>NW_026585626.1:814329-878460 GCF_907164565.1 Psammomys obesus
CACACACACACACACACACACACACACACACACACACACACACACACCATACAACAGGGACATCTTCCTAACTAACGTCCACCATCTTTAAACACCTCTGAAATACATAGCATCACTTTCAAAATCAGTTTAGGAAGTATGAACTCTATTAATGGACAGGCTACAGGGCTCACACTCTCAGAAGATAGTGCCTGTTGTAATAGAGGCAGGACCTTCTCAGGACATTTTGAATACCAGTTTGGAATTACACATTTCCTGTAGGCTTCTTTAACTGCTCTCTTTCACTCTCGTCACAGGGAGTGCCCATCACAAACAGCTCTTAAAACTGTGACTGTGGACATAGACACCCACAGATGTTACGTGATATAAAGTTAAGTCATTTGATGCTTTTCTAGAACCAGGAACAGAAAAATCACATCCCCGTTAATCATACATTTCTCCAGACAATTTAATGTATTTATAATCCATCCAGGAAAATATGAGTAGAGTTGTTGTAGGAATTATTAACCAGTATAAGCAGGGAAACCAAAGATGGTTTTAAAGTCACTGAAGTGCTGGTGGTGGTGGGACTTAGCAGCATTATGCATTAGTAAGCAAAAAAAAAAAATTATTAAGATATGACTCATGTAAGCTTTATTTAAGGCTTGATTTAATTTTATCCTATTCCTAGAAAATTATTTTCATCAGCCAGTCTAGTAACAGATTAAAACAAAGTAGATATTAATGTGTAACACACAGAATATATTACAAAGACTCCAGTTGGGCATATGTTGTGCTGGAGCTGATATATGAAACAGAATTATAAGCAAATGTAATGCACAACACATTCCACCTCTTAATTATTATAGTATTAATCTTTATTTTTAATTATAAATATTTAAACAGTTGGTGACTTGGTGATATAGTCTTACAAGATCTTGACAAAAAGACAGTGATTAGAATCAATATATCTTGACTTCAAGTGGTGTCCACGACTCAGAATTCATGGACCCTCCAGGGGGCTTCTGCCATGTGCTCTGGAGTTGAACGAACAGCACACAATCCGACCTCACAGTTGATAGCACATGGACAAGATATAGATTAGCATTAGATTCCAGCACCATATGCAACTCTAACACCTATGACCCTGGTCAGACAATGCAACCTTTCTAAAGCTAGCTTCCTGAACTGGTGAGAGTGATGGTATGGATTTCAGAGGCCCTTAGAGATCATGGAAGTTAGTTAGATCATAAATGTTCCAGTTGGTTTATTGTCTGACATACAGTATGAAGTTTTAGGATCAATTCCTCAGCACCCCTGAAAAACTCGGCGTAGTAATGAATGCCTGTGTTACCTGTGCTGAAACAGAAGAATCCGTGGGGTTCATCAGCTAACCAGGTCATGCAGAAATGGGGAGCTCCAGGTTAACTTAGAGATTTTGTCTCAAAAATTAAGAAAGAGAGTGGTTGATAGAGGCAGAGGCCAACTTTGAATGTGGCTTCAGAGGTACATATACCTACACACACACACACACACACACACACACTCATGAACACACACATGTGTGCCCCCCCCTGGCTACATGCACACGTGCAAATGAGCACACACATAGAGTAAAGATGTTTGTAAAAATGCCTGTGGGATTTGAGTTCAAGACGCTTTTGAATTAATGTCTGCATTATTACTGAATAAATTAGACAAGAAAAGAAGTTAGGATAACTTCAGGTAGAATGAGCTACATATAAATTGAAAATACAAGAAATAATGTTTATCATGTAGGATTTATGGAGTCTATATTTTTATGTCTTAGAATCTGAGAAATTTAAGACCATATAGCCATTATACCTCCCTTTCAGGTTTCCAACATTCCTTTAATAAAATGGAGCCTTTACTGTGTCACATCTCTACTTTATCTTTCCTTGTAAAGGGAGTTTTCCCAGAAACTCATACTCCAACCAAGTACCAGGCATGGAGATAACCTAGAACCCCTGCACAGATGTAGCCCATGGCAGTTCAGTGTCCAAGTGGGTTCCGTAGTAATGGGAAGAGGGACTGCTTCTGACATAATCTGATTGGCCTGCTCTTTGATCACCTCCCCCTGAGGGGGGAGCAGTCTTACCAGGCCACAGAAGATGACAATGCAGCCGCTTTTGATGAGAACTGATAGACTAAGATCAGAAAGGAGAGGAGAACCTCCCCTATCAGTGGACTTGGGGAGGGGCATGTGTGAAGAAGGGGGAGGAAGGGTGGGATTTGGAGGGGAGAAGGGAGGGGCTTATGGGGGGATACAAAGTGAATAAAGTGTGATTAATAAAATAACATAAAATTAAAAAAGAAAGATATAATATAAAAATTCTCAAAATGCCAATGTTTTTTGAAATTTCTTATTTTTCTTCACATTTTGTTATAACAAAGGAAATCTCAAAATGTCTCATGCATTCTGAATTCTACCAGTATTCATGGTAAAGATGTATCAAAATGCAAAGTTCAGATAAATGATTTTTGTACTATGACTGGCATAATATTCATTTTAATTCCTATTTTAAAATTACCCAAACTAACAGCACTGCCACCACAACCTACACAATTGTATTTTAATGGTATATAGTACGATCTCCATCACTGATTTCAAGCTGTACCATAGAGCAACAGTAATAAAAACTGCATGGTATTGGCATAGAAATAGAATGGTGGATCAGTGGAATCGAATAGAATACCCAGAAATAAACCCACATACCTACGGATACTTGCTTTTTGACATAGAAGCCAGAACTACATAATGGAAAAAAGACCGCATCTTCAACAAATGGTGCTAGTCCAATTGGATGTCTACATGCAGGAGTTCTAGGTTATCTCCATGCATGGTCTTTGTTGGAGTGTCAGCCTCAGAAAAGACCCCTGTGCCCAGATTTCTTGGTTCTGTTGTTCTCCTTGTGAAGCTCCTGTCCCCTCCAGGTCTTTCTAGCTCCCCTTCTTTCATAAGATCCCCTGCATTCTGCCCAAATTTTGGCTATAAGTCTCAACATCTGCTTTAATACCCTGCTGGGTAGAGTCTTTCAGAGGCTCTCTGTGGTAGGCTGTGGTCCTGTTGCCTGTTTTACCCCTCTTCTGATGTCCATCTCGTTTGCCTTGCTGAGTGAAGATTGATCATCTTACCCTGGGTCCTCCTTCAGCTTAGCTTTTTTAAGTGTACAGATTTTAGGAGGTTTATCCTATATTTTATGTCTAATATCCACTTATAAGTGAATATATACCATGTGTGTTTTTCTGCTCCTGGGATACCTCACTCTGGATGATATTTTCTAGTTCCCACCATTTACCTGCAAATTTCATGATTTCCTTGTTTTTAATTGCTGAGTAGTATTCCATTCTGTAAATGTACCACAATTTCTGTATCCATTCCTCAGTTGAAGGAAGTCTGGGTTGTTTCCAGGTTCTGGCTATTACAAATAGAGCTGCTGTGTACATAGTTGAGCAAATGTCCTTGCTGTGTGCTTGAGCATATTTTGGATGTATGCCTAGGAGTGGTATAGCTGAATCTCCAGGAAGCACTTTTCCTAATTTTCTGAGAAAGCACCAGATTGCTTTTCAAAGTGGTTGTACAAGTTTACATTCCCACCAGTAGTGGAGAAGGGTTCCCCTTTCTCTACTTCCTCTACAGCATGTATTGTCATTTCAGTTTTTTATCTTAGTCATTCTGAGGTGAAATCTCAGGGTCATTTTGATTTGCATTTCCTGGTGACTAAGGACGCTGAACATTTATTTTTCTCTGCTATTCTGTATTCCTCTATAGAGAATCAGCCCTGTGTCAAATATAGGGTTGGTGAAGATACTTTCCCAGTCTGTAAGCTGTTATTTTGTTCTGATTACAGTGTATTTTGCTTTACAGAAACTGTTCAGTTTCTTAAAGTCCTCTTTATTGATTGTTGATCTTAGAGCCTATGCTGTTGGTGTTCTGTTCAGGAAGTTGTCTTCTGTGCCAATGAGTTCTAAGCTCTTCCCCACTTTTTGTTCTAACAGATTTATTGTGCCTGTTTTTAAGTTAAGGTCTTTGATCCACTTGTACCTTAATTTTGTGCAGGGTGATAAATGTGGATCTATTTGCGTTTTTCTACATATAAACATCCTGTTAGACCAGCACCATTTGTTGAAGATGTTGTCTTTTTTCCATTGTTTGGTGTTGGCTTCTTTGTCAAAATTAAGTAACCGTAGGTGTGTGGGTTTATTTCTGGGTCTTCTGCTTGATTCCATTGATCCACTATTCTGTTTTTTTTTTTTTATTATTATTAATCACAGCTCATTTACTTTGTATCCCAGCTGTAGCCCCCTCCCTTTATCCCTCACAATCCCTTATCTCCTCCCCTGCCCCCTTCCAAGTTCACTGATAGGGGAGGTCCTTGTCACCTTCCATCTGACCATAGCTTACATTTTCATGCCAGTACAATGAAATTTTTATTACTATTGCTCTGTAGTACAGCTTGAGATCAGAGATGGAGATACCTCCAGACCCTCTATTGTTGTACAGGATTGTGTTGGCAATTCTGGGTTTTTTGTTTTTTTCTGTATTGTTCCAATATTTTAGTATATGCGCTGCTGAAGTGAGGATTTGTTTTTTCATATGAAGTTGAGAATTGTTCTTTCAAGTCTGTAAAGAATTGTGTTGATAGAGTCTTTCAGGTGCCTTCTGCAGTAGACTCCTGTCATTCATTCAATGTACATCCCATTTGTCTTTCTAAATGAGGATTGGTTATCTTCGCCCATGTCCGCTTTCTTGATTATCTTCTTTAGATGTGTAGATTTCATTATGTTTATCATAACTTGTAGGTCTATATAAGCGAGTATATACCATGTTTGTCTTTCTCCTTCTGGGATACTTCACTCAGAATGATCTTTTCTAGATCCCACCATAGGCCACAGAGGAGGACTTTGCAGCCAGTCCTGAAGATACCTGATAAAACAGGGTCAAATGAAAGGGGAGGAGGTCCTCCCCTATCAGTGGACTTGGAAAGGGGCAGGGAGGAGACCAGGGAGGGAGTGTGGGGTTGGGGATGGAATGAGGGAGCAGGATACAGCTGGGACACAGAGTTAACAAAATGTAACTAATAAGAAAAATAAAATAATTAAAAAAAGAATTGTGTTGGTATTTTGATGGGAATTACATTGAATCTGTAGATTGCTTTTTGGCAGGATGACCATTTTAACTATATTAATCCTACAGATCTATGCAGCATGGGAGAGCTTTCCATTTTCTGATATCTTCTTCAAATTTTTTCTTCAGAGACTTGAAGTTTTTTTCAAACAGGTCTTTCACTTGCTTGTTTAGAGTCATACCAAGGTTCTTTGTGTTATTAGTGGCTACTGTGAAGGGTGTTGTTTCCCTAATTTCTTTCTTGGCCCTTTTGTCTTTCATATACAGGAGGACTACTGATTTTTTTTTTTTAGTTAATTTTTTATCCATCCACTTTGCTGAAGGTGTTTATCAGCTGAAGGAGTTCTCTGGTTGAACCTTTGGAGTCACTCAAGTATGCTAACATATCATCTATAAATAGTAATACTTTGACTTCTTCCTTTTGGGTTTTTATCTCCTTGATCTCACTTAGTTATTTAGTTGCTGTAGCTAGGACTTTAAGTTTTATGTTGAAGAAATATGCAGAGAATGGGCAGCCTTAACTTGTCCTTGTCCTTGTCAGTGGGAGTGATTTAAGTTTCTCTCCGTTTAGTTTGATATTGGCTATAGGCTTGCTGTATATTGCCTTTACTATGTTTAGGTATGTGCCTTGTATCCCTCATCTCTCCAAGACTCTAAATATGAATGTGTGTTGGATTTACTTAAATTCTCAAAAAATTCTCTTAATCATTATTTCTTATTAAAACATAAATACAAAGCTTCTGCAGTATAGACTGTCAAAGCAGATGCTGAGCCTGATGGCCAACTGATGGGCAGAGTGAATGGAATTCTATGTAAGAAGTGGGAAATAGTAAGAGCTGGAGGGGACGGGAACTCCACAAGGAGAGCAACAGAACAAGATAATTTGAACACAGGGAACTTCCCAGAAAATCATATTCCAACCAAGGACTATTCGTGGAGATGACCTGGAACCCTTGCACAGGTGTAGCCCATGGCAGTTCAGTGTCCAAGTGGGTTACATAGTAATGGGAAGAGGGACTGCTTCTGACATAATCTGATTGGCCTGCTCGTTGATCACTTCCCCCTGAGGGGGGAGCAGCCTTACCAGGCCACAGTAGAGGACAATGCAGCCACTTTTGATGAGAACTGATAGACTAAGATCAGAAAGGAGAGGAGAACCTCCCCTATCAGTGGACTTGGGGAGTGGCATGCATGCAGAAAGGGGAGGGAGGATGGGATAGGGAGGGGAGGAGGGAGGGGCTTATGGGGCAATACAAAATGAATAAAGTGTAATTAATAAAAAATTTAAAAAAACATAAATACAAACATTTGAATTCTCTCACCTGAATTTAATACTCAGCAAAGCCTATATAATGTTTCTATAAGAGTTCATTAAAGGCTAGATAATGCTATTAATGTAATAGATAATGTAATGGATGATGTGAAGACAACAACTGTTTTAACATGAAGAATTGTATCTACATTTTATGGATCTCAGGGTTAATTTATTGGTTTCCAGAATCATGGAGTTTAATTCATTCAAAATTTCCATATTAACTATAAAGTTTTATATGTATGAACATGATGAGAGATTCTTTAAACACAGAGTTTCTTTGACATGGCTATCAAATTATTCCATGTCACAAATGACACATTTTTGCTAGTTCATTACATAAAGTCATTTAGCATCCTTTTAGGCATGAGTTTGACAAAATAAGAATCAGAAAACCTAAACATTTCCCAAGAAGCTAAACTGTCATTTTATTTATTAGTGCCCCAGATACAGTATTTCACTTGACATAATTTGTCATCCAACTTTAATCAAGCCTTCCCTTCAGAAGTTTCTTGCATCTTTCCAAGGCATAAAGTACATTGATAAAGTATATTGTTCCCTGACATTCTCATTATTTTGGATTTAACTTAGAGTATTATTTAAAATGTTACATTTTGATGAAAAGAAGAAAATCCTAGCAAGTGAACAAAAGTTCATAAATTGTTTCTTTCACTTCATTGATTTTAGAAACACACACTTAATCAAATCTGGAAGATAATCAGCGCTTCTAAGCAAACAGGCTTTTGTTTTAATTCTTTCTTCTCCATCCCTACATGACTGTAGAGATATGCATCAACTCTGCAATAAATAGAAACCTGAGGTGTTTTTACATGACAGATTCTTTATACCAAACTTTCACATAGAACGTTGAAACTAGTTAATTTCTTCAAAATCTTTTAACCTTGTTCTCCAAGTCATTTTTACCAAGTATGAGCGCAACTGTTTTTGTGTTCTCTCTCATTCTGCCCCTGTATCACATTCTCTCTCTCTTTTTAAAATCTCATTTCACATCTTGTTTCTTCGGATATTCATTCTATCTCTTTTAAGCAGGATCAGCTTTTATTACACTCAGGCCTCAACTTTGAACTTTACTTTCCTTTTACTACAATTTTGTTTCCCACTGGAGGCAAAAAAAAAAAGTAGAGTCATCCAAGAAAAGAGTACAAAACCTTCTGAACTCCAATCATGCACGCTTGGAGGAGACATCACCATATTTGTGCATGTGTGTGAATGTGCCCAAGAAAGCCAGCAGCATTGGATACTTGTAAATATGGAATTACAGGAAACTACGAGATGCTTGGTACGGGTGCTAGGAATCGAACTCTGGTACCCTGGAAGAGCAGTACATGCTTCTAAATGCTCAGCCATGTTACCCACCCGACTTGCTGTCTCCATTTCTACTCTTCCAGACCACATTTCCCTCCTTACAGTAGCAAATTTTCACTTCAAATTAGAGGCAAGTACAAAAATGACATCTGACCACATGGCTATTTCCTTCTAGTCTTCCATGATGTCTGCTTCTGTGTCTTACCTCTGCAGGATAAGCATTCAAATTACACATAGTGACAGCTCTGCTGAACCAAACAGGTTCCTACCATCACATCACCTTGTAAAGTGAATGGGTGAAACTCATTATGTGGCATCTTACTTATCATTCCTGGATGGCTTACAGACAAATTGGGGAAGAGGGACATAGCATCATGTTCTCCTACAGACACCACAGGTCACTTTCTCATCTATTTCTTAATACAAGTTTCTAAAAGCTGTTTTAAGGTTCAAACACTTTTTTCTCATAAATGGAACATTTACGTCAAATGTATATATTAGTTGACTTCTTGGAGGAGATATTTGTGCTACTTTTTCTTCTTCTCCAAACCCTTCCTCTTGGCACCTGAATTCTACAAACAAGCCCACCAAAAATGACAAAGAAATTTACTTATCAGTCTCAGAAAAGACCCTATGCCCGGATATATTTGGTCCTTGTAGAGCTCCTATCCTTGGGGGAGGAGTCTGTTAGGCCACAGAGGAGGACTTTGCAGCCAGCCCTGAAGATACCTGATAAAACAGGGTCAAATGAAAGGGGAGGAGGTCCTCCCCTATCAGTGGACTTGGAAAGGGGCAGGGAGGAGACCAGGGAGGGAGTGTGGGGTTGGGGAGGGAATAAGGGATCTGGATACAGCTGGGACACAGAGTTAACAAAATGTAACTAAAAAGAAAAATAAAATTAAAAAAAATAATAATAAATTTAAAATACTAAAAATAAATTAAAAAAAGAAATTTACTTATCATTCCAATTGACACAATAATGTCTACTATAATTGACAGAACATGTAACACAAAACCCCAACATGAAGTCCTATAACACATGAGAAAACAGAGTGTTATTGCTGAAATACAATCTTACATCTTGAAGAGGTAGTAATAGACTTTTACAAATGAAAGTTATGTTTTTTTATAACTCAGTTATATATTTTTTTAAAGTTAAGCTCATGCTATAGATACCATCCTTGTTTGTTTTCCATGAAAACCAGACAAACATATTATCCACGTATGTATATCCAGCAACCAAACCTTGTTGTAACGCAGTATTTAACCCTGAGGTCCTCTTCTACTTTACTGCACACGTAGCTATCATGCGTTTATGTACAGTCATGTGTTTACAGTTTCTGTCTAAGAAGGAGCTCCACAAGCAGAGCAACAGAACAAGAAAATTCGAACACAGGGAACTTCCCAGAGACTCATACTCCAACCAAGGACTATTCATGGAGATAACCTAGAACCCCTGCACAGATGTAGCCCATGGCAGGTCAGTGTCCAAGTGGGTTACCTAGTAATGGGAAGAGGGACTGCCTCTGACATAATCTGATTGGCCTGCTCTTTGATCACCTCCCCCTGAGGGGGGAGCAGCCTTACCAGGCCATGGTAGAGGACAATGCAGCCACTTTTGACGAGAACTGATAGACTAAGATCAGAAAGGAGAGGAGAACCTCCCCTATCAGTGGACTTGGGGAGGGGCATGCATGCAGAAAGGGGAGGGAGGGTGGGATCGGGAGGGGAGGAGGGAGGGGCTTATGGGGGGATACGAAATGAATAAAGTGTAATTAATAAAAAATGAAATAAAAAACCCTATAACCAGAAAAAAAAGAAAATGAAGATACAAATAAAGCTGCTATAAACATGAAAAAAAAAAAGAATTATTAGTGTCAACATTTCTGTCTGTAATCCAGGTTCCTGAGCACATATAATTGAATATTCAACTGCAACTTGGTATCTCCATCTGGATGTGGAATGTCTAATATTATACTTTTTAATTTCTGTTTCTTTTCTCTTTGAATAAATTGACATTATTGGCATTATTTTTAAAAATATTATTAACAGTTCTTATTGTTAACTTAAAAAATAGTTCTCTGAGAATTTCACACAATGTGTGCTATCATAATTACCACCTCTCCCCTAGCTCTTCCAAGATCTGCCCCTCCTTCCCTTCCCAACCAACACTGTGTCCTTTTTCATTCATCCAAGACATTTTTGTTGCCCACATAGCCTTGGATACATGGCTTTTCACTGGAGTATATTTTCCTCACCACAAGTTACAATTTTAGAGAAAACTGACATTTCCTATCATAGGAGCACAGATTTCCCAATAGTTCTTGGGCTACAAGTGTAACTTCCTGCCCAACAACCTTCTCCATGCTGGGATTTGTTTTAGTTTAGGATTGCACTGGCAGGTTGTCACAATGACTAGGAGGCCACATAACCAACTACCCTCCTGTCTCTAGAGGACAGTGTTTCTTTGTAGTCATCTACTGCCTCTGGCTCTTACACTCTTTTGTCCTCCGCTTCTGCAACTATTCTTGAGCCTTTGGAAAAGGGGGTTCAGTATATGTATCCCACTTAGAGCTGAGTATTCCACACACCTTGTCTAGTTGTGGGTTTCCTTGTTGATCACCACCAACTGCAAATAGAAGATCACTGGTGAAGATTAAGTGCTATCTTAATCTATATGTGTAATTATAAGTCATTAGAAGTTGGTTTCATCCTTGTTGACTTAGCAGAATAATGGTAACTGTCCTTCCTTAGGGTATATAGTCTCTGTAGCCATAGGTCCTAGAGCAATCGTAGTGGCAACCTCATGAGGTGAGCCTCAGATACAATCAGAAAGTGGCTGGTTGTTCCCAGGTAATCCCTGGCACTATTTTACCAGCGAGCAAGCCTTGCTAAGCCGTTTGTTATAACATCACACAGGGTTCACACCAGGGAAAGATGGATGTTTATTTTTTCCCCTCTGTGTGTGAAGGAGAATGTGGCAGCATGTTTGTGTAATGGTACATGTGTGTCTGTCAGAGCTCAATTTTACAAAATTCAGTTCTTGCTTTTGGTGAATTATGTTCAGATAAATAAAAACAGAAGCTATCAGGACTGCACAAGGAGTTTACAACATGTCCTTTCCCTTTCAATGAAATTTGTGACGAGATTCCTAGAAAGCACTTGGTTTGGAGCATGGGACTGAGAAAGGTATTATGCAGCGAGATTCCTACTGGCCAGAGGCTTTAATTAGGTTCTGGTGCTCAACCCCACCCTCAATTATCTCCTGTCTTTCAATCTTTCTCCTGTCTTTCAATGCTTCTCTCTGAACTGGTGTATTTTTAAATATTTTGGAAAGTCTAAAACAGATTATCATTAGCTATCTGGTACTTGGCCATTGGTAGGGGTCTTAGTGCATAGAGGCCTGGGATTTAAAAGGCCAATAAATAAAGTGTTTAAGAGATAAACTTGGTGACCCACTAAAGAAGGAGAAGTAATTGGTCTTTATTAGAACCTGAAAATATCAGTAAAATCAGGATATTTATATATATGCATGATCCATAAGGAAAGTATAACGTTAACTATGATGTTCCTGCAATGCCTCTAGCTATGTTCTGGGAGGAATGGCTGGAAGCCAAGTGAAATTAAACCTGGAATTCTCAGAATAAGTCGCTGACACACTGGGAACAAAGCAAGGTAATATCCATTAAAGAGACTGCTCTGTAGGTCTCCAGCTGGTCATGGGGATATCAGTCATGAAAAGAAAAAGCAAGCTGAGCAAATAGCGCCACTACTTACAAGTCTCGACTTCAGAAGCCATGGTTATTACAGCCAGCAGTACATAAAGGAGAGCTATGAAGAGAATGAGTGCTTTTGGTCCAGCTGGCCATCCTTGGATGTCTCTCCTGGAGGGTATAAGTGCTATTGATGAAGCATCATGGGGGACATAGATATTTGTTGCCCAGCTTGTCCCAACAGACTAGCAGGCAAAGTGTTATGAGGGTTGGATCTGTGAGGTACCTGGTTTGGCTTTGACCTTATTATCAGTTTATCTTACATATTAACTTCCTTATTATTAAGGTTATATCCCATCAGATTTCCTATTAGTAAGTTTCAGTAAACCTCATGTGAAACATTGTATACAGACAATGTGAGCATTGTCTACAGTTCACTTGAAACTCCTTCACTGGCCTGGCACAGCTGTAGCTTTACTGTTCATATAAAACCATGGTTTTATTGTTTTTACTTTTCAAATGCATGTTTATTCTTTTGTGCTCACTGTTTCTGAGTTCAGCTTCTTCACTTGGCTTCCTCAGGTGCCCAAAGGTGCCTCTTTACACCTTTAGGATCATAAACCTAACTTCATAAAATGAACACATTATTCCTGTGTGTTAAAAATTATTTTGTGACTTGATAACATAACATTAAAAACTTCAACCCATCATAATTCTTATGTTTACCTTTGTAGCTTCACTTTATGCTTATTCTTACTGTAAAATGTGTCTACTTTATGTTATCAAATAGAAAATGAGACCAATGAAGAGTTAATAAGGAAATAAACTGAGTCAAGTGTGGCAAGAACAATAATATTTCTTGGAAAATCTTTGTTTAGTACATTTATATTTTTCTTACTATTAGGAGACTATGCAACAGGACAGAAAAAAGTTCTTTGGGATGAGGTGTGAAAAATAAAGTGTATTGAGTTGAGTTCATTCACAGATACGTTTTGATAAAAATATTGAAGTTGTGTGTCATGCTCAATGTAATGAGATATGCAAATGCATTCATTAAAGATTAACTGCTGACAGTTTCCAGCATGTCCCTTCCTTTTTCTCTTGTGCTTCGTGTCAGTACTCACTGTTAAAAGCTTTTTTCACTGGTCCTCAAAGGACTCTTAACTGAATCAAGCCTTGGTGCCTCTATGCAAGAGATCTCACTTACAAGTGGATATTTGACATATAATACAGGATAAACACACTAAAATCTGTACACCTAAAGAAGCTAAGCAAGGAGGAGAACCCTGGGTAAGATGATCAGTCCTCACTCAGAAAAGCAAAGGGGAAAGACAAAGGAAGAAGGAGAAAACAGGGAACAGGACAGGAGCCTACCACAGAAAGCCTTTGAAAGACTCTGCTCAGCAGGGTATTAAAGAAGATGCTGAGAATCAGAGTCAAACTTTGGGCAGAGTGCAGAGAATCTAATGAGAGAGGTGGAGACAGAAAGACCTGGAGGGGGCTGGAGCTCCACAAGGAGAGCAGCAGAACCAAAAAGCCTGGGCACAGGGCTCTTTTCTGAGACCAATACTACAACCAAGGATGATATATGGACATAATCTAGAACCCTTGCACAGACGTAGCCCATGGCAGTTCAGTGTCCAAGTGGTTACCTAGTAAGGGGAACAGGGACTGTCTCTGACATGATCTCAGTGGCTGGCTCTTTGATCAACTCTCCATGAGTGGGGAGCAGCCTTACCAGACTACAGAGGAAGACAATGTAGCCAGTCTGGAGAGACCTGATAGGCTATTGTCATATAGAAGGGGGGGGACCTCCCCCATCAGAGGACTTGGAGAGAGACATGGGAGGAGATGAGGGTAGGATTGGTAGGGGACAAGGGAGGGGTCTATAGCTGAGATACAAAGTGAATAAAGTATAATAAATAAATAAATTAATTAATTAATTAAAAAGAGCCTTCAAACCAAATTTTTTCTAACAAAAGTCACTCTCCTTGATTTGTATAGCTCATTTAGATTTTCTTGAAATTTCTGCCCTGCTTTCTCTAGAGGGCTTAGTTACAGAAACAACTAGTCTTAATAGTTTCCAGCTTTTGTGTAGTGTCATTAGTCTCACCATTTACACAGAAAAAAAGGGGTGTTTCCCTTTAGTTCTTGGAGGAAAAACTCATGGATATAAGATATCTGGTGTCAATTTTGAATCAGAGTACAATAGAACGTTAGTGGAGCAAGTTATTAGGTTTTATTTATGTTGAAGAATGGCATTACTGATTTCCAGCTCCCTCACAGGGACGCCCTCCAAAATATTGCAGATCCACAGACACAACATGTTCAATCAATCATTTTATTCAGTTCAAGACTGATTGTTGCAATATTTCCCATCCTGACCTTGGGATTGTGTCAGCTTAATAACAAACTGGAACTAAACCCAGTTGCTACCGTCACCAACTAGTCAAGTCTTAGTTTATAGCACCCATTACAATGTAATTTTAGAACTTGGGGAAGAGGGCTTTTCCGTACATACATTCTTATTTCTTAATTTTAAGTAATGCATTTTTGCCTTGAAATGGGCAAAGGGATAAATTCTTATTTAAGCTTTATTTTTCATTCACTTATAGTTAATTATCTTAGCTTTTATATATTTTCCTTCATCTTTTCTCAGGATGAACAGTCTCTAGTATCTTTATTGTTGTTAAACTTTAACCCATCTTTCTGTTATTCTTTAAAATTCTTTCAATTTATTTTCTCTTCTCACCAGTTAATATATTATTTATGCAGTCTAGATTGCCTCGTGGTGCCCAAAGGAGACTTTGATTAGCACTACATATGAAGCAAAGATTTCTCATTTTCTACTTATTATAAAAGATAATAAACTGGTAACATATTTCTGTTTCTTGTTCTTATGAAACTAGGTCATTCGTGGTCTATTCATATTGTTGCTGTTACCACAATGATCAACCTGTAATTATTAGATGCTTTATCTCATCTATACTACAAGGCTCAAATTAACTTGCAAGAAATTCAGAAGTTAGCAGCTCAAGGGAATATGTCTTAATAGAGAAAAACAAATCCTTAAAATATGAAGCATATGTCTGTAAAACTTCAAAACAGTGGGCATATGAACAGTGATGTTTAAGAATATAGGAGAAGATTGTGAAGGAAGGAAAAACTCCAGAAAGAATTAATATGCACATCACATGTTAAGGAAGGTAACCAGAAAAATTTGTAGGGAGGAAAGTTGTGAAGGGTAGTTAAGATACTTATGGACACTTGTAATACTTCTTCATTGTGATATTTTTTAAAAATTATTATTTACATTTTATTCACTTTGTATCCCCCCTGTAGTTCCCTCCGTCCTACCCTCTCAATACCACCCTCTCTCCCTCTTCTCCACCCATGTCCTTCCCCAAGTCCACTGATAGAGGAGGTCTTCCTTTCCTTCCTTCTGATTCTAGTCTATTATTTCTCATCAGGAGTGGCTGCATTGTCTTCCTCTGTGACCTGGTAAAGCTGCTCCCCCTTCAGGGTGAGGTGATCAAAGAGCAGGCCATCAGATTATGTCAGAGGCAGTCCCTCTTCCCATTACTATGGAACCTACTTGGACACTGAACTGCCATGGGCTACATCTGTGCAGGGGTTCTAGGTTATCTCCATGCCTGCTCCTTGGTTGGAGTATGAGTCTCAGGAAAGACCCCTGTGCTCAGATTTTTTTGTTTTGTTGCTCTCTTTGTGGAGGTTCTGTCCTCTCCAGATCTTGCTATTTCCCATTTCTTTCATAAGATTCTCTGCACCCTGCCTAAATGTTGGCCATAAGTCTCAGCATATGCTGTGATAGTCTGCAAGGCAGAGCCTTTCAGAGGCTCTCTGTAGCAGGCTCCTGACTTGTTCCCTGTTTTCTCCTTCTGATGTTCATCCTCTTTGTCTTTCTGGATGGGGATTGAACATTTTAGCCAGAGTCCTCCCTTTTGATTAGTTTCTTTAGGTGAACAGATTTTAGAAGGTTTATCCTACTAAATGTCTATATGAGTGAGTATATATCATGTTTGTCTTTCTGCTTCTGGGACAGCTCATTCAGAATGATCCTTTCCAGGTCCCACCATTTACCTGCAAATTTCACGATTTCCTTGTTTTTTATTGCTGAGTAATATTCCATTGTATAGGTGTACCAAAATTTCTGTATCCATTCCTCAGTTGAGGGGCATCTGGGTTGTTTCCAGGTTCTGGATATTACAAATAAAGCTACGACAAACATGGTTGAGCAAATGTCCTTGTTGTGTACTTGAGCATTTTATGGGAATATGCCTATGAGTAGTATAGCTGGATCTTGAGGAAGCACTATTCCTAGTTGTCTGAAAAAGTGCCAGATTGATTTCCAAAGTGGTTGTACAAGCTTACATTCCCACCAATAATGGAGGAGGGTTCCCTTTCTGCACATCCTCTCCAGCATGTGTTGTCACTAGAGTTTTTGATGTTAGCCATTCTGATGGGTGTAAGGTGAAATCTCAGGGTCATTTTGATTTGCATTTCCCTGATGACTAAGGACCTTGACCATTTTTTAAGTATTTCTCAGCCATTTGATATTCCTCTATCGAGAATTCTCTGTTTAGCTCTGTACCCCATTTTTTTAATTGCATTACTTGATTTGTTGCAATTTGACTCCTTGAGTTCTTTATATGTACTGGATATTAGCTCTCTGTCAGATATAGGGTTGGTGAAGATCCTTTCCAAATCTGTAGGAAGTCGTTTTGTTCTGAGGACAGTGTCCTTTGCTTTACAGAAGCTTTTCACTTTCATGAGGTCCCATTTTTTTGCTGTTGGTGTTCTATTCAGGAAGTTGTCTCCTGTGTCAATGAATTCAAGTCTCTTCCCCAATTTTTCTTCTAACATATTTAGTGTGTCTGGTTTTATGTTGAGGTCTTTGATCCACTTGGATTTTAGTTTTGTGCAGGGTGAGAAGTGTGGACCTATTTGCATTTTTCTACATGTAGACATTCAGTTAGACCAGCACCATTTGTGAAGATTCTATCTTTTTTCCATTGTAAGGTTTTGGCATCTTTGTCAAAGATCAGGTGTCCATAAGTTTGTGGGTTTATTTCAGGGTCTTCTGTTTGATTCCACTGATCCACCAGTCAATTTCTATGCCAGTACCATGTAGCTTTTAGTATTGTTGCTCTATAGTACAGCTTGAGATCAAGGATGGAGATACCTTCAGAAAATCTTTCATTGTAGAGGATTGTTTTGGCAATTCCGGGTTTCTTACTATTCCATACGAAGTTGAAATTTTTCTTTCCAGGTCTGTAAAGAACTGTGTTGTTATTTGATGGGAATTACATTGAGTCTGTTGATTGCTTTTGGTAAGATGGCCATTTTTACTATGTTAATCCTGCCAAGCCATGAGCATGGGAGATTTTTCCATCTTCTGATATCTTCTTCTAATTCTTTCTTCAGAGACTTGAAATTTTTTTCATACAAGTCTTTGACTTGCTTGGTTAGGGTCACACCAAAGTACTTTATTTCCTTTGTGGCTATTGTGAGGGGTGTTGTTTCTCTAATTTCTTTCTTAGCCCTTTTTTCTTTTGTATACTGGAGGGCTACTGATTTTTTTTTTTTTGAATTAATTTTGTATCTGGCCACCTTGCTGAAGGTGTTTATCAGCTGTAGGAGCTCTCTGGTAGAATTTGGGGGGTGGGGTCACTCAGGTATACTATCATATCATCTGCAAATAGTGATACTTTGACTTCTACCTTTTCAATTTGTATCCCCTTGATCTCCTTTAATTGTCTTTTCGTTCCAGCTAGGGCTTCAAGAAAATGGGCAGCCTTGCTTTGTCCCTGATTCCACTGGGATTGATTTAGTTTTCTCTCTGTTTTGTTTGATGTGGGCTATAGGCTTGCTATATGTTCCCTTTACTATGTTCAGGTATGTGACTTTTATCCCTGATCTCTCCAATACTTTAAACATAAATGTGTGTTGGATTTTGTCAAATGCTTTTTTAGCATCTAAGGAGATTATCATGTTTTTTTTTTCTTTCAATTTGTTTATATGGTGGATCACATTGATGGATTTCTGTATATTGAACCACTCCTGCATACCTGGGATGAAGCCTACTTGGTGATGGTGGATGACATCTTTGATGTGTTCTTGGATTTGGTTTGCAAGTATTTTGTTGAGTATTTTTGCATTGATGTTCATAAGAGGGATTGGCCTGAAATTCTTTTTCTTTGTTAGGTCTTTGTGAGGTTTATGTATCAAGGTGAGTGTGGCTTCGTGAATAAGTTTGGTAGTGTTCCTTCTGTTTCTATTTTGTGGAAAAGTTTGAAGAGTATTGTTGTTAGCCCTTCTTTGAAGGTCTGGTACAACTCTGAGCTGAAACCATCTGGCCCTGGACTTTTTTTTTTTTTTTTTTTTTTTTTTTTTTTTTTTTTTTTGGATGGGAGACTTTTGATATTGCTTCTATTCCTTAGGGGATATAAATTGTTTAATTGATTTACCTGGGTCATGGTTCAGCTTTGGTAAGTGGAATCAATCAAGAAAATTGTCCATTTCATTTAGATTTTCAAATTTTGTGGCATACAGTCTTTTGAAGTAAGACCTAATGATTGTTTGGATTTCCACAGTGTCTGTCGTTATGTCCCCCTTTTTATTTCTCATTTTGCTGATTCAGATTATGTCTCTCTGCCTTTTAGTAAATTTGGCTAAGGGTTTGTCTATCTTGTTGATTTTCTCAAAGAACCAGCTCTTGGTTTCATTGATTCTTTGAATTGTTTTATTTGTTTCTAGTTTATTGATTTCAGCCCTGAGTTGATTATTTCCAGCTGTGTACTCTTCTTTGGTGGGTCTGCTTCTTTTTTTCTGGGGCTTTTAGGTGAGCCATTAAGTTGCTTGCATGAGATGTTTCAAATTTCTTCTTGAAGGCACTTAGTGCTATGAACTTTCTTCTTAGCACTGCTTTCATCGTGTCCCATAAGTTTGGATATGTTGTGTGTTCATTTTCATTGAATTCTAGGAAGACTTTAATTTCTTTCTTTATTTCTTCTCTGACACAGCTGTCATAGAGTGGCAAGTTTTTTAGTTTCCATGTGTGTGTAGGCTTTTGTTATTTTTGTTGTTGTTGAGGTCCACCTTTAGTCCATGGTGGTCAGATAGGATACATGGGATTATTTCAATCTTTTTGTATATGTTGAGGCTTGTTTTCTGACCAACTATATGGCCTATGTTGGAGAAGGTTCCATGAGGTGCAGAGAAAAAGGTAAATTCTTTTGTGTTTGGGTGAAAGGTTCTGTAGATGTCTGTTAGGTCCATTTGATTCATGGCCTCTGTTAGAGTAATTGTTTCTTTGTTTAATTTCTCTTTTATTGACCTGTCCTTTGTTGAGAGTGGGGTGTTGAAGTCTCCTATTATTAATGTGAGGAGATCTATGTGTGGTTTCAGTTTTATTAATGTTTCTTTTAGAAATGTGGGTGCTCTTGTATTGGAGGTCATTGATGTTCAGAATTGTGGTGTCTTCTTGGTGGAGTTTTCCTTTGATGAATATGAAATGATCTTCCCCATCTCTTTTGATTAATTTTGGTGGAAAATCTATTTTATTAGATATTAGAATGGCCACTCCTGCTTGCTTCTTGGGTCCATTTGCTTGAAAAACTGTCTTCTAGCCCTTTAGTCTCAGGTTATGTATACCTTTGTGACTTAGGTGTGTTTCTTGTATGCAACAGATTTTTTAGTTTTGTTTACATATCCATTCTGTTTGTCTGTTTTTTTTTTATTGGAGAGTTGAGTCCTTTGAGGTAAGAGAGATTGATGAGCAGTGGATGTTAGATCCTTTGATTTTGCTGTTGGCTATGGTAGTGTGTTTGTGTGCTTGGCTACTTTATTTTTGATGAAGTGAGATTATTTGTTTCCTGTGCTTTCCTGAATGTAGTTAGGTTTTTTGGGTTGTATTTTTCCTTCTAGTATCTTCTGTAATGCTTGCTTTGTGTATAGGATCTCCCCTACACCTTATTCTTTAAGTAGAAGTTCCTCATGCCTGTACAGGTTAAGTTCTGAGGGACTCATGTCTGGAGGTTTTGAGTTAGCTTTTTGAAGCTATCAAGTGGCAGCTCTGAAGAATCTGGGTGTTTCCAAGAGTTGTGATATTTTTTAATTGTAATGAGCATCTTATACTATTGTAGATTGATAACAGGATGGAAAATGTGAGGTATGAGAAAAAAATCTCTCTTTGAAAATTTTCTGTCAGCTATATATATGGGATGCACTTGTGTGCAAAGCTCATACGCTATCCCTAACGCTGAATTTGAGTTTCATTTAAGTTTCATTGCCGTATTCCTAGACTGCATAATAATGCAATCAAAGAATCCACTTTATTGTGGCGATTACATCAGTAGGGATATTTAGACAGAAAATAAAACATAAAATAAAACAAATGTCAGTGATTTTGCCTCCTTCCTACCTCTAGATGATATCTGTGCTGTCACAAATGTGTGTGTGTAGCTTACACTGTTGATTTTAATAGAAATCACATAAAATAACATTATTGCTTGGTGGAGTAAATTCGATGCTGCCCTGCAGCACTGATTAGGAAGTCTGAGCAGAGTGAGGAATACTCATTGGAACATTGGAATGATTCCTCATTATCACCTGGTATTTGTTTTTGATTTATTACAAGACTGTAGATATATTTTTTTAATCTATCATTGTAAACAGGCACAGGGGCAATTGGCATGATTTTTGTTTACTCAAAAATCAAAAGAATCATAATATTTTTGATCAAGCTAAATAATATCGAAATGTTCATTGTTACTTAATTTTCTTTAAGTTGAAAAAGTTAACCAGCGCTGTATCGTTCTTCTCTTTCTTTAAATGTATAGAAAGGTTGCTCCTGATTACCCAAGTGTGCTTTTTTATTTAAATTTATAAGGTTACTTCTGAGAAACTAGAGGAAACTTGACATGAGCGTAATACACTGAAGGTGCAAATGCCAGAAAATGCATGTTATCAACCCTTTAAATAAGATAAAGGATTGGTGGAGGCATATACACATGCACAGGTGTGTTTGCAGACTGAGGTAATGATGTGAGAAGACAATACTTCTTTACTAAAGGTAATTCAAAAAACATCAAAGGTTTTTTGTCTTTTTTTTTTGGCTTGTTTTTTTATTTTTATTTTGATTTTTTGGCTCAGAGAAAGGGAGGGAGCGTGCATTTATAGGAAGAATAAAAAGCCACATAAGGAAGCAGTGAAGTGTATCATCAGAAAATAGTATATGCAGAGCCTGGATAAGAAGAGAGTGAACTGTGCTTAGAGGTAAAGCCTCTCATGTGGTAAATTTGCAGGTGTGATCCCTCACCCACCATGTTAGCTCTGTCTTCTCGTGCTCATTAATTGTAGCCTTCATTCTGCATTTCAGGTTGACAGGAAGCAACCTAAGGCAGGCGTCTGACATGACTCTTCTCTCTAGCACATGAGATTCCTTTCTCATAAAAAGCCTGAGGAAAGGGCTTTCTTTCAGTAGAACTTTTAAAAAAGAGAGATTTCTTTTAATCTTTAAGGAAATATGTATTATGTAATACGTTATTCAAAACCTCCAAGTAGGTGCACCAAACACATTCTACCACTGAAGTAAAGTATTAAACCTATATAAGATAGCAGCCTCCTCCATTGCTGTTAGAGTACAAAAATGAGGTCATGGATTCAAAATAAAGCAAGAAGAGCTATGGGAGTTGTTGTTGGTTATTAATATTTATTAGTGATTTATCTTTTAGTTAGACAGTGGTTATTCCTAAACCAGCTGTATACCCAAATTACCACACAGAGAGTAGGATCTATTTAATTAACCTAGAGCACAATGCTGGACAATGATTACTCCATCCTAAACCTCCAAGCCTGCATAGTTTCCTCTCATTGAAATTTTCCATATTATACTTGCTTTTAGCATTATCTTGGGTCTGGTTCATCTCTCTTTGTGGTTTCAAGTCTACTCCTGTCAATCCAGATAGTGGCACATGAGCCTCCTGAGACACAGACAGACAGGCTGAAGTTGGAGGCTGAGACTTCAAGGCCATATTCATACACGATCACACCAAAGTAGCATTACAGCAAAAATAGTCATTTAATAGATTATATCACCCTTGATTTGTGCTTCCTCATATATCTCCTGTCAGTCATCTTGTGCTTAGTCACACCCACTCCTACGGTTATGTGATCCATATTTTAATGGATTCATGCTAGCTGTTCCTGCCAGTACCATATTGTGTAGTTATGAACTGGTATTTGTGGTCAACATGTATAAATACTTTACTGTACCTACAATAAGGTATGGGAAAGATACAAGTTTTATAGACTTGGGTTAAGTAATATGAATTTATACATGTATGAAAGCATCTTAGGAAAAGATTACTTACTTTGTGAAAAACAATAAACAATCCATGACAAACTAGCCAGCAAACCTAGAACTCTGGTGCAAGGGGCTTAACTAACTCCAGCATTTCAGAAGCCTCAGATGTTAAGTTCTCTTTCCTGATGTTTATGTATAGAATTAATACAAATCAACATGATTTTTTCATTCATAAGTTCATATTAGGAATGTTTTATTAACTGGATTTAAATAAAACCAAGGAATAAAAAATTATAATTAAAAAATAGTTTGGTACTAGTTGATTAACTAAAATTCCCCCTTTCAAATTAATTGATTTTCTATGGCTCAGAATGAAGGATTGCAAATGACATCTTGTCAGAGAAGGTTATTTTCTTTAGAGTTTTCATTTGTTGAGATTCAGTGCATATAACTTGGCAAAATCCATGGTTCTTCCGAACCCCTGCTAGTATTACTCTGTGCAATCACTTTAAACATCTATCCTTTTTTTTTTAACTCTAAATTCTCTTCAGCAACAGGACAATGATTTAATTTTTGCATGACCCAAGGAGCCTTGGGAAACAGAATTAGTCACAAACAGATGAGTTTCATCATTTGTGCAGGGTATAAGGTGAGTAGTGACTCACTTTAATAAAATCCCCAACATAAACAACACCAGAAACTTCAGAGTCAGAGAATAATACTCCAAATCATTTTACAAGTGTCTAAAGTTTGCATTTTATTTCTCTTATTACTTTAACTAGCCTCAACTCTCCATTTAAATTGAACTGTTTGCTTGCAGGATATATTTGAACAGCAGTAGAAATATAAAAATCTAGAAGAGGTAACTCCATTGGCCACTTTTATCTAAATACAGATGTTGAAAGTCCCAAGCAGGTTTTTCACGTGATTCATTTTCCAAAGTTCTCTCTGCAATAATAACATTTATTTTTCTTTGTTCTGTATACTTACTGTTTTGATTATTATGTAATGGGAGGGCCTATATCTGATAAAGGGCTAATATCCAGTATATATAAAGAACTACAAAAGTTAAACAGCAAAAAATCAAGTATACCAATTAAAAATGTTGTACAGAACTAAACAGAAAATTCTCTGCAGAGGAATATCGAATGGCAGAGAAACATTTAGAGAAATGCTAAACCTCATTAGCCATCAGGGAAATGCAAATCAAAACGACCCTAAGATTTCACCTTACACCCATCAGAATGGCCAAGATGAAAAACTCAAGAGACCTCTACTGTGGCCTGGTAAGGCTGCTCCCCCCTCAGGGAGAAGTGATCAAAGAGCAGGCCAATCAGATTATGTCAGAGGCAGTCCCTCTTCCCATTACTATGTAAACCACTTGGACACTGAACTGCCATGGGCTACACCTGTGCAGGGGTTCCAGGTCATCTCCACGAATAGTCCTTGGTTGGAGTATGATTTTCTGGGAAGTTCCCTGTGTTCAAATTATCTTGTTCTGTTGCTCTCCTTGTGGAGTTCCTGTCCCCTCCAGCTCCTACTATTTCCCACTTCTTACATAAAATTCCATTCACTCTGCCCATCAGTTGGCCATCAGGCTCAGCATCTGCTTTGACAGTCTATACTGCAGAAGCTTTCAGAGGCCCTCTGTGGAAGGTTTCAAGGTTGTTTCCTGCAATGCAGCCACTTTTGATGAGAACTGATAGACTAAGATCAGAAAGACGAGGAGAACCTCCCCTATCAGTGGACTTGGGGAGTGACATGCATGCAGAAAGGGGAGGGAGGGTGAGATCGGGAGGAGAGGAGGGAGGGGCTTATGGGGGGATACAAAATGAATAAAATGTAATTAATAAAAAATTTTAAAAAAAAAAGCCCAACCAAAGATGATACAGTTAACTCTGTAAGTCAGTTTGAGTATAACAAGGACACTTTAAATTCAATACCATGTATATAATCCATTAACAAAAACATAGGTAAGTTTAATTTTAATAAAGTAAAAATATTCTTTCCTGAAAAAAAAAAAACAACTCAAGAGACAACACATGCTGGAGATGTTGTGGAGAAAGGGGAACCCTCCTCCACTGCTGGTGGGAATGTAAACTTGTACAACCCTCTGGAAAGCAATCTGGCACTTTCTCAGACAACTAGGAATAGTGCTTCCTCAAGATCCAGCTATACCACTCCTAGGCATATATCTAAAAGATTCTCAAGTACACAATAAAGACATTTGCTCAACCACGTTCGTAGCAGCCTTATTTGTAATAGCCAGAAACTGGAAACAGCCCAGATGCCCCTCAACTAAAGAATAGATGCAGAAATTGTGGCACATCTACACAATGGAATATTACTCAGCAATAAAAAACAAGGAAATTATGAAATTTGCAGGTAAATGGTGGGGTCTGGAAAAGATCATCCTGAGTGAGCTATCCCAGAAGCAGAAAGATGCACACGGTATATACTCACTCATATAGACATATAATATAGGATAAACCTACTAAAATCTGTACACCTAAAGAAACTAATCAAGAGGAAGGAATCTTGCTAAAATGCTCAATTCCTATCCAGAAAGGCAAAGAGGATGGACATCAGAAGAAGGAGAAAAGAGGGAACAAGTCAGGAGCCTGACACAGAGGCTCTGAAAAGCTCTGAAAAGCTCTGCCCTGCAGACTATCAATGTAGATACTGAGACTTATGGGTAACCTTTGGGCAGAGTGCAGGGAATCTTAGGAAAGAAGTGGGAAATAGTAAGATCTGGAGAGGACAGGAACTCCATAAGGACAGCAACAGAACCAAAAAAATCTGAGCAAAGGGGTCTTTCCTGAGACTGATATTCCAACCAAGGACTATGCATGGAGATAACCTAAGACCCCTTCACAGATGTAGCCCATGGAAGTTGAGTATCCAAGTGGGTTCCATTGTAATAGGAACAGGACTGTCTCTGACATGAACTGATTGGCCTGCTCTTTAATTACCTCCCCCTGAGGGGGAAGCAGCAATACCAGGCCACAGAAGAAGATATGCAGCCACTCCTGATGAGACCTAATTGACTAGGATCAGAAGGAAAGAAAAGAAGTCCTCCCCTATCAGTGGACTTGGGGAGGGGCATGCGGGCAGAGGGTGGAGGAAGGGAGGGATTGGGATGGGAGGAGGGAAGGTACCATGGGGGGGGGAATACAAAATGAGTAAAGTGTAATTAATAAAGAAAAAAAGATTAAAAAAATGTGAATGAGAATCTAAAAATAAATATTTACTTCTGTGAGACAGAATAAAAATGCAGGCATAAAAAGTGAAAATTACTTGAAAATTTACACATATATACACTATATTATTATATAATTAAATTTAGAAAGCATTAACACTGTATTGTTTAATAAGTATAGGTACATGTATTATATATGACTCAATATTTTACTGCTTAATTATGCACCTCCAAAAAAATATACACACTGCTTCAGGAAATATGTATAATATGTTAACATAATCTCCATTTACAATACTGAAATAGTGAAATACTGAAATATTAGAAATCATCCAAATGATCATGAGGACAAATACATGTTTATTTGGCTGAGTTATAGACTGAATATTTACATCCCCTAATCCATAGCTTGAAATTCTAATAACATGTAGAAAGCCATTAGAAAATAAAATATTTAGAAATTTAATGAATCTTTTTAACATAATTTTTGTTTATTATAATTTATTCACTTTGTATCCCATCTGTAGTCCCCACCCTTATTCCCTCCCTATCCCACTCTCCTTCCTTCCCTCATTGCCTCCAATGCCTCTTCTCCAGTCCACTGATAGGGATCTTGATGACAGCCCATGTGGTTCAATTTATGGTCATAACGCAAGGGTCTAAGACTTCAGTTCACCTTCTATTATAGATGATATAATGTGAAGTTGAAAATTCACACCCAGAAGGATGCCTTCCTCAAACATGAGAGCCCCACCATCTTGATATAGTACTTCCAGCCCACAGATGTAAGAGTAATAAACATATGTTTTATCAGTTACCCACTGTTTGGTAGTCTGTTATTATGAAACAGACCTAAAAATATTGTTTTAAGGATTGTTACATAATAGCATTAGGGAGTAATTTACAACCTACCAGAGCAGTATCAATGAGTCTCAAAATTGTAACTAAGGGAGCAGAGAAACTCCTTTGATAATAAAGACTACGCAAAAAAATAAAAATAAAAATAAAAAAAAACATTGACCATATCATGTGTGATGACTAGTGTGAGGAATAATTCACTTAACTTATAATTGACATTAACAGCTATTCTTCAAGTGATGTTTTAATATAATATTTTATGTATTCTTTGATAATTTTATTCATACATGAGTTTAAATATAAATATGGTTTGATTATATTTACCTTTCACTCCTCCCCTTAAATTTTCCTGGATCTACCTTCATCCTCTCACACCCCTTCTAACTCAATGCCATCTCTTTTTATTTAATATAAAGTACAGATTATAATTTGTGCTGCCTACACACACCTGGCTATAGAAGCCAAACTACCAGAGACTATATCCTTAAAATTGTCAGTCATCAACTTTTTTTAAGTTAATTTTATTCTCTTATATATTACATCCTGACCGAAGTTTCCTCTCTCTCCACCTGCCCTTCCTCTCATTACCTCTCTCTCTCCTCCTCCTCCCTCCCCATCTACACCTCCTCTGTTTCCCTTCAGGAAGGGACAGGCCTCTCAGGGATATAATCCAAACCGAGCATATCAAGCTGAAATAAGATTAAGCACCTCTCCTCATATTATGGATGTATAAGTAGGAGGAAAAGGGTTCCAAAAGGAGGCAACATACAGAGCCTCTGCTCCCTCTGTTAGAGTCCTATAAAAAAAAACACCAAGCTCCCCAACTATTACATATATACAGAGAGCCTATCTTAGACCAGTGCAGGCTCCCGATTGTCAGTTCAGTCTCAGTGAGTTTCTTTGAGTTCATATGTGTTGATTTTCAGGTTTTCTTGTGGTGTCCTTGACCCCATTAGGGGTAGTCATCAGTTTGCAATAACTTTTGAGCTAAAGCTGGAGGAGACAGAATCCCTCCTTATCCATCCTGGAATATTGACGGGTTTGATCATATGCTGGTCTTTAGTAGGCAACTGCTGCTGCTATACAAACTAGATCACTGGTTCCGTCATGCTGGGAAGGCACAGACAATCTACATTTCTGCCATGTTTTATAAATATTTATTAGTGCTTTGAGAATTCCATATAATGTGTTTTGATTATATTCACCCAGCTGCCAACTCTTCCAGATTTATGTGTCCCATTCCACCCACTGAACATCGTGTGCTTTTCTCCCCAATCAAGACAATATTTTGCTGGCCAAATATTAGATGTGTTGCTTTCCACTGGAGTGTGGGAATACATTCTTAGAGAAATTTGTGTCATGGTAGTAACCAGTAGCTTTCTGATTAGAATTACCTCCTGCTCTACAAGATGGAACTCATATCTGGTACTATTTTTTTTTCTAGTTCATGCCTTTTCATTTTTCTTTGTCTTTTTTATTAATTTTTATTTTAAATTTACTCATTTATTCACTTTATATCATGAATACAGCCCCTACATCCTCTCCTCCCTTTCCCACCCTCCTACTCTCTTCCTCCTTCTCCCCGTTTGCTTCTCAGAAAAGGGGAGCCCCCCCATGCCAACCCACCCAGGGAAATTCAGTCACAATGGAAGAGGAAAAACATCCTCTTCCACTGAGGCCATGGAAAGTAGCTAAGCTAGGGGCAAGTGATCTAAAAGCAGGCCATAGAGGCCACATTTGAGACAGCCCATGTTCTACTTGCTAGGAGACCCACTTGAAGACCAAGCTGCCCATTAGTTACATATATGTAGAGGGCTTAAGTCCAGTCCATGTATGCTTTTTGGTGGCTGCTTCAGTCTCCATAAGCCACCATGGGCCTAGGTTAATTAACTCTTGATCTTCTTGTGGAGTTCTTGTCACCTCTGGGTTCCTCTATCCTTTCTCGAATGCTTCCACAAAACTACCATAGTTCTGCCTAATATTTGACTGTGGATCTCAGCATCTGTTTAGAACTGCTGCTAGATGAATACTCTCAGAAGACAGTTATGCTAGGCTCCTGTCTGCAAGCATAACAGAGTATCATTAATAATGTCAGGGGTTGCCTCTCTTCCATGGGGCAGGCCTCAGGTTGGGACAGTCTTTGGTTGACCATTCTCTCAATCTCTGCTCCATCTTTATCCCTGTACCTTTTTTAAGTAGAGTGAAGTTTGGTTTGAAGGTTTTCTGGGAGGGTTGGTATCTCCCTCCCTCCACTGGAAGTCCTGTCTGGCTATGAGGTCGGTGGTCACTTCAGTCTCCATGTCCAGCTGCTGCTAAGACTCTCAGCTAGAGTCACCCCCATAATACTCCCAAAGGTCTGCCCTGTTGTAGGTCTCCAGCTTTTCCCAGAGTTCACCCACCTCTCTCTTGCACTTCTCTCTCCCAGGCCTCTCACCCCATCCTCTCTCGCTATATCTGCTGTCTACTCTTATTCCCCTCTCCATAACCTCTCCCACCCAGGTTCCACATTTCATCCACTTCTGATATCTATTCTATTTCCCCTTTTATGAGATATTCAAGTATCCTCCCTTGGGGTCTCCTTGTTACTTAGCTTCTTTGGGTCTATGAATTGTAGCATGGTTTTCCTGTACTACGTGGCTAATATCCACTTCTAAGTGAGTAGATACCATGTGTGTCTTTCTAGGTCTGGCTTACTTCAAAGCTACTCCCCACTTTCTCTTCTGTTCTATTTAGTGTATCTGGTTTCATGTTGAGGTCTTTGATCCAAATGGACTTTGGTTTTGTTCTGGGTGATAAATATGGATTTATTTGCATTTTTCTTGATGCAGGCATCCAATTAGAACAGAACCATTTGTTGAAGATGCTGTCTTTTTTCCTTTGTACTATTTTGGTCACTTTGTCAAAAATCAAGTGTCCATAGATGTGTTGGTTTATTTCTGGGTCTTCATTTTGATTCTGTTGAGCAACCAGTCTGTCTCTATACCAGTACCATGCAGTTTTTAATAATGCAGTTTTATAGCACAGTTTAAAATCAAGGATGATGATAACTCCACAATTTCTTTTATCGTATAGGATTGTTTTTGCTATTCTGGGTCTTTTGTTTTTCCATATGAAGTTGAGAATTGTTCTTTCAAAGTCTGTAAAGAATTGTGTTGACATGGTAGCCCAGTATCCAAGTGGGTACCCTAGTAAGGGGAACAGGGACTATTTCTGACATGAACTCAATGCCCGGGTCTTTGACCTCCCCCCCCCCCTCCAGAAGGAGGAGCATCTCTGCTAGGCCACAGAGGAGGACTTTGCAGCCAGTCCTGAAGATACCTGATAAAACAGGGTCAGATAAAGAAGACGAGGTCCTCCGCTATCAGTGGACTCGGAAAGGGGCAGGGAGGAGATGAGGGAGGGAGGGTGGGATTGGGAGAGAATGAAGGAGTGGGATACAGCTGGGATACGAAGTTAATAAACTGTAACTAATATTAAAAAAAAAAGAATTGTGTTGATGTTTTGAGGGGAATTGCATTAAATCTGTAGATTGTGTTTGGTAGGATGGCCACTATTACTATGTTAATCCTACGGACCCATGAGCATGTGAGATCTTTCCATCTTTTGATATCTTCTTCAATTTCATTCTTCAGAGACTTGAAGTTATCGTAATACAGATCTTTCACTTGCTTGGAGTTACACCAAGATATTTTATAGTATTTATGGCTATAGTGAAAGTGTTGTTTCCCTAATTTCTTTCTCAGCTCATTTATTATTTGCATACAGATGTGGAACTGTTTATTTTTAGCAATTTTTTTTTTTTATCCAGCCACTTTGATGAAGGTGTTTATCACCTGTAAGAGTTCTATGGTAGAATTTAGTATACTGTTACTTTTGTATACTATCATATTATCTATAATTATCGATACTTTAACGTCTTCCTTTCTGATTTGTATCCCACTGATCTTCTTTAGCTTTTTTTATTGCTCTTGCTAGGATGCTAAGTTCTATACTGAAGAGATACAGAAATAGTCAGAAGTCTTTTCTCGTCTTGGATTTTAGTGGACTTGTTTTAATTTTCTCTCCATTTAATTTGATGTTGGATGTTGGCTTGATGTATACTGCCTTTATTGTGTTTGGATATGTGTCTTGTATCACTGATCTCGCCAAGACTTTAAACACAAAAAGGAGGCAGGGTGCAGCGGTACAGTTGTGGCACGACTGTAATCTCAGCATTTGAAGAGGTAGAGTCAGCGAGACATCTGTGAGTTTGAGGCCAGCCTGCTCTACAAATCGAGTCCAGGACAACCAAGGCTTTCCAGAGAAACTTTATCTTGAAAAAAAAAAAAAAAAACAAACATAAGACAAAAACAAATAAACAAGCAAAACCCCAAACTAAACCAAAATCAATCAAACAAAAACCATGAAAGGGTGTTGGATTTTGTCAAAGACCTTTTTCAGTACCTAATGAGAAGTGGTTGTTTTCTTTCACTTTGTTTATGTGGCAGATTATGTTGATGGATTTTCATATATTGAACCACCCCCTGCATTCCTGGGATGAAACTTACTTGAACATGATGTTTTTGATGTGTTCTTTGATTCAGTGTATCTGTTACTGCTAATAGAACAAGAACATATGAGAGGCCGTAGTGTTAAACTGACTCTTAATTACTTATATTATATATTAATCATATATAGAACTATTATATATTATGAAACCATATAAAATTATAGATATATAGTTACTATACCTATAGATTAATCTACCTCCCAGTTTTTATTGAGAAGCTTCTATTTGCAGTAAATAGTTATAAACAGAGACCCATAACTAACTAGGCTTAAGTTAATGTTGCATTCTTTTCCCCAGGGACTTAGGGATCATTGTGGAAGAGAGGCATAAAAAGCTTAAGAGCCAGATGTGGTGAATGATTAGAATGGAACAGTGTCCTCTTATCATGATAAGGAAGCTGCACACTGGTATTTACAAGGGTTGTGATAGAAGCCCTTTGCAAGCCTAAGCTATATAAAATCTCAGCAAAAAGACAGGAGTATGAAATCCCCTTCCAATTAGTGTAGTAATGGAAAGTATTAGGTGCTAGGAAAAGGATACATAGTTTTCTTTACTGTTCCAATTTTACCAATTAAAAAACTTAAACGGTAAGAAGTAAATTGCTATTAACATATATCTGCCTCAGTGCAAATTCCATGCATCTTCACTTTCTGACAATAAACAGTCCAACTCACATATGAAGACATCCAATCTTTTCTTGAGCGTGCCCTCTGGCAAACAGGCAGAAAGTGCCTCTCCAATCATCAATTAAATGCATCCATTTAGCTTGTCAGCAGTTCACTTAGAATTGTTGCTTCTCTTGTTGGTTAATTACGAAGCAATCAGATCTTTGGCAAAAGACCGATGTGAAGATGACTTAATTGACTCCTATGGACCAGTTTGCCAGCATCCAACTTTGAGATCTTGCCTATCTGACATTGAGACTAATCTAATATTTGACATCATGAAAATTAGGTTCTTGTGTTTTAGAATAATAACATTTGAAGTTATTTTATTTAACAAAGAATATTAATATTTTTTTCTGGAAATAGTACTTTAGAAAGTCATTAAGAGAATTAATCTCAATGCAAAGCTGTTTAAAAATCTTCTGACCTTAAAATAGGCCTGATGAAAATCCTAGGAGCGTGACTGCTGTGTAGTCTTATTTGGATAACTGTCTTGATTTCATTTTTACGTGTATGAATTACAGTTTGTAGAGAAAGCTAATCTTGAACCACTGGCTGATTTTGTGCCAGCAAGTGCAGTCTACTTATTCAGACACATATAAAAATTTCAGAGTGAACAGTAGCATTAAAAGGACATCTCAACCCTTGAAAGATTTTATCAAAACTGAACAAAATGGTGAAGAGAGGGAGCCCCAATGTAAGGACGATTCATAGAAGAGGCACCCTGGCAAAGAGCATGATTCTTGTCATCTGAATAATAAGAAAAAGGAAGAGAACTGGTGCAAAGATAGGTCAGCCAGAGAAAAAGGTTTGAATGGAATCCAATTTTAGGAAAATATCTGGCACAGAACATCACTGTGCACTCTTGAGAGCTTCAGGTTGAGAATGTAAGGAGTATGGGAGCTGGAGTGGGCCTTGAGGGAATTTTATCTTAAAAACTGCCACCATAACTCAAAAATTTCAAACTCAGTACTATAGGACAAAAACTAACAGATTTAATGGGTAAATAGAAGACTGAGATATATTGATGGAGATGGCCAATCTCTTGGGAGTTATTTTTCATTTTACCAATTACTTTTGCAGCCATTTATAATCTTGGTGGCTATAGTTTTTAGTAATATATATAACCACACACACAAACATATACAGGAATTGAGACAAAACAATTTTATGGATATTTCTTTCTAGCTTATATTCAATTCTCAAATTATTGGGGTACACCTAATGAGCAAACATGTTTGGAGGTGAAACAGCAGTTTGAGAAAGAAAGAATAAATGGTTTTCTTTCATTTATTTATTTGTTTGTTTGTTGACTTGGCTCACAATTCTAGGTTTTTTACCAAGGCACTGTGTCATAGCAACAAGAAACTAAACTAAGATAGGAACTATATTCTGCTGTCTTTTTCTTGGCTCATTCTTTACTTCTGTGCTTTCAGCTGTAAAGGTAAAACCGAGAGCCAGGGTCTATAAGCTTCTCATGAAAGTTTCTCTTCCTACCCTGGTTGTGTTAGACCTGTACTTAATATGAGATTCAATTCAAGAAAAGTCATTAATCTTGTTGATGTTGCTTCTACAGCATCATTAACAGCAATGGATATTTTTCCCATTCCCTAGGATGGGAGAATGTCCCAGTTTTCCTCCAGTAAGTTAAAGGTTTGTTTCTAATTCTCCTTAGAGAATGAGATTAAAATAGATCAGTGACTTTTTTTGTCTTACTTAGTTACTATTGCTGTGATAAAATGTCATAGCCAAAGGCTACTTGCAGAAGAGTTTATTTGGCATATTCTTCCTTGACACTGTTCATCACTGAAGGAAGTCAGGACAGTAACTCAAACAGGGATGAAACATGGAGGTAGGAGCTGATATAGAGGTAATGGAGGAAAGTGACTTACTGGCTTGCTCTTCATGGCTTTCTCAGCATGCCTTCTTTTAGAACCTAGGACCATCAGCCCAAGAATGGCTCCACCCATAAAAGACTTGATGTGGTTATTGCCACATCAAGTACTAAATAAGAAAATGCCCTTCAATCTTGCCTGTATCCCAATCTTAAGGAGATATTTTCTCAGTTGAGCATCTTTCTTCTCAGATGACTATAACTTATGTCAGACTGAATTTAAAATAGCCAGAATACCTTTATCAGTATTTTAAGTCCTTGTATTCTTAAGAGAGAGAGAATTCAAGGAACTGGCAAGAGTTTAAGCTTACTGGATTAATATACCCTAACTTCCTCTTTGTCAATGTCATTGAGTCTTGCCCTTTCTTTCTTTTCCTCTGTCTCATTTCTTTGACCCTGGATAAAGGCTATAGGGAGAGATTTAAAAGAATGAACTAGTTTTTCTGTTCCTGTCACCTCAGCTTTCTTTTTCTGCTTGACCTGTTGGTCCTACTCAATCTGCTAAAATTTTAGTTGAACCCTTACCTGCTAAGACATAGGAGATGCAGACCACCTCTTTCTTCTCTCAAATGTTTCGAGGAGCACAACACAGTTAATGTGTAAGTTTATATGGTTTCCTTTAATAATTTTATTTTCTATAGAAAGGCTCTCACTATGTTGCCCAGCCTGGTCTCAAAAGACAAATTTAATCATCTTGCCCTAGCCTAAGTACTAGGATGACAAGAGTGTGCCATCTTGCCAGGCAAGCTTACAATGCTATATTAGATTTTAAAAAAATGATTTTTAGGCAAAAAAAAATGACTTTTTGTTTGTTTTCAGTTATCCATTTTTAGTTAAACTTCCAACAGTGCATCTCAGATCATATTTCCAAAAGCAGGATGGAAAATGTTTGCTGTTTGCTTTCTAACACAGAGGGTGGTAAATGCTGTGTCACGAAAACAACTTATTGCAAATGTGAAGCTTGGCTAATGTGCCATTCTTCTCAGGTTCAAAACACTCAGATTCAGGTAAACATGATTTTTGCTTTTACACAGAAATCGCATCAAGTTTAACACTCTAAATTTAGAATTGGTTGGCCTAGTAATGTACTGGTAATCTTATCTTCTACTATCATTGGCAATCTTAGGTTTGCAGCTTTATGTCTTTACGCATTATGATAGAGTTCAGTGGTTTTTCACACAGATGGAGCATCCATCACTGCATGCCAGGAGGATGCTAATGTCTTTGAGTGAGGTCCTGTTCTTGTTTACGAAAAAGACTTACATTCTGTCGCTAGAACAGTGAAACCAACAAGTATGGTACAGAGGGAGAGATTTTATTCGAGAATATGAAATATTTAAACTTTAAATGTTAGATAAGTCCTAAACTCTAGCAAATGTATTGGGATGTTTGTTTCAGAAAGCTGAAGGAAGAGGGAGGTAAGTGAGGGAAGAAAAGAAGTGGGGGAAGAAAGAAGGTTAGAAATTCAAACACAGGATGATGATGCTCCCTCTGAAGCCATGAAAAAAAAAAAAAAAAAAAAAAAAACCTAGTGTTAGCCATTAAAAACCTTTCCATATCTTTGTTGGGCAATGCAAGAATCTCTGACAGTAATGTAGGCTATTGCCACTAGTTGTTTCTGTTTGTTTCTTTTTACAGAGTTTCTGGAAGATAATCTCTCTATGTCCTAACACCTTGTTGCTCCAACTCAATAATTATTATTATTGCACTTATATGGTTAAGTACATGCAAAGCCCCTTAAAGAACCTACCCCATGGCCCGTTCCTGTCATATAAATATGCTTTCTTGTCCTTATTTTAATGCTTCTCTACAAGGATGTACTGGGATAAATGTTAGAAGTAGAAGGCTGCATCTTAACTTTTTCTTACATTATTTTCTTAGCCATAATCTTTGTTGCTTGTGTCCAAAGTCTTGGTTTGCTTTTGGATTTTATTTCCCTTTCTCTTCCATGACCACATTCCTTTATCCTATGTCTTCAATTACTAACATGTTGATTACATTTAGGACTATAATTTTCCATATTATTTATCTCATGATTTAGAGACTACAGTACTAACTAAACACAACCACTTAGCTCTATAATGTACACCCATATTTCATCTCTCCTTTTCCTTTTGAAGTACTGGGATATAAGAGGACATAAAAGGGCTAAGATTTTTGATGCTCTAAAGTACTTCTATATCCACATAAACCTGTGGTCATTTGGTAGAAATGGCTCTTATAGAATCATGTGTTTGAATGCTTGGCCATAAAGAGTGGCACTATTAGGAAGTGTAGTTTTTTGGATTTGGTATGGCCTTGTTATAGGAAGAGTGGCATTATGGGGATGAGCTTTAAGGTTATATATTCTCAAGCTATTTCCAATATGAGATTCTTTCTCCTTGCTGCTTTCAGATCAAGCTGTAGAGTTCTTAGCTTCATCACCAGAACCATGTCATGCTGTCATTCTTCCTGACATGACGATAATGAACTAAGCCAGGCCTAATTAAATGTCTTTGTAAGAGTTGCTATGATCATGGTGTCTCCTCACAGAAATACGACTCAAACTAAGACATCCCCTAACATCAGTATGTGAGATAATTATGGGAACCTCATCAAAAGAATGACGGTTCCAAAGTACTTTTACTTTGTAGAATTGTCTGAAATTCACATTTTTTCCTTATAAGCCCTTGCAGGCAAAACTTCAGACTCACAATTCCCTAACTGTGTGAATATTTGAAGAGAACTTCTATGCACCAAAGGATGACTGTACCATTCATGGCATTAGCAGATGAAATTGTAGTTATATGTCACTTTATGTAGGGATGCCAGATGTGTTTCACAAAATTAGCCACATACTTGCTAAAATTTAATAGCTACATCAATATATGAAGACTCTATCATACTTATTATAACCTTCCACCTTTCTTGCTCATTTTGCTTTGTTTTAGACACTTTCTATATAGCCTGGTTGTTTCCAAACTTACAGCAGTTCTCTTGTTTTTGCCTCCCACGTGCAGAGATTATAGGATTGGTGAACATCTTTTCCCAGTGAGTAGACTGCCATTTCGTTCTATTGATAATTTTCTCTGCTTTACAGAAGCTTTTCAGTTTCAAGAGGTCCCATTTATTAATTGTAGATCTTAGAACCTGAGCTATTGGTGTTAGGTTCAGGACGTTGTCTCCTGTGCCAGTGAGTTCAAGGTATCCCTGCAACTTTTAAACAAATGTCAGAGATCCTTTTAATGTTAATTCAGAATTTTCAGTCTTTTTAAATCACCTCGTCTTTCGATGACTTGACATTGACATTTGTTGCAAAAAAAAAAAAGTTAAAAATTAAAAACAATGTTAATAAAATTGGAGCTGAATTCATTTTACTAAAAATTATCAGGTAATGATATTTTATTTAAAAATGTTTACCAGAGACTAACCTTTGCTTTAAGGAAGAGAGGCAGGGTATATCTGGGAAAGGATCCATTTTCATTAAAATTTTAAACAAAAATGCATGTGTGAGTGAGTATAAAATTTACAATACAGTTATATAAGTGTGCATTTTATGGCCTAAATATCACTTGCTATTCCTATCTTATTGCTGAAGAAACCAAGATACAGAGAGCTTGAGAACGGTAATCAAGGTCACTTAGCTCATTAGCCTGAGACAGGCTATACAAAACTCTAGGCAAATTGGAAAAAAAATATTCCTTCCAGATACCTGCAGGTTGGCTGTTGGCAGGATTTCTGCTCCATACACCTTCAGGCCTAGTTTCCTTGCCCAAGACAAACATCACTCAATTTTCCTTGACTGCATATACCTTTGAGACCCCTGCAATGCTTACATTTTACCAAAGAAAGAAATGATGAGGTCTATTTATAGCCATGTTGGCACATGGGCTGGAGCCAAATTATCTTTGTGCCTTGACCTTCAAACACAAGCCGATGTTTTTATAAAATGATGATGACTTTAGAGAGCCAACAGAAATTTTGTGGTAAGCATTCCAGATAAAAAGTGAGAATCAGACTGGCAAACATATGTGTAAACTATGGAATTCAATAACTAGCTAACGGAATGTTTTCGATAGTAACTACAAGACAAACTGCATTTACTTCAAGTCATGTCTTGCCTGTTTCGAAATCAGCGATTAATATCATTTATTAATCATATTTTATTATTTCATGTCCATTCTATATTTAATTACTATCTGAACTTCAAGGAAGATGTGAAGATCGAGTAGTAGTTTTGGATGGTTTATCTTTCTTTCCATAACAGAGTATATTTATTTCCACAAACTAGTTTTTCATTCTCTTAAAGAATCCAATATGAATAACAATAGATATGTAACACAAAACAGTTCCCTTCTTCATTTTGTGAATTTCTTTTATTCAATCACTTTACAGCCTGATCCCAGCCCCCTCCCTAGTATCTTCCCCTTAACAGCTTTCCATTTAAAAACTGAACTTTTTTCCTAAAATTTGTTTACTTACGTTTAGAGAGCTATAAAGACGAAATGAGATAGGAAGATGAAATTTATAAAAGAGATTATGCGTAGAACCTGATAGAAAAATCAAACTTGTTAAAACATTTTTATGGTTTTGGATGTGTTTGTTTAGTGTATATTTTAATACATGCTATGTCCCTACTTAAATTTATCTGCAATTGTTTCCATCGTTGTTGAGACAAAATGATTTCACGTCACATGAAGCAGTAAAAACATGTCTTTGGCTCTTTTTTTTTTTTCTTCTCATCCTTTCTTCCTCTTTTTTTATCGTCTTTCAAGTGACACACATTTATTGACAGTGTTAATGTAGGTGGCAGAGCTCCTAAACAGCCACCCAACTCACAGCAGTTATATTCCAGATGCACAAAACGTCCAGACTCACACAGTATGACTGAGTTAGTAAATGGCAAGGTTCAGAAGGGAGAGCTGAGGGCATTTGCTTTTAATTATATGGCCAATTAGACATTACTGAAAAGATACAATCTAAACCAAGGACTGGATGAGAAAAAGCAATAAGCCAACAACAGCTGAGACAGAGCATCCAGCTAGGAAAGGCAATCAATCGTAAAGCACCCATACCTTGATCTAGTTTATTTTTTATGTAACTGTGGTAAACCACGTAGACCAAAAGCAACTTAGGGAGGAAAGAGTTAACAGCATCATTGAAGAAATCCATGGCAAGAACCCCTGCAGGGGTGGAGGTAGAAACTAGAGCAAGGAACTAGGAGGATGACTGCTTGCTCTCTGGCTCATGCTTAGCTAGAATTTCTATACAGAGATCCACCTGTCCAATAATGAGCCTACTGGGGCTCACAGTAGGCTGGGCCCTCCTAAATTAATCAGCAATCAAGAAAATGCCCCACACATAGGCCCACAGTTTAATCCCATGAAGACAATCCTAAAGTTAGCACTCCCTCAGATAATGAGCTTTGTCAAATTAACAGTTACAGCTACCTAGGAAAAACCTTCCCATGCAGTAATATCATACAGAACTTGGACATCCTATAATATTTCATAAACTTATTACTTTCTGATGCCTTGGGTTTAGATCTTCCAGTCTCATCTTAAATACTATTTTTGTCATAATTTCCATAATCTATAAACCCTTTTATAGTATTACCCTTCACTTAAAGACCACTTTGCAATTTCTTTTACAAGTTTTGTTATGTACTCAGTTATTTACTCATTGTTTATATTCTTTGTTAAACAAGTAGAGGCTGAAACCTTTGTCCTAGTTGAATGATACAAGTTCAGACACTTATTCAGATAAATTTCTTACCAAACAAATGAATAAACAGATTAGATACCATTTTCAGTGTATGTGTGTGTGTTTGTGTGTGTAGAGAGAAAGAGAGAGAGAGAGTGAGGAGAGGGAAGATTACTTTGAAATACTTCAAGTGTTCACAAATATGACCTATCACTTGGAGTCAACAGATCAGAGTCAACAATTACTTTAACATTACTTATAAATAAGAATTCATTAAGTGGAGACACTAATTAATTCTAGACATGCATTTATTTACTATGTTTAGTGAAAGAGAGCACTGGGTATATTAATGATAATCGCATTTATTGAGACCCACTCTTTGGAAAGGGAGGTAAAAGCCAGTGTACAATGCAGGGTTTCTCAACTCTTGTTTGTTTGCTTAACGAGACAGGGTTACTCTGTGTATCTCTGGAGGTCTTGGATTTGTTTTGTAGACCAGGCTGATCTTGAGCTCACAGAGATCCACCTGCCTCTGCCTCCCAAGTGCTGGGATTGCAGGCGTGCACCACGGTACCTGGCTTTCTCAATGTTTTTAAATATTTTAGAGAAGAATTCATGCTACCTCATGAAAAGAAATGAAAAGAACAATCGGGAGATCACCAGCTGCTGGCAGGCTTCTGATCAGTACCATGAGTCCCTTAAAATCCATCTTTCTTGCACAAATACACAGTATCTAAATCTGTGATCCTTCAAACTTTTCAAAAAACAAAGTTTTCAGCTCTGTAAAATATGATCCCATTCTGATATAACTTGTTTAATTGGTTAGTTTCTTAAATAAAATAACTGTTTTTAAAGTTTTACTATTTTTGTGGTACTGGCAACCAAATACAAGGCCTTGCTCTTATTAGGCATATATTCTGCTGCTGAGATAAACGAATGTTTTTGAAAGTATTTTTACACTGTTTTCAGTAACACAAACATTTTATTTAATTGTTTATGTTTACTTATCACAAGCACTGTTTGATACAAGCCTATACTTTTTGTAAAAGGACCTACTTTGTTTTAAATATTTGATTTATGTCACTACTATCCATTGAGAAGTCTTGCTTATCACTTTTCATTAATATCTAAAATTTACATTATATTGGTAAATTTGTCATGCACTATTTTAGCATATCAAAAATGGATTTTTGAATAGAGAATTCTGTCTGCTAATCCATTGCACGGAGAAAGGAGAACAGCAAGACAAGGTGCTGAAACAGCATGTCCTTTAGAACAGCTGAAAGGTCAGCTGTTTCCTACAGGGGTTACTGTTGTTAATCCCGTACAACTGACTTCAGTGGGAAAGGGAGGCTCTGTTCTGATCGGAACTTGTGATCAAAGAAATCCAGCAAGATTGTTCCAGCAGATTCCCCCAAAATTTGCTGGATGATTGTAAGCACCTGTTTTGTTGATAATATTTATGTATTACTATTAGTTCTTTTACGTAGAAGCCTCATCTAAGAGGAGGCTCTGCTCTGCTGTGAAGCTCTTATGCCTCTTTGGTGCTTCTCTAGTCAATCTCTGCTCAATGTTGTAAGCCCCTGGTTTGATGATGTAACTTTTTAAATTAAATTTTTATTTTTTATATTAATTACATTTTATTAATTTTGTATCCCAACTGTAGCCACCTCCCTCATTGCCTCCCAATCCCACCCTTCCTTCCTCATCTCTTCCCATGCCCCTCCCACAGTCCACTGGTAGGGGAGATCCTGCTCCCCTTCCCTCTGACCCTAGCCTATCAGGTCTTATCAAGAATGGATGCTTTGTCCCTCCTGTGGCCTGGCAAGGCTGCTTCCCCTCAGAAGAAGGTGATCAAAGAGCCAGCCACTGAGTTCATGTCAGAGACAGTCCCTGTTGTTCTTACTAGAGAACCCACTTGGAGACTAAGATACTTTTTTTCTTTTTTAATTTTAGTTTGCCTTTCTTTTCTTTTTTAAAAATTAATTTATTTACTCACTTTATATTCCCATCTTAGCCCTCTTCCTTCTCTGTTTCTGGTCCTTTTTCACTCCCTCCCTCTTCTAGTCCTTCCTCCCCTATCCCTCAGAAACCCTCCTCCCTGCCCCACCTCATCAAGTTGAATCATGACTGAGCATGTCCTCTTTCCCTCCGGCCTGGGGAGGCAGCCCTACCAGAGGGCAATGATCAGAAAGCAGGCAGCAGAGTCCATGTCAGAGACAGACCACTGCCCTTACTAGGGCACTTGACCTCCTGAATCCTGAGCTGACCATCTGCTACATCTGTGTAGGGGGCCTAGGTCCAGTCTATGCATGGTCCTTGGTTGGTGATTCAGTCTCCATTAGCTGCCCTGGGCCCTGGTTAGTTGGATCTGTTAGTCTTCTTCTGGAGCTCCAAGAACCTCCAGTTCCTTCTGTCCTTCCTCTCACTTTTCCACAAGGCTCCCTGCACATCCTCCAATGTTTGGCTCTGAGTCTTAGCATGTTTCAATTTGCTGCTGGGTGGTGCCTCTCAGACTGACATTTTATTTATTTATTTGTTTTCTGATCCTGGCTAGAATGATAAAATTTCACTTACCTAGAAAAGGATAATGTTGTACTATTTAGATGACACATAATATGGATTTACACAGTAACATTTTAAATGTGCATTTTAAATCCTACAAAGTCTATCAAGAAAAGTGCCCAGTACTATACCCATTAATGGACCACATATATCCTGCACACACACATATATATGTATACATGCATATATATATTCTGTGTTATTTTTATGTTCCTTTAAATCTTCCACACATATTATCTCACAAATATTAACATTATGCTGATTAAGTAAAAGGAAGTATAAACACGAAAGACATTATCATTACTTTCAAAATGCTCATGGCAGCATTCGGGGAAGTGACTGAGTGGATAGCAATACAGAAAAACTCAGCATATAGAAAAGCCATTCAATTTGACTATTAGGCTAAATATCAGGCTATAAAGTGCACAATTACAAGAGCTGAAGTTTGAGGCTTTTGTGATTTAAATGTGAACCCATGTGAAAAGTTTTTTTTTTTTTAATTAAAAAAGGACTGACAAATGTGAAGACTGATTTTTTTTTCTTTTCCTTAACTTTCTCTTGATGAAAGGTGTGATTACTTTAATCCAACATTGTTTAATTGCACATGTCCACTTTGGTTATATGAAAATAAAATTAATGTAAAGCCTTAAACTGACTGCCTAAGAGAACAGTTAAACTGTTTATTTTTTTATTTTTTATTTAACTTTTATTAATTACACTTGTTTCCTATCTGATAGCTTTGTTGAAAGTTTACTGAACCTTTAAAAAATTGGGCCTCCTGAAAGGGAGTAGGTCATCAGAAGCAAGCTTTGAGATTCAATGGCTCATCTCACTTCCTGTCCATTCTCTGTTTTTCTGACTACAGATTTTCTGCTACCAGCTCCATTTGTACTCCTAGTGCCAAACCTTCCCCACCTTGATGGAACGCTTTGTCACAGACTGTAAAGTAAATTAAACTTCTCCTCCCTATGGTGTTTCTTCTCAGGTATGGGTTCACAACTAAAATATAACAAAATTAGTCAAAAGTATACCCCAATTTAGTGAAGCTTTAAGTGTATGACATCATGATGCTCTTTTCCCAAGCCTACATCTTTTTGAGTCCAGTGGGGTGATCAGAAAGAATGGCTTGGTGAATTTTTCCCCCATTTTGTAGGCTACTCTCTTCTCCTACTGATGGAGTCTTCTGCATTACAAGAGCCGTTCAGTTCATTAAGTCCCATTGGTCTTAGTGTCCGCATTATTGGTGATCTGTTTAGGAAGTTGTCTCCTGTGCAATATGCACTGCCAGTTATTTCTCAATTTCTTTTCTTTACTAGACTCAGTGTCTCTGGTTTTATGTTGAGGTCGTTGATCCACTTGGATTTGAGCTCTGTGCAAGGTGATAGACATGAGCTTATTTGCATTCTTCTACATGCAGTCATCCAGTTAGGCCAGCACCATTTGTTGAAGATGGTGTTTTCTTTTCCATTCTGTTTTTCTGGCTCTTTATAAAAAAACAGATGTCCATAGGTATGTGTATGTACATCTGGGTCTTCAATTCTACTCCACTGATAAACCTGAATGTTTTTTTTTTATGTCAATATCATGTGATTTTTATTACTAAAGCTCTGTAGAAAGATTTTCACTAGCTCCATTACTGGCAGAGAAATAATATTCAAAATATGTAAAGAACTCAAGAAACTAGACATCAACAAACCAAATAACCCAAATAAAAGCGAGGTATAGAGCTAAACAAAGAATTCTCAAAATAGGAATTTATTTTTTTTTTGTAATTTTAATTTTTTTATATTAATCACAGGTTATTTACTTTGTATCACAGCCGTAGCTCCCTCCTTCATTCCTTCCCAATCTCACCCTCCCTCCCTCATCTCATCCCTGCCCCTCTCTAAGTCCTCTGGTAGGGGAGGTCCTCCTCCCATTCCATCTGACCCTAGTTTATCAGGTCACATCAGGACTGGCTTCAGTGTCCTCCTCTGTAGCCTAGCAAGGCTACTCCTCCCTCGGGGGGGGGGGGGGGTGTCAAAGAGCCCACAACTGAATTAATGTCAGAGACAGTCAGTCCCTATTCCCCTCAATAGGGAAACCTCCTTGGATGCTGAGTTGCCATGGGCTACTTCTGAGCAGGGTTTCTAGGTTATATCCATGCATGGTCCTTTGTTGGAGAAACAGTGTCAGAAAAGACCCCTGTGCCCAGATATATTTGGTCCTTGTGGCACTCCCATCCTCTCTAGGTCTTACTAACTCCCCCTTTTTTTCTTATGATTCCCTGCACTCTGCCTAAGGTTTGATTATGAGTCTCAGCATCTGCTTTGATACACTGCTAGGTAGAGTCTTTCAGAGGCACTCTATGGTAGGCTCCTGTCCCATTTCTTGTTTTCTCCTGCTTCCAATGTCTATTCCATTTGTCTTTCTAAGTGAGGATTGATCATCTATGCTCAAGTACACAATAAGGACATTTGTTCAACCATGTTTGTAGCACCTCTATTCACAATTGCCAGTACCTGGAAACAACCCAGATGTCCCTCAAAAGAGGAATGGATACAGAAACTCGTACATTTACGTAATGGAATACTACTCAGCAATTAAAAACAAGGAAATCATGAAATTTGCAGGCAAATGATGGGATTGAGAAAAGATCATCCTGAGTGAGGTATCCCAGAAGCAGAAAGACACACGCTGTATATACTCACTTGTAAGTGGATACTAGACCTCTAAAATAGGAAAAACATAGTAAAATCTGTACACCTAAAGAAGCTAAATAGGAAGAGGTTCTGGGGTAAGATGATCAATCCTCACTTAGGAATTTCTTTAAATGAGAACTATTTAAAGAAATGTTCAATATCTTTAGTCATAAGGAAAATACAAATCAAACTACTTTGAAATTCCATCTTACACCTGTCAGAATGGCTAAATTAAAAAAAAAAAAACAAGAGGGACAGTGCATGCTGGTGAGGATATGGGGCAAAGGGAACATTTCTCCATTGCTAGTGGGAATACAAGCCTGTACAGCCATTATATGAATCATATGGCTGTTCCTCAGAAAATTAAGAATCCATTTACCTCAATATCCAGCTGTAATACCCTTGGGCATATACCCAAAAGATGTTCCACCCTACCACGACACTTGCTCAAATATGTTCGTAGTGGCTTTATTCATATAGTCAGAAACTGCAAACAACTTAGATGTCGCTCAATCAAAGAATGTATAAAATATGTTGTACAATTAAACAATAAAGTATTACTCAGCTTTTAAAAAATGACATGATGAAATTTGGAGCAAATAAACGGAACTAGAAAAACATCATCTTGAGTGAGACAACGCTGATCCAAAAAGATAAACATGTCATGTATGTACTCACTTGTATGTAGATATAGCTGTTAAGTAAAGAATAATCAAATTACAAACCAGTGTCCAAGAGAAGATAAGTAACCAGGAGGGCTTTATGAGGGACACATGGTTCTCCCTGGGAAGAGAAAATAGAATAGATTTTGTAGGTGGACTGGGGGTGGATGGATATAGGAAAAGGCGGGATCAGTTTTAAAGGGATAGAGTTGAGAGAGTATTGGGAGAGACAACTGGAATTGGGGGTCACTTTGGAGCCAATGAGGAAACCTAGCTAGTGCAGAGGGAACTTCCTGAAATCTGTGAAGGTGTCACTAGCTAAGGAGACTCCTAGCAACGATAGCAACGGGGAATACAGATCTTGAAACAGCCATCTTCTGTAGCCAGGCAGGTGGGACTGGGACATGAATCCAGTCACAAAACCTTCAACCTACAATTTATCCTGCCTGTAAGATTTACTGGAGTAATTGTGATGCAGAACTTGTGGGAGTGGCCAACCACTCCCAGTAAGTGGTCCAGCTTACAAGAGGGAGGCCATGTCTGACACTGTCTGGATGGCCTGGAATGAAAGGCTGAATAGCCCAGAGACCCAGGGTGAAACTAAATATTACTGACCAAAAAAAAAAAAAAAGTCAATGACATGATTCTTAATCATATTCTACTATATTCATAAATTAGGGCCTAGCCTAATCGTCACCAGAGAAAGTTTATTCAACAACTGAAAGGACAGTTGCAGAGATGCACAGCTAAACATTAGGCAGAGCCCAAGGATCCCTTCAGACGAGAAGAAGAAGGATGTCTGAGCCACAGGGGACAAGGACAGGATGAGAACACATCCTACAGAATCAACTAACTGTTGGGGCTCATAGAGATTGAAGCAACAGTTAAAAAGATTGCATGAATCTGAGCTAGGCCCTCTGCATATATGTTATGGTTGTGTAGCGTGGTGTCCTAACAATGAGAGTGGGTGATTTTTCTGACTCCTTTGCCTGTTTTTAGAATTGTTTCCCTCATACTGGGTTGCTTCATCCAGCCTTGATATGAGGGTGTGTGCCTAGTCTTATAACATGCTAGCTTGCTCAGTTGATATCTCTGGGAGGCCTGCTCTTTTCTGAAGGAAAAATGGAAGAGTAGATGTGGTAGAAAGGTAGGGGTGTGCTGAGGGACAGTGGAGGGAAAAGAAACTGGACTCAAGATGTATGAGATTATACATTAATAACAATATTAATGATAATGATCATGATGATGATAAAGACTGGCTTTTCAATAGCTTGCTAGTGAGCCATTTGTAGCACCTTTAGCCTGTTCACAGCATACACTAGTCTTGAGTCTGGGCCAAAGTGTTTGGTGAGATTAGTTGGCATTATTTGACACCACAGCGTAGGCTGTCTAGAATGTGAATTATGTGTTCAGAGCCATGTTGGCCATGCAGTCCTTAGATACAACACAAGTGAGTGGTGTTTTCATCACTTCTGATTTGGTACATTTTTGATTTTGAATCTTTTTGGAAACAGGAACCTTTTTTTTTAAAGGAACCTCCCGCCATTGCTAATCATACTTATTTGTTCTATGTAGGTATTTACTCAGAGTAGAATAGTAATTCCTGGTGAGATTTTCTTTTTAAAATTTTTATTTTATTTTTTATTTTGTTTTGTTTTGTTTGTTTTTTATTTTATTAATTACACTTTATCCACTTTGTATCCCCCCATAAGCCCCTCCCTCTTCCCCTCCCAATCCCACCCTCCCTCCTCCTTCTTCACACATGCCCCTCCCCAAGTCCACTGATAGGGGAGGTCCTCCTCTCCTTCCTTCTGGTCTTAGTCTATCAGACCTCATCAGGAGTGGCTGCATTGTCTTCTTCTGTGGCCTGGTAAGACTGCTCCCCCCTCAGGGGAAGGTGATCAAAGAGCAGGCCAATCAGATTATGTCAGAAGCAGTCCCTCTTCCTGTTACTATGTAGCCCACTTGGACACTAAACTGCCATAGGCTACATCTGTGCAGGGGTTCTAGGTTATCTCCATGCCTGGTACCTGATTGGAGTATGAGTCTCTGGGAAGACCCCTGTGTTCAAATTTTCTGGTTCTGCTGCTCTCCTTGTGGAGTTCCTGTCCTCTCCAGATCTTACTATCTCCTACTTCTTACATAAGGATCCATGCGCTCTGCCCAAGAGTTGGCCATACGTCTCAGCATCTGCTTTGATAGTCTGCAGGGCAGAGCCTTTGTAAACTTGTACAACCATTCTGGAAATCAATCTCGTGCTTTCTCAGACAACTAGGAATAGAGCTTCCTCAAGATCCAGCCATGCCACTCCTAGGCAAATATCCAAAAGACGCTCAAGTACACAGTAAGGACATTTGCTCAACCATGTTTGTAGCAGCCTTATTTGTAATAGCCAGAAACTGGAAACAGCCCAGATGCCCCTCAACTGAAGAATGGATGCAGAAATTGTGGTACATCTATACAATGGAGTATTACTCTGCAATGAAAAATAAGGAAATCATGAAATTTGCAGGTAAATGGTGGGACCTGGAAAGGATCATCCTGAGTGAGCTGTCCCAGATGCAGAAAGACACACATTGTATATACTCACTCATATACGCATATAACATAGGATAAACCTACTAAAATCTGTACATCTAAAGAAACTAATCAAGAGAGAGGAACCTGACTAAAACGCTCAATCCCCATCCCGAAAGGCAAAGAGGATGGACATCAGAAGAAGAAGAAAACAGGAAACAACCTAGGGACCTGCCACAGAGGGCATCTAAAATTTTTATTTTATTTAAGTTAATTCACTTACATCCCCAAAGTGTCCCTTCTCTCCTCTCCTACTGTTCTCCCCTCCACCTCCTTCCCCATTCTCCTCTTCCTTTCCCCCCTGAGAAAAGGGGAACCCTTTTTAACATGAACACTATTGCTTACTTTCAGGTTTCCCTTGGCAGGCTGCCTTGTCTGCCATCAGTGGATGAGGATATGCTCAGTCCTGATGTGACTCAATGTTTTGGTGAAATTTTCAAGCAGATCTGTTGTATAGTATGTTCCCCATGAAAGGTGTTCCACTTTCTTCCCAAGGCATTCCCTTTGCACTGTACCAGCTCTTTCAAAAAATTTATGTGAAGTTGAAACAATAGAGTACAAAGCTAAATTTTTAATTAAAACACTCAATAAACAAACCTTTACAGCGATTATTACTATGGTTACTTGTTTGTGCTCATCTTACTATATTGCCTAGGTAGCTCTTGATTTCCTGGGCTGAGGGGATCTTTCATCCTCTGCCTAATGACACTGTCCCTGACTTAGATGTGATTTTTGACCCATATAAAATACACTTTTGAGTACTCCCCACATTATCTTGTGGAGTTCTCTACCAATTTCCTCCTTACAACCAGAAAGGATTTCCCAATAGCTTTTACTATAAACGACAAAAGAAAAAATTGTTTTCCACCTTGATCCCTCATTTGTAATTTGGTAATAGTTTAGTATGTTACAAAGGAGGCTGCAAGTATTTTCTCCCAGGAGCTCAAGTTGAATGAATTTTATATGATGAGAGAATCATAGAGGATTTTTCTCTGGACAGATTAGCATTTTTTCCCACTGGCATGATACACATAACATAAAAAGCAACAAGAAGTAGCCGTCCTGATTTTTCCTTCACCAAGTAGTTAAATTAGGTATAATTGAATAGCTGTGCAACCAATCTTAATTACTTCTTTCACTTTAGAAAATGAAGTCTCTACATTATATAATAATTACCCATCTGCCCTCTCTTGAGTCTCGATGAGCATCATTATACTGTGTGTCCTTATGACTTTGAATAGGCTAGTTGATACTCAAAAATAGAGTCACAGTACTTGTCTTTTGAGCCTTCCCCTATTTCGTGAAACCTATTGTCCTCAACATTTATCCTTATAATAGTTTGTCAGAATTTTCTTTATTATGCCTTAATATTTCACTATATGAACATACACCACAGTTTGTCCATTCTCTCAATGAATACAAATTCTTTCCACCCTTTGGTTTTTTAGTACAGTCTCTATAAACATAAGATTATAAAGTTCTTTTTGTAATTTTTCATGTCTTTGGGATTAAAACACAAAGGAATTATACAACAGATAAGTATACAAAAGTACAAGTCTGCACTCCCACCAGCAATGAAGGAGGGTTCAACTTGTTCTGCATCCTCGCCAGCATTTGCTGTCACTTGAATTTTTATGTTAGCCATTCTGCCTGATAGAAGATGAAATCTCAGAGTCATTTTTATTTGCATTTACCTTCTGAACATTTCTTCAAGTGCTTCTCCACCACTGGATATTCCTCAGTTGAGAATTCTCTGTTCAGCTCTGTACCCCATTTTTTTCTTTTTTTAATTTTTTATTTAACTTTTATTAATTACACTTTATTCATTTTGTATCCCCCCATAAGCCCCTTCCTTCTCTCCTCCCGATCCCACCATCCCTCCCCTTTCTGCATGCATGCCCCTCCCCAAGTCCAAGAAGGAGAGGAGGACCTCCCCTATCAGTGTACCCCATTTTTTAATTGGGCTATTTGGTTTGTTGTTGTTTAATTTCTTGAGTTCTTTATATAATTTGGATATCATATCAGCTGATGAAACAGATGCAGAAACCCACAGCCAAAGAACAGATTGAACTCAGAGAGTTATGTGAAAGAGTAGGAGGAAGGATGGAGAGAACCACAGTGGTCCAGGACACTACAAAAAGATATACCATCAACTAACCTCATCCAGTAGGGTCTCACAGAGGCTGAACCACCAACCAAAGAGCATGCATGGACTAGGCCTAGACCCCCTACACATATATGGCAGATGTGCAACATGGTCAAGCTGAGGGTCCTCTCATAATGGGAGTGGGGGCTGTCTCCAACTCTGCTGCCTGCCACTGATTCCCTTTCCCCTAGCTGGCTGCCATGGCAGGCCCCAACAGAGAAGAATGAACTTAGTCCTTCTGTGACTTGAGATGCCAGGATGAGTAGATACCCCTTGAAGGCCTCCCCTTCTCTAAGAAGGGTAGAGGGAACTAGGATGAGGGAAGGCATGAGGGTGAGACTGGGAGGAGAGAAATAAAGTGATGAAATAAAGAAATTTAAGTGTATTCAAAATACAAAAGTATGTTCTCCGTACCTCAGATATTTCTCTTAGATTCCATTTTTAAGAAAATATTTATTTTTATTTATATGTACATGAGTGCATCTGGATGTACATACATATGAATATATTAGATAGTTATTTCATCATGACAAGAAAAAAATGGATTCTACAAGCTACAGAATAACACCAGTTTTTCTATTGAGCTGTATGTTAAGTACTTCCACAGGGAAACTATATTTAAAGTCAAAATTATTAAATAAGGATATGGTTGTAAAAAGCCAATATGATAAATGGGTAATCTATGAATAACTATTACCTAGAAATTGAATTATGTGTAACATAAAAATGTTTTATATATAATAAAGAATGGGATAAACATTAGGAGAATATTACTATTATATTGATTTATATGAGTAATATAAAATGAGAAAACACTGGGGATTAAGATGAGTGAGGTAACCCAGAAGCAGAAAGACACATATAGTATATACTTACTTATAAGCAGATATTAGCCATATAATATGGGATACACATACTAAAATATATAGTCCTAAAGAAGCTAAACAACAAGGAGGACCCTAGGGAAGAGACTGAAACTACACCCAGAAGGGCAAAGAGGATAGATGTTGGAAGTAGGAGAAAACAAGGAACAAGACAGGAGCTTTCCACAGGGGACCTCTGAAAGACTATAACCATCAGGGTATGGAAAGAGATGCTGAGACTCATAGCCAAACTTTGGACAGAGTGCTGGAAACCTTATGAAAGAAGAGGGAGACAGAGGGACCTGGAGGGGACAGGAACTATACAGGCAGACCACCAGAGCCAAGGAGCCTGGGCAAAATGGGGCCTGCAGAAACCTATACTCCAACCAAGGATCATGCACGAGGGGAACTAGACCCCGTGCTCAGTTTCCAGGTGGGTTTCCTAGTAAGTGGGACAGGAGCTGTCTCTGACATGAACTCAGTGGCCAGCTCTTTGATCAGCTCCCCCTAGAGGGTGCAGCCTTGCCAGGCCACCAAGGAAGATGAAGTAACCAGCTTTGATGAGACTTGATAGGCTAGGGTCAGATGGAAGGGGTGGAAGTCGTCCCCTTTCAGTGGACTAGGGAATGGGCATAGGGAGAGAAGAGAGAGGGTAGATGGGACTGGGAGATGGAGGAGGATACAAAGTGAATAAATTGTAATAAATAAATAAAAATAAATAATAAAAAGATTCATAAATATATTTGTATTGCAGAGATATACTCAACATAAAAAAAAAAAGAATCTTGAAAAAAATCTACTGGATACAAAACCAGAGCACTAAGAATTTAATAGATACATATAAAACTTAGAGCAGGGATCAAAGATGAGATTTTTACTTTTGGTGTTCTGCCAAAGGGCAATCACAGCCGTGGCATGCAGTGAAGTCACTAGAACACATTGTGAGGAGAGATGGAGACCAGGATGAGAATGAGACAGACACCCAAGCACTGACACGGATATATGACAAACAACAAAAAAGCGAAAGTGAAAGAGCAGAGATAAAGAAAACTGAGGAAGAAAGATAGACAAAGGGGATAGTGCATAGATATTAACCGAAGAGTGAAAAGTTGGAAAGGAGAAAGACCTGTCAGCAATAATTAAAATTTGACTCAAATAAAGAAAATTGAAATGATCATAAGAAGCCTGCAGGTTCTTCTTAATTCAGATGAGGATCATTTTCATTAAATCCAGTCATAATTAACGTTCTTAGATTAGGCTGAGAAGAAATTGTAGGTCACCGCTCAGTGTAATGATTCTAAAACATGTAAGTGGTTTTATTGCAGAGTCACCCAGATGAGAGATTAATATCTGAAGGATAGAAGGGTGAATACGAAATTATTCTTTGCTTGTTTTCCTAATTTTCCAAAACTATTCAATTAAAAATATTTTATTTGGTGACGAGAAGCATCTAAAAAGGAACAAAGCCAGTGGTGAGTTATTTGTGCCATTGTGAGCAGCTTCATGCCCATCCCATCTGAGCAGTCCCACTTTAAACTCAGGAAGCAAAAACAAAAAAAAGAGGCAATTCTGAGGATCGTGGTGAATGTTGTATGAAGTATGTTCTGGACCTGGTTGGGGAGAGGTGGGGTTGAGGGCCTGGTAAAATAAAATGGTAGCCAGTCTTCTTGTGTCCCCAACCCCTCTTGCTCATCTTGCTATGTACTTGGTTGACAATCCTAGGAGGCCTGCCTTTTTTCTGAAGGAAAATGGAGGCATAGTGGAGCTGGGGTAGTGGAAAGGTAGGGAGGCAGGAGATGGAGGGAGTGGGGAAAGAGAGGTTGAGTTCAGAATGTATTGTATGAGAGAAGAATTGAAAAAAAATGGTCACTCAGGAGAGAGTGGATTATTTATGCCAGAATTAGTTGAAAAGTCAAAGGAAAACAGGTACACAAAGATAGACTTTGGAGAGCTACTGGGATTCTGAAAGGAACTGTGTGAAGATGAATAGATTTGTTGCTAAGACCATATGTGAATAGACAATAAATTACTTATATTTTTAAAATAAATAAATATATATATATAATAAAATATAAGGTAAAGCTATGTGAATAAAGGATGCTTCAAATAGGAAAATACTTTACTTGAAATGGCATGGTCATGGTCATGAAATGGTACACTTGAAGTTGAGATTTCAGTGGTTGTGCAATTGTGGAAATGACAGTGCAGAAACTGACTATGGATGGGGCTGATTGACAGGAGACAGGAATGGACCTTCATTTGCAAAATCAAGCTTTAGACTGTGTCTTAAATCTGCCAGAATCTGCCACACTCAATCTCAAAAACAGAAACAATAAACTGCAGATACAAGCCTATAAAAATCAAATCTATTATCAGTCTCTGTTCTTTCTATATCTTGTTTCACTTACAGTTACTTTTTCCAACCAGCCTTAGCCTTGTAAACATCTATTTTCTTTTTCAGTGAGAATTTCATTTGCAGAACAAATGGTTTGAAAAGAAAACATTTTTTTCTCATCTCTGATTTTAGTAGTACCCATTAGGAAGGTGTTCTATTTCAGCTGACAAAAAGCTTGTATTTAAAGATATATAGACATAGCCTAAATCTGCTTCCTTCAGTTGCGCTGAAGAAAAAAGACTGACAAAGCTCTTAATGTTGTGGACATATCTCAAGAGTAAAAAGATGGTTGTTACAGTGTACTAAGAACTTTTTAAGGCAGGTATAAGAATCATGGAACTAGAATGGCCAAGATGAAAAGCTCAAGTGACAACACATGCTGGAGAGATTGTGGAGAAAGGGGAACCCTCCTCCATTGCTGGTGGGAATGTAAACTGGTACAACCACTTTGGAAGTCAATCTGACACTTTCTCAGACAACTAGGAATAGTGCTTCCTCAAGACCCAGCTATACCACTGCTAGGCATATACCCAAGATTTTTTCAAGTACACGATAAGGACATTTGCTCAACCATGTTTGTAGCAGCTTTATTTGGAATAGCCAGAACCTGGAAACAACCCAGAAGTCCATCAGTGGAGGAATGGGTACAGAAATTGTGGTATTTTTACACAATGGAATACTACTCAGCAATCAAAAAAGAGGAAATCATGAAATTTGCAGGCAAGTGGTGGGATCTAGAAAAGATCATTCTGAGTGAAGTATCCCAGAAGGAGAAAGACAAACATGGAATATACTCGCGTATATAGACCTAAAAGATATAATAAACATAATGAAATCTATACACCTAAAGAAGATAATCAAGAAAGCGGACATGGGGTATGATGATCAATCCTCATTTAGAAAGACAAATGAGATACGCATTGAACGTATGACAGGAGTCTACCGCAGAAAGCATCTGAAAGACTCTACCTAGCAGTGTTCCAAAGTAGATACTAAGACTCATAACCAAACCCTCGGCAGAGTGCAGGGAATCATATGAAAGAAGGGGAGTTTGATGTGGAAAGGATAGGAGCTCCACAAGGACCAAACATATCTGGGCACAGGGTCTTTTCTGAGATGGACACTCAACCAAAGACCATGAGAGGATAAAACCTAGAACCTCTGCTTGGATGTGACCTGTGATAGCTCAGTAATCAATTGGTTTCCCATAGTAAGGGGAACAAGGACTATTTCTAACAGGAACTCAATGACTGGCTCTTTGACCTCCCCACCTCCCAAGGGAGGAGCAGTACTGTTAGGCCGCAGAGGAGGACTTTGCAGCCAGTCCTGAAAATACCTGACAAAACGGAGTCATATGAAAGGGGAGGAGGTCCTCCCCTATCAGTGGACTTGAAAAGGGGCAGGGAGGAGATGAGGGAGGGAGGATGGGATTGGGGAAGGAATGAGGGATACAGCTGGGATACAGAATTAACAAAATGTAACTAATAAGAAAAATAAATTTTAAAAAAAGGATCATGGAACTAGCGATAGTGCAAGAAGATGAGAAAAATAATAATAATAATAAAAAGTAAAAGACAGGTCAAGAAAGACCAATCTCCCCAAATTCACTTTTCATTTATCTTATTTTATTTGGCAGTTCTTTCTGTAGTATTTAAACCCTTTTACAAATGAAACTAAAACATAATAATTCTCTCCATAATGATAGTTCTTTTTTTCCTATGGTGTTTAAAATATTTTCCAAACAAATTTTGTTTTTAATTATTATCTTTCCATGCCTTTATCTAGGAGCATCTGATCAGGACCGTCACCCACTTTGCCTGCATTTTGGGAATTTTGTTAGTTACCATTTTTCATAGACATACGTTCACTCTCTGTTGCTTTAGGTTTGACAAAATAATATATTCTCAAAAAAAATGAAGCCACTAAAATTGTACGGTTGTCATGGAAATATAATGGTGGCAGAATAACTCCTTTGAGTCTAAGCAAAAATGTCCAAAGTATGGAGGTGAGAAAAGACATGATTGTCTGCCAGCAGTTGGGTGAATTTTCCTCTGTGAACTTAGAAATGCCCTGAGTTTTCTCTTAGGTCAGTTGTACAGTCTTTGGAAAAAATCAGCCTCAGGCACATTTATGTGAATGAGGATGGCAAACAATGAAAATATTTGACACTGTCTCATGAAAGTAAGTCCTACATTCAAAAACTGGAAGTCATTGCCACTGTTATTTCCAGACTTGTTTCAAAAACGGGAGAGACAAGTACACTTGTTTATCTGATTATCTAGAATTTGAGTCCCTATTTGTTCTATATAAATATAATACCTTCCAGACATCAATTTGATTTTTGAAGTTTTTCATTTATTCCAAGTCAGGTTATCCTCAAATGCCCCAAGTTAATCTACACAGTAAGTCTAAAGTACAAACTTCATTGAAAATAATATATTTAATATGAAAACAGTTCAATTTCTAAAAAAATTGTAGCACCATCTTGTGTGTTCTTTTTCGTTGCGTGAAAACAATAGATTCATTTGTTATCTGTATGGAATAGACATGTATATTCATGCTCCAACTAACTGTATATGTTGTTAAGTGTAATGTTCATGCCTAAGTTTTAGAGCAAGAGTTGGTATCCATGTAAAAATTTAGGATGTAGTCAATTACTGGTGACTCACAAACCTTTTATTTCTTACATTTAACTCCAAAAGTATCTGTTACAATCTGTAACATATCTGTATCTATTACTCAGTCTTATATACATTTAAAACCTTGGCAAATATAGTTACCATTGTAGTCAACATGAAATTTTTATTACAAATAAGTACTTTTATTACTTTCAGCAATCTCACGTACCTCTTTGATCAATGTACATCAATACTAATCCTAGATGCCATTGATCATTCCTATGGAGTTATAGATTAGTTTGGCCTGTCCTGTAGTTGCATTAAATGGAGCTCCAGAGTAAATGTCATTTGTGTCTGGCTTTACAAACCTGATATACAGTCAGGGCCAGGTATGGAGCTAGAGCTAGAGCTAGGCCTAGTATAAGACTTAGAATTGTGGCAGATTCTGGTCTAAGTTCATGTCTGGGACAGGACTAGGGTAAGGAACAAGGCTAAGTGCAGGATAAAAGTCAAGATTAGTGTTTGGATTAAGGTCAAAGTCTGTGTTTCAGCCTCAGTGTAGGCTGGGGCTAGGGTTAGGACTTCTGGGGTTCGAATTGGAGCTAGGGTTAGAGATGAAGTTAGAGTTAAGGGCATGGTAATGGTTAATTCATATTCCTGATCACTATCACTGTCAGTATTAGCAAACAAACAAACTAAAGCAGGGCCAAGAACAAGGTCAGGGTCAACGTTAATGCCCAGCGCTGTTTCCCACAACTTCTGTCCATTGATAGCAGTGTAACATTAAGACCACAAGCCAAAAGCAGGATATAACACTTCCAGGATTCTTGCAGCTATGTATCAGGGAAAACACAAAGTATAACATTGAGAGGGAAGGAAATATCAAGAAATATGTGAAGGCTGCTACCCATGTTGTAGTATTTCTCCTCTTAAACAGTTTTTACATGTATCTTCTATATAGCTTCGTTATAAAACTTCATGATGAAACAGCCCCAGTGTTAGGATGGAAAGTGTCTGGATCATTTCTACAGCTTTCCTTTGTATAGATTCTAGATGTTGAGCAAGAACTGTTGATTAAGTGTCTAAAATTTATGTTAGCAACTGTGGAGCTTCTGTGACATGACAAAGGACAAACAGGGGGTACATGAAAAATTAGAAGTAATCATTTCAACATTATATAGCATTACCAACACTCATAATATGAGCCTGAATTCAATTTTTTTAAAAATATTATGTTGATTTCAATATTTGTTACAAAGAGCACTTGATAAATGGACAGATTGGCATCCTGATCCTCCCCTTATTTCTGTGTCTCACAGTTACAACCACAGGCATCTCAAGTTCCCCCTCAAGGAAATGTGACTGTGTGGAATAATTAAGTTTGTGTTCCACTCATTTTAACTTAATTTACTACAGAAATAATTGCCTAACTGAAATAAGCTTAATTTTCTCTATTATTGTTTCATTATTTGTCAGGCAGCGGCATATGTTAGAAATACTTGATATCTGAATGACACCAGAATGAGTTAAGAAAAATTAGAATGGAAGTACACAAGTTTGAAGGTTAAGTGTTCAACAATGAACAAAACAAGTAAAAGTAAATGAAGACGTCTTGTAACTGTAGAACGTATGTCTGGGATTAAAGGTTAAAAGAGGAAAATGAGATGAGGCAGTTGATGAAAGCTCCTGCGCCATTCAGATAAAACATTCAGTGAAGGCTCTGTTTTAAGGCAATGAGGAGAGAATAGCAGATGAAGGCACTAAGGTACAACTCTGCTCTCCTTATGCACCACACACACACACACACACACACACACACACACACACTCACACACACACACTCACACACACACACACACACACACACACACACACACACACACTCGCACTCAGACACAGATACTCACAGAAATATAAAAAAAAAAATATTCAAAGATTACTGTGCCTTTCTCTGACTGAGAAAATTAAAGAACAAAAGTTATCGGTAAACAGGTAAATGAAAAATTCTTACTCAGACTAAGTCTATTCTCAGACTCGAATGCACTATGCTTTAAGTAGAATTATGTTCACTCTGTCATCTTCTCTCTATGATCTTATTTAGACTTTTCTGAGTATCAGGAGATGGTATTTTTGTGACCCATAATATGTTTGGCTATAAGTATTTTTTTTTTTTAATTTGTGTTTTGAAATAGTGCAACGTTATAACCCAAAACACCACTGGGAAGTAAGGACTATAGTTAACTTATTTGAGTTAAAAAAATACAAAAGTCAAGTGAACAAACTTTTGAAAAGGAAAGAAAAGTGTAAATCAATGGAACAATCACAGTGCACACCTACACATCTTAAGTAAATATCAGCAAAGATGCAAAGCAGCAAAACCTAATGTTTCCAGAAGGTGGTTTTAGTTCAATAGTCTACATGCTAAAACTGTCCTTCACCATGGACAGAAAGAAAAAAAACAAAACAAAACAAAAAAACAGTATTTCCTGTTTAAGACATAATGCTTTAATCTCTGTGAGTTCCAGTCTGTGTTTGTTTTTAAAATTTGTTAGAACAATTTCAGGAAAATTCATTACTAATTCAAATTCCACTTCTAAGGCAGCCACACTATTTCAGGGTATAATTAGCCAATACTTTGTGTCCTGAGCAGTTTCTTACCTCTGATGTCTCAGTTATAAGCTGTTGTAAAAAAAATCCCCTTGAAGAGATTATGGTCTTCTGGTACATTGCCATTTATGTTTAAATCAGAGCTCAGGAGAAGAGTCTAGAAGAAGCTTTTAAGATCTCTGGTAAATTATCTGTAGTTTTTGTAATCTGGCCTCTTTGACAATCAGCTTTTATCTATATCCTTAGTATAGCAAGACTAGCAGAATCTTTTTTCTTTAATATTTAAATTCTTTATTTGTCTGTATGTGAGTGTGTGTGTGTGTGTGTGTGTGTGTGTATGTGTATGCACACATGCAAACATGTGCCTGTGGAGGCCAAAAGAAGTAGCTCCGTGTAGACACGGAGAATGAAACACCCATTTACTTCAAGAGCAGCCAATGCTCCTGCTGCTGAACCATCCCTCTGTTTACAGCATTGCCTGCATTTTGATTAGGTTTTAGGTCTTTACTTTGGTTTGGAAGCTGTCTCTGTGCAGTGCAGTGGGGCAAACACAAATTAAGTGTTTGTTCAGATGTTAGTCTTAAAATATATCTAAAACCCTAAAGGATTCAATTGTTCATACTAAATATTTTTTTTTATGCTTCTAGTTGTTTAATGTTGTGGAGAAAATCTAGTCTCCACTTCTTATAACCTGAGTCAGATATACCTTACAAATTTTAAAATACATTTTTGAAATCATCACTGATATCACTAACCTAAATGATAAACTCAATTAAATTCATAGTTGTATACTGTCTTGCTAATGTGTTTTCCATGTGTGATGAAGTCCTATTAGAGATTCTGGTGTAAGCAGAGACTGTTACTTAGAACAGGTGAAGAACAGATTGTAGGAGAAAGATAACAAGCTGAAATGTGGTAAAGGCAGATGACTGAACAGGAGAGACAGGAGAAAATATTATTTTCCATTTTTAAAATTTATTTATTTTTTATTAATTACAGTTTATTCACTTTGTATCTCAACTATAGCCCCTCCCTCTTGCCCTCCCAACCCTGCCCTCCCTCTCTCTTCTCTATCCATGCCCCTCCCCCAATCCACTGAAAGGGGAGCTCTTCCTCTCCTTCCATCTGATACTACAACCAAGGACCATTCATGGAGATAACCTAGAACCTCTGCACAGATGTAGCCCATGGCAGCTCAGTGTCCAAGTGGGTTCCCTTGTAATGGGAACAGAGACTGTCTCTGACATGAACTCAGTGGCCTGCTCTTTGATCACTTCCTCCTGAGGGGGGTGTAGCCATACCAGGCCATAAAGGAAGACAATGCAGCCACTCCTGATGAGAAAAAGACATTTTTATTTAAGACAAACTGGCATCTCTTATTGGGATGGGAGGGAAAACCCTGAACTAGAAGTTCAGGGAGCCTCTGCTTTAGACATTTCTAAGATAAATGGGTTTTCCCATCTTCCTTATCATGTCACCAAGATGTTTGTCTTTGTGTTGGCCCATTCTTTTCTGCTGCCTTTTCCAAGGGTAAAAATATATCTGCACAAAAATTGCTGCAACAACTTACACCAAAACATTACATTTAACATGTAGATGGAAAGAGTTCAAAACAAAAACTTGAGATCTTTCATTACTTTAGAAAGAAAACCATAAAGTCAGAATTCTATATCTAAGTGAAAAAAATCTAAATTACTGTTTCCACTAGTATTTGCCAGTTTTTGTTGTTACCTAGAAAGAGCTGGTTTTACTTCTAGCTTTATCATACATAAAGAAGTTAGAGTTTAGTCATTCCCTGCCCAGTTATTCCAGCTCTTCATTGTTGAAATATAGATTTCAACACTGGCACTATCCTCCATTTTTAGTCATCACAATGAATCTCTTCAGACATTTATATATTTAAGAATTCAATTTCTCTTCTTTTTTTTTTAATTCAAGGGTTATGTTCCCAGTATGCATTGATTTACAATGACTCAACTAGTAAAAGTGATTTATACATCAACAGATCCATTTGTTATTTACAGCTTATTATATTCTTGAAAAATATTACAAAGATTGGAAGTGTACAAAACTTAGACAATATATATTAAAAATTAAGTATGTAGGTTATAGGTTGGAGGATAAGTTTTCTGAGCTTGGTGTAAGCAGTCCATGCAGAAAGTCACTTTAAAGCAGTAAACATAAAGCATAATACATATATTTATAATTTGCTTGTTATTTAAATGTAATTAATTAGAAGATGCTAGGATCTTCTTGTTTTCTTAGAAAGTATCAGATACTGTGACTCACCTCTGCTCTCCCATTACTTGAAGGTGAAGGCAAGAGGATCAGGAGGTCATAGCAACCTCATACACAGTGCGTTTGAGACCACCGTGATGTAAATGAGACCTTCTCTAATAAGAAGTGAAGAAAATAATAAAAACAGACAATTATTATCAGAAGATAGGGAAATTACTCAACATTGTACCACTCACATTTGAGATCTCATATGGAGATCACTATAATTTGTAATAGTTCTTGTCCCTACTTATTTTTCTTTTGATTATGATGATCATAATATTTAACTCATTTCAGAGCAGTTTTTAGCCTAAAGTATCATGGTCTCTCAGGGCATGGTTCATAGCTATAATCCCAAGACACAGGAGTCTGACTCAGAATTGCCGGAAGTTTAAGGTTATGTTGAACTAAAGTCGGGTATAATATTAAGTAAGTAAGTAAGTAAAAAGCGAACCATCATCTTACATCGACAGGAGTGCTGTGTAGTCGTGCTGCATTCCAGTCTCACAGCAGGTCAACTTCCAGTCTTCGTTATTGGCAGCAGTTGCATTCTGGGTTCCCGACATTCGTCTAATATCATTCACTATGCATGACTGTACTCGCTTTTCTCCAGGCTTTTTATGAATCCATGACTCCTTCCTCAGCTCCAAACCTATAGTCTTCCAAAGCGGACTAAAGTGCAGGAAATGCGGGAAGTGCCCTCACTTGGGGTAATGCTCAACTCCAGAGTGATAGCCAGGAGGGCTGGTCTCCAGTCATACCTGAAGGCATCTTTCAGATCACTCATCCCCTCCTAGGTGATGAAAACAGCAGCACTGTCATGGCCCACTTATGTTAGACTGCCTTCTCAGCTCTCTCTTCCTCTTCCTCTATTCCTATTCAAAGGATTTCGTTTCCCCAAGCTACTAGGAAACAATTATGTGTGCCAAAGCTGTTTTTTTAATTTAATTTTATTTTATTAATTACACTTTATTCACTTTGTATACCCCCATAAGCCCCTTCCTCCTCCCCTTGCGGTCCCACCCTCTCTCCCCCTTTTTCACGCATGCCTCTCCCCAAGTCCATTGATAAGAGAGGTCCTCCTTCCCTTCGTTCTGATCTTAGTCTATCAGATCACATCAGGAATGGCTGCATTGTCATCTTCTGTGGCCTGATAATGCTGCTCCCCCTCAGGGGGAGGTGATCAAAGAGCAGGCCAATCAGATTATGTCAGAGGCAGTCCCTCTTCCTGTTACTATGGAACCCACTTGGACACTAAACTGCCATGGGCTACATCTGTGCAGGGGTTCTAGGTTCTCTCCATGCATGGTATTTGATTGGAGTATGAGTCTCTGGGAAGACCCCTGTGTTCAAATTTTCTGGTTCTGTTGCTCCATCGCTGTATTTTTTTTAATTTAACATTTTTCTTATCATTTACATTTTATTAACTCTGTATCCCAGCCGTGTCTGGCTCCCTCATTCCCTCCCAATCCCACCCTCCCTTCCTCATCTCCACCCTGCCCCTTTCCAAGTCCACTGATGGGGGGGGGCCTCCTCCCCATTCATCCGATCCTGTTTTATCAGGTATCTTCAGGACTGGCTGCAAATCTCTCCTCTGTGGCCTAACAGGACTGCTCCTCCCTTGGGAGGTGGGGAGGTCAAAGAGCAAGTTATTGAGTTCCTGTTAGAAATAGTCCTTGTTTCCCTCACTATGGGAAACCAATTGGTTACTGAGCTACCACAGGCTACATCTGAGCAGAGGTTCTAGGTTATATCCATACATGGTCCTTGGTTGAATGACAGTCTCTGAGAAGACCCTGTGCCCAGATATAATTGGTCCTTGTGGAGCTTCTATCCTTTCCCCATCATACTAACTGCCCTTCTTTCATATGATTCCCTGTACTCTGCCGAAGGTTTGGTCATGAGTCTTTGTATCTGCTTTGGAAACACTGCTAGTTAGAGTCTTTCAGATGCGTTCAGTAGACTCCTGTCATACGTTCAATTCCATCGCTGTATTTTTAAGAGGATTTAAACTGAAAACAATGAATTTAAAAGTCATGTGATCAATTCTTCCAATTTACAGTCAATATAAACAGCCTGAGAATCCAAGTTACCTGGCTGAAGAAACAAATGAAATAATGTTAAGCTTGCTCTAGAGCTTTAATTCTTTGAGTTATTATCACATGTGTTTCTATAAATAAGATCCAGAGATAAAGATTGGTGATTATCTCATTCATATGCGTGCATGCTTTTATGCACACACACACACACACACACACACACACACACACACACACACTTCTTTATCTCTCCCCTCAAAATTTAATAAGGAGAACTATGCTTTTAACATGGTTAGAGATATACAGTGATGTTTATTCTTGCCCTGTTTGCGGTAAATATTAAGTATTTAAATATTTTAGTCTCTGCATTAGAAATGCCAATTATATCTACTGTGAATTTCTGTGGTCTTTTCTGAAAGGCCTGAAAAGGGAACTTGAGAAGAATGTCTATGAATTTTAAAGTAAATTGAACCCTTGGATGTGAGAAACTTTAGAGGAAAAAATGATTCAGAAATAAAACTGTTTCAGCAGTTAGAGAAATCAGTAATATTTTTTCAATAATAAAATTTTTTCTGTGACAGCTAGCTACAGCACAAAATTACTGAGACATAAAGTAAGCTATATGGTTTTGAGATAAGACAAGTCTGTGTGCATGGAACAACAAAAATAAATTGATTGAAACATTGCAAGTAGCAGAGGGATTAGATTTTTCTCTACCATGATAATTTTCTTTTCAGCATGTTAAAAATTCACTTTGATGTTGTTTTCTTGTATAGAATTGAGCTTATGCTATAAAGACCAAAGTTTGAGTGTTAGTTATACTTGTCTTTACTTTTTCAGTAAATATTATAATTTCTATTGTAAACAACTAACATTATAGTTTTATCTTTGATTTTTAGCATCTTAAAATATGGTTATTCATCTTCATAAAAAAATAAATGTCTATTTCATCAAAGAATAAAACATACTCATAAAAAATAAATTGCAATAATATTTTTAGTTGCATTAATATTTAGGATGAACATTTTGATTTACAAGTAATAAGTTCTGTGAGGGGGGAACAGCCTTACCAGGCAAGAGAGGAAGACAATGCAGCCAATCCTGATGAGACCTGATAGGCTAGGGTCATATGGAAGGGGAACAGAATCATCCCTGTTAGCAGACTGGGGGAGGGCCAAGGGAGAAGAAGAGGAAGGGAGGGTGGAATTGGAAGGGGATGAGAGAAGGTACTACAGCTGGGATACAAAGAGATAAATTGTAATTAATAAAAAAAATCACATAATCTTGTTAGTGATGTCTTTTTTCCAGATAACTGTTTTCTTAATGAAAGCAGTATTTTCTGAACAGAGCTGTGTTGATAAATCACCAATGTTTCCAAAGACAATTGGCTTCACTTTCCTCTGCCCTCCTGAGATGTTTTGTAATATTTCACTTTCACTAAATTCCTGTTGACATCAATTGGTTATTGATACATGATCCCCTTATCACTTCAGGGCTGGAGAGATGACTGAATGGCTTAAAACAATTGGTACTTTGGCATAGTACATGGATTTGGTTCCAAGTACCGATAGAACGGCTTACAACTCTCCACAGCTTCAGGATAAGGGGACAAGGTGCTGCCGTCTTCTTTTTTCATTTGGCACCAGGCACATAGACTGTGCACTCAAGCACATAAAGTAAATAAATAATCTTTAAAACACAACCACAAACATATGTAAACACTGTAGTATCTTAAAAAGAACACAAAATGTTTGTTGAGTGAACGTTTACATTTTTAATACTGACTTTTACAATTTCTTAAAAATGACCACCATCACCATGCGCAGACTCCAGTCTCCTTATGATCTAGTTCTCTGGTGAGGTTTAACACCAGTGAACAGTTATAAATACAGAACAGTTTCAACTTCTCTAAACCCCTCTCAGGCCAGCAGACTTGGTTTTAGAGTTTTCATTTATGTTAATATCACAGAATTAGAATCATGTAAACTCAGTTTTTGGTTGTGTGTGTGTGTGTGTGTGTGTGTGTGTGTGTGTGTGTGTGTGTGTGT
>NW_026585626.1:878470-996454 GCF_907164565.1 Psammomys obesus
TGTGTGTGTGTGTGTGTGTGTGTGTGTGTGTGTGTGTGTGTGTGTGTTGAAGCTTCGAGGCACTGGAAATGAAATCCAGGGCACTATGTAGATTAGGCAAGCAGTCAATTTTTTAGTTAGGTCGATCCTTAGTCCAGAATGGAGATTCCCTTCAATCCAGTAGTGCTTATTTTAATTAGTTCACTGTATATGACACCATTCATGTTGCACCTGAATTGAATTATGTTTTATAAATGTAAATTGTTCATTGTCTGTGGCAGTGCTGCGGGCTTCAGCTACTTATAGATAATGCATCCTTTGAAAGGAAATGTTAATTCTGACTACTTTACAAGGATGGGCTGTTGGGGGAGGTCTCCTTTGTCCTTGAAATGTGACTACTGGGAGGTTGCTAACAGCCCAGATGGTGCTACCTTCACCTGCACATACAGTCAGCAGTAAATAGAACAAGTGAGTGGTAAAACAAACAAACTAACTAACAAAAACTAAGAAATGAATTTGACAGGGAGCTGTGCTGTTGGAACTCAGGGGAATTGAAGACAGGAAGAGAGGGTGAACATAATGGAGATACATTGTATTACAGAAGCCACAACTGTACAACATGCAAAGACTAGGACACTGGAATTCCCAGGCCTAAATGAAATATCTATCTCATACCCTTCACCAAAGGCTCACATATCTCTGAGGAAATGAGCACTCTTACTACACACAGGACAGATGTACATAGGAAGTCACAGGAAATGTGATAGCATGGACAAGTTCAAGCTGGACAGATATCCAAGCATGGAGGAAACCTGTACAAAAAGTTCTGTCACTAGCCAAAATAGTCACAGTTGATAGCTATAGAGAGAGCAAAAATCTGATTTCTTCAATAGAGTGGCATTGGATATATCAATCATACTCCAGGCCAGGTGCCACAGACAGGAGTGATAATCCGATATGAACAAAATCCACGACTTTGTTTGTTTATTTATTTCATTTTTAAAAATTCATCTGATATTTACTGATTTTTCTTTGTTACTAAGTTTACATCCTCGTTGTTGCTCCATCTCTACTCCGCTCCTAGTCCCACCTTCCATTTCTCTCCTCTCCCCTTTTTCTCAGAAAAGGGGAGCTCCCTTTCCCATCCACCCTTGCTCATTAAGTTGCATCAGGACTGAACATGTCCTCTTCCCCTGTGGCCTGGCAAGGCAGTCCTCACAGGGGAAAGTGATAAAAGAAAAAAGAAAAGAAAAGAAAACAAAACAAACATACAAACAAAAAACTGGCAAGTGAGTCCATGAAGCCTAAACTGCCCATCTGCTATGTACTCAAAGGGAGCCTAGATCCAGTTTGTGCACGGTCCTTGGATGATGCTACCGTTTCAGTAAACCTCTCTGGGCCCTTGGTTAGTTGGCTCTGTTGGTCTTCTTGTAGAGCTACTGTTACCTCCAGGTTCTTTTCTCTTTCCTCCCACTTTTCTACAAGACTCCCTAATGTTTGGCTGTGAGTCTCAGCATTTGTTTTGAGGAGTTTCTGGGTAGAGTCTCCCAGAGGACAACTCTGACATCTTCCTCTCTGAAAGCTTAGCAAGAGCATCATTCATAGTGTCAGGGATTGGCACTCTCTCATAGGGTGGTTCATTGGTTGGACCAGGCATTGGTTGGGCATTTCCTCATTTTCTGCTCTACCTGTTCTATCTTTATCCCTGCCCATCTTGTAGGCAGGGTAAATTTTGGATCTAAGTTTTTGTGGGTGGGTTAGTGTTCCCCTCCCTCTGCTAGGAGAAGAGAGAGAAAGAATGATCAGTTGGGTGGAGTAGAGTAGGAGAAGATCTGGGAGGAATTGGGGAAAGGGGAAATAATATCAAAATACACTATTTCAAATTCTCAAAAATAAATAAAAATATTATTTTAAAAATTAAAAATATTAAGGAACTTAAGAAATTGGTGAATTTCTGATAAAAATTGAGTATGAATCAGCAATGAAAGTTTTTACAAACTATTAAATATTACTTGGATGATAAACCAGTGAAGAATAGAATTTAGTCATTTTACTTTTGAGGAAAAGATAATGTTGAGAAATTTTTAATTATAAATGATGAAGTTTGTATCTTCTCTCTTATTTTCAATGTTTCTATGTTCAATGTATTGAACTCTAATTTGGAAAGTAACTTTAATATGATCTCAGGACAGGAATACAGCAGAGGTATGATATGACAAAAGAGAAAGGGATAATAGTGGATCTACAGACATGAATGCCCTGCTTTAAATAAATCAGAATAAAAAAACCATCAAAGGAGGTGAAAATAACCAATTAATATTGGAGTGTTCAAGTTTTCAGTATTAATTTAAGCATAAAAATCTTGGGGCTGTATTGTGTCAGGTTGACCTCTGGATGTTGGGAGCCAAGTAGTTGAGTTTAGATATGTAGGCACTGCAAGCCCCATGGTGGATCTCCAATGGGCACCAAGACTCAGATGAGCTACTAACACATGCTTTCACATGAGGTCGCAGGGGAAATTTATTACTATCTGACCAAGTCCACTGGACAGGATAATAAGAGGCTGATTTGGAATATTTAAATATACTTTATTGGCCTTTTCTCTTTTCTGAATCTAATGTATCTTCCTGACTGAAATAAAACTTAACAGTGAAGGAAAAACAGTTCTTTGAATCATTTTTATGAGTCAGAAGTTTTGAAAGCATTCTTGGGTTTCCTAGGAAAGATGTGGACCCATAGCATTATTGTTAAATGAAAGCTTTGAGTACAGTAAAGGTCACACAGGGAAGGAAGAGTTTGTCTCGTGTTTCTGTCACCCTCTAGACCTTTTCTGTTCAGAGAAGAGAACAAAAGTCACAGAGGGCTTAAAGATTTAAGGAAGTAATTACAAATTCCAACGATGCAAGTCAAAGGTCAAACTGATTAGGGAAAGTTTGTAGCATTTAGAGAATGCTGATCCTGAACTCACAGTGCTATATTGTAGGATGTTTTACAGAGTAATTTATATTTCTGTCACTTTAGTTTGATTCTTTTAGTATATCCAAGAATAGCTGACAATAACCTACATATAGGGTTATATAATATTTCTCTAATGTTTTTGAATGGAATTGCCAAACACACATATACACAACTGCTTTATTTTTGTATTTTATTTGACGTGTATGGGTGTTTTGCCTGCATGTGTATTTGGGCAGTACTTGTGTGATTGGTGCCCAAAGAGGTCAGAAAATGGGGTCAGACCCATTGAATTGGAGGTACAGATGGCTGTGGGCCACTATTTGGGTGCTGTAATTTAACCAGGGTCTTCTGGAAAAACAAGCAATGATCTTAACTGCTGAGATGTTTCTATAGTCTCTACCAAACTGCTTTTCACTTCATTTGAGCTGAATGATGAATGGCTGTATACTATTTCATCATAGCCCCTTTTCTGCCTACTAATCGATTTCTGTGAGCATGCAGTACTATAAAGTTTTAATACAATAATTTATTAGTGTTTTGAAATTTCATGCACACATGCATGCATAGTTTGTATTTTGATCATATTTCATACATATTTTTCCTTCTGATTTTTCCTGGATCCAACTTTGCATATCTCAACCAAAACTTACTAACTTCAAGTCCGATTGACATTTTCTTTCCTTCTTTCTCAGTCTTTCTTTAGAAGCAACATTATATAAACTGAGAAAGCTAAATATACACATATGTACATTGTACATATATATATATATACATATATATATATATATATATGTGTGTGTGTGTGTGTGTGTGTGTAATTGCAACTAATTAAAAAAAAAAGATACCATGGATTTGAATAAAAGCTAGAAGTATATAGGAGGGCTTGGAGAGAGAAAAGGGAAGGAAGAAATGGTGTGATTATATTCTACTCTTCAAAATCTAAAAGAAAGCACTTTTTGTGTAGGCATCTACTGCTTCTGAATTCAGTGGTCTTGTCATATCTGAAACACACCAGTTTTCCCAGCCTCTGGCTTTTAAAATCTCTCTGCTCCATTGTCTTCAATGGATCCTGAGCCTTAGGGAACAGGGAAAATAAAGATGTTCCATTTGTAGATGAGCTCTTTGCAGATACTTACTCTCTGCAATTGTAAATTTCTGGGTTAACAGCCTTCCACTCCGCAAAGGAGCTTCTCTGATGAGGTCTGAAAGCTACAACAGGAAGTTTTGGGCTTTATTTTAAAAGCACAGGTACTGTTAGCTTTTTGGTGTACTATTTTACTCTCTCATAAATGTACTTCGGGAATCATCATTTCAGTACTTTAAATTGTTTTATTTCTTTATAAAGAATATATTCTATGGAATGAGTAGGTGTTTACTTATTCATCATTCAATCTAATTATCACTCCCAAGGCAATTGGCATTTTGTTTTATTTTGCTCCTACAAAACTGGCTATAAAAAAAATCTTTTCTCTTATCCCAAGGAAACGGCAATTTCTCTTGGTTTTAAGAATATATCCTCATAACTTTAGAAAACAACCAAGCAAAATTTTAACAGCTATATTTTTCTGATATTTAAATTTTTCTCTATTAGTAATTTACTGTACAAATGATGCAATATAAATAACTGATTTTATAAGAAGGGACATCGCAGGATAATTCACCAAAAACAGCCCACATTAAAAGTAAAAAAAAAAAAAAGCTTTGTAACACATTGAAATATATAGTGATTTTTGACATTTGATGAGTGGTATTTTTTTGATACACCTTTTATTTTTAAAAATAATATATAAATATATTTGGAAACAAAAAGATTTTTTTAAATTTTTTATTAATTACACTTTATTCATTTTGTATCCCCCCATAAGCCCCTCCTCCCTCCCCTCCCGATCCTACCCTCCCTCCCCTTTCTGCATGCATGCCCCTCCCCAAGTCCACTGATAGGGGAGGTTCTCCTCTCCTTTCTGATCTTAGTCTATCAGTTCTCATCAAAAGTGGCTGCATTGTCCTCTATTTTTTAAAGTCAGAAACTCATCAACCTAATTTAAAATTTTTTTCATCAAAAATTTTATTGCTAGCTGTAATTGTTCCCTTATCAGGAAAAGGACTGGCTTGTACTCTTCCCTGAGGACTATGTTATGCTCCTTACAAGACCTGGGGTTCCCCAGATCAGGAGAGACTTTTAGAGCCCTGCTGAGAAAAGGGACTCTGTCATCATGGACCAAGCACTGTAATGGCTAACCGGAGAATTCAGATTTCAACTTTATCCAGTAGAGCCTCACCCGGTTCTGACCCAAAACTTGCTCCTGGAGGAAAACATTGCCTTTTTGGCTGTGACTTTAAACTATCCGCTTATTCTCTTATGGTATTTCATTGATGACCTGGTTTGTGAGGGAGCAAGGGTAGGATTGCGAGGAAATGAGGAAGGGGGTTACAGCTGGATACAAAGTGAATAAATGTAATTAATGTAAAAAATAAAAATTTAATTAAAAATTATTAGTTATTGATTACAATTTATTCACTTTGTACTCCAGCTGTGATCTTCTCCCTCTTCCCCTCCCTTCTTTCCTCTTTTTCTCCTACCCTTCCCCTAGTCCACTGATAGGAGAGATCCTCCTCCCCTTCTATCTGACCCTAACCTTTCTGGTCCCATCAGGACTGGTTGCATTGTCTTCCTCTGTGGCCTGGCAAGGCTGTATCCTCCAGGAGAAGGTGATCAGAGAGCCTGCCACTGAGTTCATACCAGAAACAGCCCGTGCTTCCCTTGGAACCCACTTGGAGACTGAGTCTAAGGGCTACATCTGAGCAAGGGCTTTATGTCCTCTCTTTGCCCCTCATATACAGTTCTTAGAGTAGAAAAGGACTTTTCATTCCTTCATGTAATAATCTATTTATCAGAGTGAGAGTCCTCCTGGCGCCTCTGCAGTATAGACTGTCAAAGCAGATGCTGATCCTGATGGCCAACTGATGGGCAGAGTGAATGGAATTTTATGTAAGAAGTGGGAAATAGTAAGAGCTGGAGGGGACGGGAACTCCACAAGCAGAGCAACAGAACAAGATAATTTGAACACAGGGAACTTCCCAGAGACTCATACTCCAACCAAGGACTATCTGTGGAGATAACCTAGAACCCTGACAATGCAGCCACTTTTGATGAGAACTGATAGACTAAGATCAGAAAGGAGAGGAGAACCTCCCCTGTCAGTGGACTTGGGGAGTGGCATGCATGCAGAAAGGGGAGGGAGGATGGGATCGGTAGGGGAGGGAGGAGGGGCTTATGGGGGGATACAAAATGAATAAAGTGTAATTAATAAAAAATTTTAAAAAAGAATAATCTATTTATCAATAGTAGGATTTATCTGGGCTTAAATGTAAATTTTTAGTATACATAATTAACATATATGTGGATCTATTATTTGTATATGTACTAATATAATACACATATATAATTATTTTATGAAAATGGAAACAGGGATCATTAATTTGTAAATGCAGCCATATAAAGGAAAAGTTTATATTTTTATTAATATCTTGCTTTGCAATATATGGAAAGGCATAACTTTTCCTAACTTCTTAGTTATTTCAGGTCAAGTGTTCCATATCATTTTTATATTTAAATTATTTTTATTCTTCAATTTTTACCTCCAAGCAACCCATGATCTCATTGGATCAGCTACAGGGTTTACAAAGGGCTGTTTGTACAGGTGCCTTTTCAAATTCTCTCCTCTAAAGTTTTGTCTTTCTACTTGAGCTTTCTGTAATGTACCATCTGCAAAAAAAAAATTTTGTGTTAAATATTTTCCAAAGTCTAATAACCTTACAGTTCTACCAATAAATGTTTTTTTTTCCTTCTTCATTGTTCTTGAGAGAATCTATTCAATATCTAACAAAAGCATGGTAACAGCTCTTTTGTCATGAGTGCAGGCATAAAATCACTGCACGGAGTATAAATTACTGAATTCAATAAAGTGGTTTGGTTTTGACATTACTCGGAAGATGAAAGAAATGACAGACATATTTTAAAAATGGTGAAGTAGCTCCAAAATTGGCATAAGCAGGGAATTTATATAATCTCTGGTACTGGAGGGCACATATTGATCTGAAGTCTGAAGCTGAGCAATGAGTCACAGTGTGGAAGTTTCCCAGCAAAAAAGAAGGATGCATTCCCCTGCTATTGCCAAGGATGCTATGAGTCACTGGGAGACTCACGTGGAAAGCAGGAGCCACAGAGACACTTCCTCATCACTCATCACTGACTACATCTCCTACATTCCAGCTTCCTAAATCCTCTGGGACAGTGAACATGGGAGACACATTATGTAAGACAAAATTTAAGTAGAATGTAATGCAAAACAAGTTCCCCTGACATTGTTGTATGAAGAAATAAATTATATGCACTATATATATATTAAATGACTTTGAAAACAATGTAACTTACTCAGTATGCTAGTCCACATATTTAATTAGTATGTAGTTTGGAGATGCAAACAAAAATATATTTTTTAAAAATTTTTATTGATTACATTTTATTTACTTTGTATCTCCCCTGTAGCTCCTTCCCTTCTCCTCTTCCAATCCCTCCTGTACACCTAAAGAAACTAATCAAGAAGGAGAACTCTGGCTAAAATGCTCAATCCCCATTCATAAAGGAAAAGAGGATGGGCATCAGAAGAAGAAAAAAATTGGGAACAAATCAGGAGCCTGCCCCTGAGGGCTTCTGAAAGGCTCTTCCCTGAAGGGTATCAAAGCAGATGCTGAGACTTATGGTCAACCTTTGGGCAGAGTGCAGGGAAGCTTATGAAAGAACTGGGAAATAGTAAGACCTGGAGAGGACAGGAGCTCCACAAGGAGAGCAACAGAACCAAAATACCTGGGCACTGGTCTTTTCTGAGACTGATAATCCAACCAAGGACCATGCATGGAGATAAACTAGAACCCCTGCCAGAGGTAGCCCATGGCAGTTCAGTGTCCAAGTGGGTTCCATAGTAATGGGAAAAGGGACTGTCTCTGACAGGAACTGATTGGCCTGCTCTTTGATCACCTCCCCCTGAGGAGGGAAGCAACCTTACCAGGCCACAGAGGAAGACAATGCAGCAAACAAAAATATTTTTACAAAAAAGCATATTTTACTTTAATTAAAGTTTAGGCTGATAATTTTTTCGTCAAGGAAATATTAGGTATTTCTTAATATTATTTTTAAATATTTTCTAACTTAAAGCTTTCTTAAATTTTGTGCTTTCTCTAAAACTAAATTATAGTATCACCTTATTCAGTTGATGTACTAATTTACCAGGGAGATATTTTAGATTATCTACTTAGATGGCTATATTTAATATAATAAGTATTATATGTCTATTCTACTAACTTGTATATCCTTATTCACATTGTCTTAAGAGTATTAATTAAGAATTTAAGCAAAAATGATAAATGTGGCTTAACTAATGCTCTATATTTTTCTTCTTCCAGATTTTGCTAAGAGTTTCAACACTGTCGATCATTACACTTTTGTTTGCAAACTCAGTGCTGAGTTATTCATCCACTCCTAAAACTAAAGATTTGGTGCCAAAAGTAATGAATTATAGAATGTACTTATTTTGAAATCTTGAAAAGACATAAAAATTTAAATTAAAGTTCCAATTAAATTATGCAGACGAAGCAAAGAGAATTAGCATCACAAAGAGTGTTATTTCAGAAATGTCATCTAACAAAAAATTGCAAATAACACAAAACAAAAGAGATCATGGTGAGGTACAGCAGAAGATTTGAAGGAAGGAAATGAAAGAGGAAAATGATATAATTGTTATATAATCTAAAAATAGCCAGTCAGTTGTATCTTCACAGCTACACTGACTTCCTTAAAATGTTTCCAGTCAAACTACATTATTCCCTGTCCCCTTTGTAGGTTTAGAAAAAGAATGTCTTTGGTGAAGTGCCTAGTGTACTCACGTGAGTAGCTCTTGAGAACCTAAGTTCTGTGGTCTTTTCTAATAGTGGTAGCACAAAAGAGTTTTGGTCTCTGATACATGTCTAGGACAGTCAAGTTGGTCATAGCTACACATGCTGTATGATAGATAAAAAAATATGACCCTTGATAAGTACTATGTGAATAAATGCAATAAGCATTTTCTTTTTTAATTCATTTTTTAAATTAAGTACAATTTATTCACTTTATATTCCAGCTGTAGTGCCCTCCCTCTTTCCCTACCAATCCTACCTTCCCTCCCTCATCTCCTCCCATGCCCCTCTCCAAGTCCACTGATGGGGTAAGTCCTCATCCCCTTCCATTTGACCTTAGCTTATCAAGTATCATCAGTACTGGCTGCATTGTCCTCCTCTGTGTCCCAGTAAGACTATTCCCCCATCAGGGGGAGGTGGTCAAAGAGCCAGCCACTGAGTTCATGTCAGAGACAGTCCCTGTTCCCATTACTAGGGTACTCACTTGGATACTGAGCTGCCATGGGCTACATCTGAGCAGAAGTTCTACATAATATCCATGAGTGGTCCTTGCTTAGAGAATCAGTCTCAGAAAAGACCCCTGTGCCCAGATATTTTGCTACTGTTGCTCTCCTTGTGGAGCTCTTGTCCTCTGCAGGTCTTATTATCTTCCCCTTCTTTGATAAGATTCCCTGCACTCTGCCCAAAGTTTGGTTATGAGCCTCAGCATCTGCTTTGATACACTGCTGGGTAGAGGCTTTCAGAGGCCCTCTGTGGTAGGCTCCTGTCCTGTTTTCTGTTTTCTCCTTCTTTCAATGTCCATCCTGTTTGTCTTTCTGAGTGAGGATTGATCATCTTACCCAGAGTCCTCATTCTTGCTTAGTTTCTTTAGGTGTACAGATTTTTTGTAGGTTTATCCCATATTATATGTCTAGTATCCATTTATAAGTGAGTATTACCATGTGTGTCTTTCTGCTTCTGGGATACCTCACTCAGGATGATCTTTTCCAGATCCCACCATTTGCCTGCAAATTTCATGATTTCCTTGTTTTTAATTGCTGAATAGTATTCCATTGTGTAAATGTACCAAAATTTCTGTGCCCATTCCTCTGTTGAGGGACATCTGGGTTGTTTTCAGGTTCTGGCTATTATGAATAAAGCTGCTATGAACATGGTTGAACAAATGTCCTTATTGTGTACTTGAACATTTTTTGGATATATGCCTAGGAGTGGTATAGCTGGATCTTGGTTATTCCTAATTGTCTGAGAAAGCACCAGATTGATTTCCAAAGTGGTTGAAATACAGATATGTTTTTAGTGACTTAAAGTAAATAAATTATTATGATGGTTTCAAAAGTTGGTTAAATTGACTCCTCAGCATACAATCAAAGTAATAAAATGATTTCGTAAAAAGAAAAAAAAAAGTACATTCCCACCAGCAATGGAGTAGTGTTCCCCTTTCTCCACACCCTCTCCAGCATGTATAGTCACTTGAGTTTTTGATCTTAGCCATTTTGACTAAGGTGCAAGGTGAAATCTCAGGGTCATTTTGATTTGCATCTCCCTGATGGCTAAGGGCATTTAACATTTCTTTAAGTGTTTCTCTGCCATTCCATACTTCTCTACAGAGAATTCTCTGTTTAGCTCTGTTCCCCATTTTTTAATTGGATTACTTGAATTGTTGCTTTGCAACTTCTTTAGTTCTTTATATATACTGGATATTAGTCCTCTGTCAGATATAAGGTTGGTGAAGATTCTTTCCCAATCTGTAGGCAGTCGCTTTGTTTTGATGACAGTGTCCTTTGCTTTACAGAAGCTTTTCAGTTACATGTGGTCCCATTTATTCATTGTTGATCTTAGAGCCTGAGCTGTTAGAATTCTATTCAGGAAGTTTTCTCCTGCGTCAATGAGCTCAAGGCTCTTCCCCACCTTTTCTCCTAACCTATTTAATTTGCTTAACTAGATATCACAATCAGATGGACTCAAAGATTTCACTCACAACGTAGAGTCATTCTTTGGTTTGGGTAGACCATCTTTCTTTGTTAACATGTATTTCACGGAAATTGCCAGGATGAGCCAATTAGGTGACTTGATGCACCACATTTTTATTGTTGTTCTTGTTTATTTTTGTTTATTTGTTTCTACTGCAACAACCCTCTCACAGCAGCCTGTATTCCTGAGATAGTTTGGGGAATTCGGTGATCCTAAATGTAACAGGTTGAGGAATGGAAAGAATGGAAACATTTACTTACACAAAATGTGTGGTAAGAACAATTGCTCAGTGCGCCATCTGAGGAAATACAAAAGTGCAAATGGCTTTCCACACTCTACAGATTCCACTGAGATATATAAAGGTGGGAACTGAACAAGTGTTTCTAGAAAGTCAGCTTGTTTAAACAAAAGTAATCCGTCATGCACTATAAGTCAATGTTTTATAAGCAAATAATAATTTTCACTTACAGTGCAAGATATGACATTTATTTATAGATTATCATGCAGTAAAATACCTTGTCAACAATGAACGTTAAAAATAAAAAAAATCATTTTTTTAAAAGGGTGATTTTTTTTTCTTTACACTTTATTCATTTTGTATTTCCCCATAAGCCCCACCCTCCTCCCCTGCCAATCCTACCCTCCCTCCCCTTTCTTCATGCATGCCCCTCCCGAGGTCCACTGATAGGGGAGCTCCTCTTCTCCTTCCTTCTGATCTTAGTCTATCAGATCACCAAGTTTTCTGATGTTTTTTATAGCTAGTTCTGTTTTCTAGATGTTTGATCATTCCCAGAACAATTTTTTTTCTTATCAACTCTTCTTTTCTTTAATTCTATAGAATTATGAGTGCTTTACCCTATAGTTGAAGTATTTTATATAGATTTTTTTACCCTGATTTTATATTATATCAGCTCAGTATAATGAAATACTTCTATTTCTAATTTTCCCCTCTCAATTTCACTCTCAACAATTCTTTCTTATCCCTCTTTTTTTGTCTTTCTATCTTTGAATACTGACATTAAGCCCTGCTTTCCTTGATCCAATTGAGTAGTTTTGGATTTATTTTTTTTTACAATATTGAGTTTAAAAGTTACGGTTTTTCTTATGTTTAATATATTGTATTGGTAGAAAATAGTAGCGTCTAATTTCAGTCTGATTATTCCTGTTAAATGCAGATGTGGAAATCTAGTATTCTGTGTATGAAAGCATGAGGCATTTATGCCTTTGAGGAAGAAGTTTGGCTTAGTTCCAGTTCTCAAAATGAGAGTGTGAATTTTCATGTTAAGCCATCCTTAAATTATGTTGAAGGATTTATGCACTTTCTTGGGGAGTGATGAAAATTTATGTATAGAAATTGACAAGTTTTTTTTTTTTTTTTTCTGTTCTGGGGGAATCCTAATTAATTTAGCTATTCAGTTAAAAAAAAATCATATACTGAATTTTACCTTGCTTTTTCTTCTGACACATAATGTATTCTCATCATTTCCAAAAGCTTCCTCTGGGTTTTCATTTTCCATGTTTCTAAGAGCTGATGACTTGTAAGCTGTTGTCACACGATTGATAACATTGAGATACCAGGAAGGTCTCTATCCACTTACCTGATATTTTAGTTGGCACATATTCCCTCAGTGTTATCTCTACGTGAGAGACAACACAAAAGAAAAGTGCAAACTATAAAAATAAAATGCAAAATTCCAAAGAAATGTGAATATGTAGTAAATGACCTCCCTTCTGTATATTATTCACCCTATAGGTAACTTTGCAATTTCAGTCTTCTTATGTTCAAACCTATCTCATGATGAGAAACTAAAACTGGTTTGTCTATTCTTTTCTGACTAAAACTGCAATATTTTTATGCGGATAAAACAACATTCCATTTTTATGAGGCAGTATTGTATAGAAAAAAAATGACAAGAAAGATATTCCGACCTGTTCCCTCTCTTCTACTGCCTCCAGGGTCTATCTTGTTTGCCCTTTTGAATGAGACTCAGCATCTTCCCTAGAGTACTCTTTGTTGTTTGTCTGCTTAAGTCTGTACATTTTAGTATGTTTATGCTATATAATATGGCTAATATATGCTTATAATTAAGAATATGCTGTGCATGTATTTCTGCTTCTGGGTTATCACGCTCAGGATGATTTTTTCTAGTTTCCACAATTTGCCTGCAAAGTTCATGGTTTCCTTATTTTTAATAACTGATTAATATTCCACTGCGTAAATACCCCACAATTTCTGTATCCAGTCTTTGGTTGAGGTTCATCTAGGTTGTTTCCAGATTCTGGCGAACAAAGCTGACATGAACATAGCTGAGCAAAATATCTTTGTTGTTTGGTTGAGCATCTTTCGGGTATATATGCCCAGGAGTGGTATAGCTGGTTCTTCAGGTAGCAACATTCCCAATTTTCTGAGAAATCACCAGATTGATTTCCAAAGTGGTTGTCCAAGTTTACATTCCCACCAACAATGGAGGAGAGATCCCCCTTCTCCACATCCTTTCCAGCATGTGTTCTCACTTGAGTTTTTGTTCTTAGCCATTCTAATGGGTATAAGATGGAATCTCAGAGTTGTTTTTATTTACATTTCTCAAATGACTAAGTACATTCAGCATTTCTTTAAGTGTTTGCCACCATTCAATATCCCTCTGTTGAGAATTCTCTGTTTAGCTCTGTACTCTACTTTTAATTGGCTTATTTAGTTTGTTGGTATTTAATTTCTTGAGTTGTTTATACATATTATAGATATTATCCCTCTGTCATATATAGGGTTGGTGAATATATTTTCCCAATCTGTAGGCAGGCGTTTTGTTTTGATGACAGTGTCCTTTGCTTTACAGAAGCTTTTCATTTTCATGAGGTCCCATTTATTGATTGTTGATCTTAGAGCCTGAGCTGTTAGTATTCTGTTCAGGAAGTTGTTTCCAGTGCCAATGTGTTCAAGGCTCTTCCCCACTTTTTCTTCTAATAGGTTTTTTTGAGGTCTTTGTTCCACTTGGACGTATGTTTTATGCAGGATGATAAATATGGATCTATTTGCATTTTTCTACATGTAGACATCTAGTTAGACCAGTACCATTTGTTGAAGAGTCTATCATTTTTCTATTGTATGGTCGTGGCTTTCTTGTCAAAAATCAGGTGTCCATAGGTGTGTGGGTTTATTTCTGGATCTTTGATTCTATTCCATTAATCCACTAGTCAGTTTCTTTGCCATACCATGCAGATTTTATTACTCTTGCTCTATAGCATAGCTTGAGCTTGGTGATACCTCCAGAAGTTCTTTTGTTATACGGTTTTTTTTTGTTGTTGTTATTTTGTTTTTTGTTGTTGTTGTTTGTTTTTCTATATGATGTTGAAATTTTTTTCAAGGCCTGTCAAAAAATTGTATTTTAATGTGAATTGGATTGAATATGTAGATTGTTTTAACTAGGACAGTTGCTTTTACTATGTGAATCTTTCTTATCCATGAGCATGGAAGATCTTTTCATCTTCTGATATCATCTTCAATTTCTTTCTTCAGAGACTTGGAGGGTTTTTTTTTTTTTCATACAAGTCTTTCTACTCTATCAATTGCCTTGTGAGAGCTATACCAAGGTAAGTTTTTTTTCTTGTTTTTTTTTTTTATTTTTATTATTAGTTACATTTTACTAACTCTGTATCCCAGCTGTATCCACTTCCTTATTCCCTCCCAATCCTACCCTCCCTCCCCCATCTCCTCCCTGTCCCTTTCCAAGTCCAGTGATAGGGGAGGAGATTCTCCCCTTTCATCTGACCCTGTTTTATCAGGTATCTTCAGGACAGACTGCAATGTTATTTGTGCCTGTAGTGAATGATGTTCTTTCCCTAAATTCTTTCTTTTTTTATTTTTATTGTTTTAATATTAATTACAGTTTATTCACTTTGTATCCCAGCTGTAGTCCCTTTTCTCATTACCTCCCCACACCATCCTCCATCTCTGATCTTCTCCCATACCCCTCTTCAAGTCCACCTATAGTGGAGGTCCTCCTCCCCTTCAGTCTGACCTTAGCTTATCAAGTTTCATCAGGACTGGCTGCATTGTCCTCCTCTGGGGCCTTGGCAAAGCTGCTCCCCCACTCCGGGGGAGGTGATCAAAGAGCCAGTCACTGAGTTCAAGTCAGAGACAGCCCCTGTTCCCCTTACTAGGAACCCGGCTTGGAGACTGAGCTGCCTTGGACTACATCTGTGCAGCGGTTCTAGGTTATCTCCATGCATGCTCCTTGTTTAGAGTCTCAGCCTCAGAAAAGACCCCTGAGCCCAAATTTTTTGGTTCTGTTTCTCTCTTTGTGGAGCTCCTGTCCCTTCCAGGTCTTTCTATCTCCCCCTTCTTTCATAAGATTCCCTGTACTCTCACCAAAGTTTGGCTACGAGACTCAGCATCTGCTTTGATACCCTGCTGAGTAGAGTCTTTCAGAGGCCCTCTGTGGTAGGCTCATGTCCTGTTCCCTGTTTTCTCCCTCTTCTGATGTCCATCCTGTTTGCCTTTCTGAATGAGGATTGATCATCTTACCCAGGGTCCTCCGTTTTTCATTTTTATTTTTTATATTAATTACAGTTTATTCACATTGTATCCCAGCTGTAGCCCCCTCCGTCATGCCCTCCCAATCCCACTCTACTTCCCTCATCTCTTCCCATGCCCCTCTCCAAGTCAACTAATTGGGGAGGTCCTCCTCACCTTCCATCTGCAGGGTCCTCCTTCTTGCTTAGCTTCTTTAGTTGTACAGATTTTAGTATGCTTATCTTATATGTCTAATATCCACTTGTAAGTGAATATATACCATGTGTATCTTTCTGATTCTTGGATACCTCACTCAGGATGATCTTTTCTAGTTACTATTTGCCTGCAAATTTCATGATTTCCTTCTTTTTAATTGCTGATTAATATTCCATTGTGTAAATATACCACAATCTCTGTATCCATTCCTATGATGAGGGACATCTGGGTTGTTTCCAGATTCTGGTTATTACAAATAAAACTATTACTAACATGGTTGAACAAATGTCCTTGTTGTGTACTTGAACATATTTTGAATATATGCCTAGGAGTGGTATAGCTTGACCTTTAGCAAGCACTATCCTTAATTTTCTGAGAAAGCACCAGATTGATTTACAAAGTGGTTGTACAGGTCGAAAGGTAATGAGTTATCTCAATTGATTGTTCCCAGTCAGTTACAGATTGAACTCCTAATTTCTTTCTTAACCCATTCATCTTTTGTATACAGGATATTTTTGAGTTAGTTTTGTGTCCAGCCGCTTTCTGAAGGTTTTTATCAACTGGAGGAATTCTCTGTTTGAATTTTGGGGGTCATTTATGTATACTATCATATCATCTGCAAATAGTGATACTTTGACTTCTTTCTTTCTGACTTGAATCCTGCTGATCTCCTTTAGTTGTCTTATTGCTCTAGCTAGGACTTCAAGTACTATGTTGAAGAGATATGGAGACAGTGGGCAGCCTTGGCTTGTCCCTGATTCCAGTGAGATTGATTTAACTTTCTCTCCATTTACCTAGATGTTAGCTATAGGATTGTTGTATATTGCCTTTACTATGTTGATGTATGTGCCTTTTATCCTTGATATATCCAACACTTTTAACATGAATGGGTTTTGGAGTTTGTCAAATGCTTTTCAGCATCTAAGGAGATAATCTTGTGGGGTTTTTTTTCTTTCAGTTTATTTATATGGTACATTACATTGATGGATTTCCTTTTATCAATGAAACCATCCTTGCATGCCTGAGATGAAGCTTACTTGGTCACGGTGGCTTATATCTTTGATGTGTTCTTGGATTAGATTTGTGAGTATTTTATTGAGTATTTTTGCATCAATGTTCATAAGAGAAATTGGTCTGAAATTCTCTATCTTTATGGTTTCTTTGTGTGGATTAAATGTCAAGTTGACTGTGGCCTCATAGAATGAGTTTGGTAATGTTCCTTCTGTTTTTATTTTGTGGAATAGTTTACAGTATTGGAATTAGCTCTTCTTTGAAGGTATGGTAGAATTCTGAGCTGATACCATCCAGCCCTGGGATCTTTTTTGATGAAAGACTTTTGATGACTGCTTCTATTTTTTTTAGGGCTATAGAACTATTTTATGAGACTGCTGCTCTCCCTATCGCAGTGATGAGGCTCCTCAGAACTATTTTATTTTATTTTATTGATCTTTATTCAACTTTGACAAGTGAAATTGTCCATTTCATTTAGATTTTCAATATTTTTGGTGTACAGGCTTTTGAAGTAAGACCTAATGATTCTTTTGATTTCCTCAGTGTCCATCATTATGTCCCCCTTTTCAGTTTTGATTTTGTTGAATTGAATAGTGTCTCTATGCCTTTTAGTTAGTTTGGCTAAGTTTTTTTTTTTTTTTTTTTTTGTCTATCTTGTGATTTTTCTCAAAGAACCAGCTCTTAGTTTCACTCATGATTTTAATGGTTTTCTTTGTTTCCAATTTATTGATTTCAGCCCTGAGTTTTATTATTTCCACCTCTCTACTCCTCTTGGGTGTGTTTGCTTCCCCCCCCCCCCCGCCCCTAGGTCTTTCATTTGTGTCATTAAGTTGCTTGTATGAGATGTCTCAAATTTCTTTATGAAGGCATTTACTGCTATGAACTTTCATCTTAGTACAGCTTTTATTGTGCCCCATAAGTTTAGGTTAGTTGTGCCTTCATTTTCATTGAATTCAGGAAGTCTTTAATTTCTGTATTTATTTACCCCCTGGCCCAGCTGTCATTGCCACAGATGTCCTCTGAAAGATGACATCCAGCAGGAGATAGAAACAGATGTAGAGATTCACAGGCAAGCCCGGAGAGAGGGCAGGGAGTCTTATGGAAGAAGGGGGAGATAGAAAGACCCAGAGGCTACAGAAGTTCCACAAGTACACCAGCAAAGTCAAAAAACCTGGGCCAAGGGGGCCTGCAGAGACTTATGCATCAACCAAGGACCATGCATAGAGAGGATTTAGAATCCCCTGCTCACGTGTAACCCATAAGCAGCTCAGTCTCCATGTGAATCCTTTTGTAATGGGAACCGGGACAGTCTTTGTCATGAAATCAGTTGTCTGCTCTTTGATCACTTCCTCCTGGCAGGCCAATCTTTACACCCCAGGAAGGGGATCCAGACAGTCTTGATGAGACCTGATAGGCTAGGGTCAGACAGTGGGAAGGTGGACTTCCCCTGTCATTGGACTAGAACAGAAGAATAGGGGGAAAGACACAGAGAGGGTGGGGCTGGAAGATGAGGAAGAGGGATACAACTGGGATATAAAGCGAATAAATTATAAATAATAATAATGATGATGATGGTAATGATGAAAAGACGGATGTCCCAATGGGACAATGGCATTGGAACATACAATAGGGTATTGTGCCTAAGTAAAGTTGGGAAAGTAATAAATAATTAAAGTTATTCATGTGTCTTTTTGCTCGATGTTTTCTGTAGCAAAAGATTTTTAATCTTCACTATAAATGCTTAAAAGTTATTGAATCTTTTCATCCCCATCTGCTATGGTAGATCAGTCAGTGATTGCTTCAAGGTAGACATAAAATTTGCTGGTACACTTGCCATTTGACAGCAATCCTTCTGTCATTTGCTGTCATGTTTGCTGTCAGTTGCTGGTCAGTTTGCTGAGCCAGAGTACTTGACAATAACTGTTTGCAGAAGGACAGTTTTATTCTGTTTAACATTTCTAAAGAATCCAGTCCACTATGGTAAGGAAGGCAGAAAAAGAGGTATCTGGTCGCAATTTCTGTACACTGAGGGCACGCAGAGTCCTAAATACTTATACTCAGATTGTTTTATCTTTTACATTCAGTTTAGAAACCCAGCCCATGGAATGGAACTACCCAAATTTAAGGTGCATCTTTCCAGCCCAGTTCCCAACTTGTTCTAGATAATCTTTCACAGAAAGATTTAAAGGTTTGTTTCCATGGTGATTAAAAATCTCTTCAAGCTGACAACCACCAATACTAGGCATCACAGCTCCTGTCTTGCACTCCCATATTTCTGATGTATTTTGTATGTATATATCATATACACAGATTCTATTTGAAAGTCACTTCCTCATTATATGCTTAGTTTGAACATTTTATTATTTTTTCTAATTTCTATTTAATTTAATATTATTATTCTTAGAAATGAAGTAGATCAGATCATCTAAAATCCCATCTTTTTATATTACCTAAAGCTAGACTCTTCCCCAATGCTTTCTTCTCTGCTCTAATCTAATCTGTTTTCAATAGAGAAGTGCTGTGCAGCTATAAACACTGTTTTAATGCTTTGGAGAACTAGTTTTTAGGATCATCTGCCATGTCTTGTTTGAGAAGAATATTAATTTCTTATGCCTTTAAAGACATTTATGCGCTCAATTATTGTATTGTTTTATTTAAGTAAGTATCCTATAACTATTGTCAACTCATTTGATGGAGATAATCTACAGATAAAAATGACTTTCACTCAGTTTGAGAAGGTGTGTTCTCACGGGGCTTTTAGCTGGAGGTTCTGGTGTAAAGGATTCAGCCATGGAAAATTGCACTTAGGCCACAGAACTTTGTATGAATTACGTGGAAGTTTGTGTGACTTTGCTGCAGGGATGTGAAAAAATGTCTGCTTACCCTCAGCTACAAAACTCATAACAGAGCAAAGAAATTATTTTTTCAATATCTAGCTTAGTGAACCAGCAAGTTAATTAAGATTACTTATAGCTGTATGAGTGAGGATTGCATACAGGAAAGTCAGTGACTCATGGATAGCTGTATCACCAATAAGCCACAATATGTGTAATAACACAAAAAATGTGTATCCCTAGAGTCCTGTACATAACTTGTGTATCACTTGTACATTCTCAGAGAGTCTGCATTCTCTTCAAAATTTAATTTCTTTTATAACCTTGGGAATAGACTTTATAATTCCTAGAACCTTCCTGATACTTGTGCACTATTTAATTCGTGAGACCTAAGGGAATATTTCAACTTGTAGAAAATAGCTACATAAAAAGTTACCTTCTCCCCTGCCTCTTACATTCTTCCTGTCCCCTCTTCAGTGATGTTCCCTGTGTCTTTCAGAAGGTGATATAAATGACTAATTATTTTCTTCCATCATTAGCTGAGTATATTGCCACTATGTGACAGCAATAGTCACTTATCTTGGAAATGTGACTATAAGTTTCTATAGTTTATCTCCCATTTAAGGGAGAAGATGCATCCATGGCCAACTGAGACTGACAGCAGTAGTAATCTAAGGATATAAAGACAAATGTTCAGAAGCCTATTTGATAGGCATACAAAATCCATTTAAGAAAATGATATCAGTGACCACCCCACTGGAGATAATGGCCTCCCCACCTTCAGGCTTTTGTTCTGTCTTATAGTAGCAAATATGTTCTTTCTCCTATAGAATGTGTCTTAAATCTACTGGGTTTGGTTGCACCAGAAACAGATTACACTACTGCATCATTCAACACACCTAGGCTGTCATGGTGGTACAATAGCACACACTGACCATGGGATTATAGCATTGTTGGTATCAATTCTTCCCTAATTACCTACATGACATCTTCTGGCACTAGAAATACCAACAGCAGGAAGGGACCTTCCGGTTATATCCCAGCTTATTTTTCTAAGTCCTACAATCAAACCATGTGATATCTTTACCAATAAAGACCTACCATTTTGTTTATACATCCAGTTACAGTAGAAATATTCTTTTTGTTTCGTGGGGGCTCAGAGGCCTCCTTAACTAGCAACTCATAGGGTACACATACTGGAGGAGACTCTTGTTTTTTATATTCTGTGACAATGTTTCCAAGAGATCTGAGGCAGTGTTGTACAAGTATCCTTAGCAGACATGTATAGGCCCTATGTAGTCAATTTAACAATCTCACATGAGACAGCTTGACTAATACTCTTGCTTAATTACTGTGTCCATCTATGGAGTATGTAACTGGGAAAAAGCCTCATGTATTTGGGCAGTTTGGAAAATACTGGAATATTTACATATATACTAATGGCTTTTTGTCTACATTCCAGCCTTTATATGACTTTACATGAGCTTGGTAAAGGGCTTACAGAGGCACCCGAGGGTAGATAGTTCTTGCTTTAGTGAGGACATCTGTCTCTTGATTTCTGGAAAGATAAAATGGGCTGTGGGCATCCATATGGAACACTATCAAGAGCTCTGATTGCTAATGAACACATACATTTCTCTCACATTTGCTGTCCACACTATGGCCAATCAAGCACTTGCTATTTCTACTTTCCATACTGGAACGTTTTTATAGTTGGATGTCGGGTTACAGCCTCTATGCCAATATAGATTGTCACAGATCAAATCTCAGTACTACTCTCAACCAACTCACTATTTTTCTCACTGATGTCTCCAGCCACATGGTGTCCATGCTCACCTATATTCCTCCAGCCAACTGTTCCTGTCTGTAAACCTATACCCATTAATGTGCCAAGATCCACTGAGGTGAGTAATGTTCCTTCTAGCATTTTATCTGATTTGGCTCTTGTTCCAATTACTGGATGATGCTCAGTGACTTGAAACAACACTCTTTCCAACAAGGCCTGGTGGCATTGGTGACAGGCCTGCAGATAACGTACAATAGTGCTGTAAACGTGCATGTCACATTTACATAATTTGGTTGCATGCCGTTCCCAAAATAGGCTCCTCCAGAGCCCCTTATTAAGTTAGATTCTTTATTAAGTTAGCTTCCTTAATTATTACTCTAGTGGAATAAGTAATAAATTCCTCCTCTTGTTTCTGCCAAAGAGACTCTTGATACTAACAGAGATATTTCCGCAATCATGTTCCTTGCTGCTTTATTCACATTAGCCAGGAAACAAAAACAACCCAGATATCTATCAACTTATGAATGGATAATGAAATTGTTATGCAAATACACATGTAATTTTATTCAACTTAAAAAGCTAAGTTTTGGTGTGTTCAGGAAAATGAATGGGACTGCTCATTATATACTAGGTAAAATAATCCTGCCCATGAAGATAAAGGCCACACTATCTCTCATAGACAGCTCTTAGCTTTAAGTTCTTAGATTAATGTATTTAACTTGGAGTTTCTTTAAACTATAAAGGAGATATTAGATAAGAGGAATACTTCAAAATATGGGGGTAGAACGGAAGGGACATGTTGTGGATTGAATGAGAATGGCCTACAAAGGCTTCTATATTTAAACACTTGGTCTTCGGTTGTTGGAGCTGTATGAGAAATAGCTTGTTGGAAGAGGTGTTTCACCAGGGGTGGACTTTGAGGTTTCAAAAGACTTCTATGGTTGTGATTCTGATTCCCAATACTCTCTGCCTTGTGGTTGTGAGTCAAGATGTGAGCTCTCAGTTCTTCCCCTTGTAATGCATTTGTTCTGCCATTATAGACACCAACCCTCTGAAAGTTCAATTAAATGCTTTATTTTATAACTTCCCTAGGTCATGTTGCTTTGGCACTTCAAAGGAAAAGTAATTAAGACAGAACATGACTGTAAAGTGGGACATATTAGAGGTTGAATATATACCATGTGTGTCCTTCTGCTTCTGTGATAACTCAATCAGGATGTTCTTTTCCAGATCCCACCATTTACCTGCAAATTTCATAATTTCCTTGTTTTTTTTTTATTGCTGAATAATATTCCATTTTGTAGATGTACTACAATTTCTGTATGCAATCCTCCACTGAGGGGCATCTTGGCTGTTTCCAGCTTCTGGCTATTACAAATAAGGCTGCTACAAACATGGTTGAGCAAATGCCCTTATTGTGTACTTGAGCCCCTTTGGGGTCTATGCCTAGGAGTGGATCCTGAGGAAGCGCTATTCCTAGTTATCTGAGAAAGCGCCAGATTGCTTTCCAGAGTGGTTGTACAAGTTTACATTCCCACCTCACTCCTACAGACATATAATATAGGATGAACCTACTAAAATCTGTACATCCAAAGAAACTAACCAAGAGGAAGGACTCTGCTAAAATGTTCAATCCCTATCCAGAAAGGCAAAGAGGATGGATATCAGAAGAAGGAAAAGACAGGGAACAAGTCAGGAGCCTGACACAGAGGACCTCTGAAAGGCTCTGCCCTGCAGACTATCAATGCAGATGCTGAGACTTATGGGCAACCTTTGGGAAGAGTGCCGGGAATCTTAGGAAAGAAGTGGAAAAAGGAAGATCTGGAGAGGACAGGAACTCCATAAAGAGAGCAACAGAACCAAAAAATCTGCCCACAGGGGTCTTTCCTGAGACTGATACTCCAACCAAGGACTATGCATGGAGATAACCTAAGACCCCTGCACAGATGTAGCCCATGGCAGTTCAGTATCCAAGTGGGTTCCATTGTAATAGGAACAGGGACTGCCTCTGACATCAACTGATTGGCCTGCTCTTTAAGTACTTCCCCCTGAGGGGGAAGCAACATTACCAGGCCACAGAAGAAGACAATGCAGCCATTCCTGATGAGACCTATTTCACTAGGATCAGAAGGAAGGAAAAGAAGACCTCCCCTATCAGTGGACTTGGGGAGGGGCATGCATGCAGAGGGTGGAGGAAGGGAAGGATTGGGAAGGAAAGAGGAAGGGAACCAGAGGGGGGATACAAAGTGAATAAAGTGTAATTAATAAAGAATAAAAAAAAAAGAATCCAAAAAAAAAAAGAAATACAGGAGGGGACAAGGAGGAGGAAGGATTGAGCAAAACTAAGGATGAACATAAAAGCATATGATACTCTACCTTTTAGTACAATTATAAAATATATGATTTTAAAATTGATTCTAAATGGAGTTAATGTATATTGGTGGACCCCAGTACTGGATATGATTAAACTCTATGAATTGCTTTCTTTGCTGGTTATAATGCAGTACTTCTGTGGTGCTACTAAAACACATCTCTGCTCTAGAAAAGAAATAAAAAACCAAAACATTTTGAAGAAGCATACATCAGAAAGGAAGAAAGAAAATTGATTTTCTTAGAAAATATGATAATTTATCTAAAACTGGTTGAAATACTCGTCTCCTAGATATAATAAACAGGCTTAGAAAATTTACTAAATCTAAGATGAATATACTAAACTGAATCACCTTTCCCTGTACTATAAAAATTAATCAGAAACTAATGTACCTGCAGCATGCCAAATTACAAAAGGATAAAAAATGGGAAAGACTTGGGTACTAAGAACTATGAATCTCCTACATTTTTCCTTCCACCTTTTCCATTATGTCGCATGAGCCTTAGTTGTGACCATATTTCATAGATGTATACTTTGGCACTGGGATCCACAACTCTACATTTGTATTGATTGTGTTTTTCTGTAATGTTCTCTATCTATTGCAAAGAGAAGTTTTCTTGATGGGTGGTGACAAGGATGACACCAATGGGCATGACTATGTGGACAGAAAAATCTCACGAGGCATCAACTTGCAGGCAACTAAGGAAAGTTGGGAGTCTCCAGGCAGTCTTCTCTGAGGAAGGCATACAGATTGGTTGAGCTAAATGGTAATCTCTGAAATAATATTATGTGACTGAATAGATTATTTTTATAAATATATATGTAAGTACCTATACACACACACATGCAAAATGCTTGGTGAAAAAAAAAATCCCATGAAATTGAAGGACAATACAGGTAAATGGAAGGATTTGAAGGGAATAAAGGAAAGGGAAAATGTTCTAGGAGAATTTTAATCTCAAAAATAAAACTTAAGATTTTAAAAGAAAATTCACAATAAAGAGTTACTTTTGATGAGAACTGATAGACTAAAATCAGAAAGAAGAGGAGAACCTCCCCTATCAGTGGACTTGGGGAGTGGCATGCATGCAGAAAGGGGAGGGAGGGTGGGATCGGGATGGGAGGAGGGAGGGGCTTATGGGGGGATACAAAATGAATAAAGTGTAATTAATAAAAAAATTAAAAAAAAAAGAGTTACAGAATTGGGTTCAAAGACACACACACAAAAACTAAAGCTATCATTATTTCTTTCTAGACTTATCTTTAAATCCAACACAACTGCAATCACAATCACAGCAGGTAATTTTTGTGCAAATTTGCAAGCCCAGTCTAAATTCTATGAAAGTGCAAAGAAACTCACAGTTGCTGAAGGCTCTGAAAATGAGTAAAGTTGAGTGTGAACACTGCAGCAGTCAGAACAGTCTCTTCTCCCCAGCAGATACTCAGACAGATTAAAAGGTAAAGACTACAAAATCCAGAAATAACGTACATTTAAAAAATTATTTACATAATAAAATTTTATAATAATAAAATTTCAGAACTATTACTCTTACCATATTCAGAAATGAATTCAAATCAGTCACAGACCTAAAAGGAACTCAGAAAGGCACCCATTTCTAGGAGAAAATAATTGCTGTTTAAAGCAGGAATATTCTTTTATACAATACCAAGCTCATGATAAAGGAACAACAGCATGATTAGACTTCATCCAATTTCCTAAACAACATTTCTGTCCTAAACAATTAATTTTCAAATACAAGCAGAGATTTGAAAAATTCTAAAGATTTCTTATTAAATACCAATTACACACACCCCTACACACATCCATGCTTGTATAAACACATATATGCATATATCCTTCCATATTTTAGATGCATGTATGCATATAGGTACTCAGTAATGGGATAAGACTACAAATTCTGAATAATTAAAATGTTGAATTGAGAGCTTCTCAAGTGACTATAATGGAAAGTAAACATGATGATCAAGTCATTATCAGTTATGGAATTGGTAAAGAAAAGCCAAACGAGAAAGCATTATATTCAAATACATTGACGAAAAGTCTGAGTTTCATGGTATCTAGAGCTGAAGAAGGAAAGGAGAAAGAAGGGTTCTTATTATCTCTTAGCTTGTATGTATTCTTATGGAAGAATTTTGGGTACATCAATGTAAGTTAATTTTATGTTATTTCTAAATATAACATTTCCTCTCTACTTTTCCAAGAATTTTAGCTACAGTATACAAATACATTTATAAAACATCCATAGAAGATAGTTTTGCAATATTCTAAAATCCTAGGCACAGTTCCAAAGCACACAAGCAGGTGAATAGTTTAAAGAACAGAATAGCATTGAACTTTTATATAAATTAACTAGTGATGCATAAATGACAGGAGTAAGTGATTTAATATAAAATAATTATAATAATTTGATCATGAAATTTGCAGGCAAATGGTGGGAACTGGAAAAGATGGTCTTTAGTGAGGTAACCCAGAAGCATGAAGACAGACATAGTATACACTCATTCATAAGTAGATATCAGCCATATAATATAGGATAAAATCTATACTCCTAAAGAAGCTAAACAACAAGGAAGACCCTGGGGAAGATTTGCAATCCTCATTCAGAAGGACAAATATGATAGACATCAGAAGCAAGAGAAGACAGGGAACAGGACAGGAGCCTACCACAGAGGGCCTCTGAAAGACTCTATTTATCAAGGTATCAAAGCAGATGCTAAGACTCATAGTCAAACTTTGGGCAAAGTGCAAAGAATCTTATGAAAGAAAGGGGAGATAAAAAGACCTGGAGGAGATAGGAGCTCCAAAAGGAGAGCAACAGAACCAAAAACAAAAACAAACAAACAAACAAACAACTGAGCCCTGGGGTGCCCTGAAGAGAATGTCAATTGTCCATTGTCCAGCCAAGGACAATGCATAGAGAGGACCAGATGTAACTCATAGACTCAGTCTCCAAGTGGGGTCCCTAGTAAGGGGAGCAGGGCTTTCTCTGGCATGAACTCAGTGGCAGGCTCTCAGATCACCTCTCCCTTGTAGGTTCAGCCTTGCCAGGCCAAAGAGGAACACAATACAACCAGTCCTGATGAAATCTAATAGGCTAGGGTCAAATAGAAGGGGAGGAGGTTCTTCCCTATCAGTGGACTGGGGGAAGGGCATAAGGGGAGAAGAGGGAGGGAGCGTGAGACTGGGAGGAGCAATGGAGGGGGTCACAGCCAGGATACAAATTTAATAAATTGTAATAAATGATAATAATAAAAAATACATAGAAAAATAATTTGAAGAAATTATACAAAAATATACTGTGTATATATGATTTTTTTGCTTCTAAAATTCTAGAGTAGGAAAACTTACTGTTTACTTGGTAGATGAAATAAATTACTAAAGATAATGGGAAATTTTTAGACTCATGGATGTGTTCTATTTCTTTGGGTAGCACTGATGATAATTTCTCATACAAATACATACATGTGTCAGGGCTAATCAACAGATCATACTGAAGGTTTATCTCATATATTCATTATATTATACCTTCATAGACTTTAAAAACTAGGATACACAAATGTAATCTTATCATAGATAAAGATTGACTATATGGAGATAAACTTTAGATATCTAATCAAAGAAAATTTTAGCATATCAATAAAAAGAGAATTTTTACTTGCATACATTTATCCATTAAAAGCCCAAGAATAGATTCATAAAAATCTATCTTCTTTTACTATACCTTCAACTTTTTATAAATCTATCATACAGCATACTAAATGTACAAGTACGTCATAGCCATATAATATCAAATCATATATCATATAAATACATTTAATGTAATATAATCAATAGAGTTATATATTTCAACAGTGGAACCCCTGGAAAGAAATTAAATGTGTACATTAGGAGGTGAATAATGTTATCTTTCTTGTTCTCTCTTCAACTGAATCTTTAACACATTTTAAGAATTATCTTTTCTCCACCCAGATACATGAGAAGAAAACAGTAATATTGAGTGTTAATTATTTGCAGTTTCAACAACAACAACAACAAAAACTCTCGTATAGTGTCATCATTTATATTTTGCAAATCCTTCTGAAAGAAACATAAGTGATGGGTGCTGGAGATAAAATGGCATTAACTGAACAAATCTGTTTAGCTAAAGCTGTGAGATTCACAGCAAAACAAGCTTTATGTTTTCTTATTAAAATATATTTCTCAAAATATAAAAACGCAGACCCTGAAGTGATGGCATAATTGTTTATGAGAAATATAAACCTCCAGAAGAGAGAAACTTCTCTTTTTACATTAAAAGAAATCATTTTTCATTTGTTTCAGCATATGCACTAAAAGTCCTGTATAAAATATTCATTAATTCCTTTTATTGTCTGTTTTGTAATTGAAGCATTATAGAAACGAGATGCAAAGAAGAGCTTAGGATGAGCGAGGAATTCTGCAAGATAAATAATTTGGGATCAACGGGCCCTCGTTGGAACAGAGTATGCCCTTAGGGAATCTGACCTCAGAGACAAAGAGGTTCACAAGTAGTCCTGCAGAAGGAAACATTGCCTGTGGAATGAGTGAAAAGCGCAGTGGTTGTGTTGACATAGTGGAGACTGAGACTATCACCCGTAGTACACACTACACAGTAAAATAGATAACACTTTTGTTATTTGTCTGTGTATTTAATGGCTTAGTCAGTATTCTAATCTGGATCTGTAGGCAGCAGGAAAAGAGACTAGACTTCGAATGAGCTTTTGAAATCTCAAAGCCCACTCCCACTGACACAGGTCCTCCAGCAAGGCCACACCCCCTAATAATGCCACTTTCTGTTGACCAAATAGTCAAATATATGAGCCTATGGGGGCCATTCTTGCTCAAACCATCACATTTAGCCTAGTAAAATTTTGGCTATCTAGAATTAATTTTATTTCTTTTTTAAAATTTAATTTCAGCTTATTTGTGTTACATCCCAATGGGTGCCCTTCCCTCCACTCCTCCCTGTCCTATCTCCCTCTCTTTCCCCCTTCCCTTCTCCCTTTCCCCAAAAGAATAGGGGAAGCATTCTTTCCCCTTACCAACCCTTCCCAGCACATCAAGTCACATCAGGACTGAGAATTTCCTCATCTACTGACGCGAGGCAAGGCAGTCCTTCCACAGGGAAGTGATCCAAAAACAGGCAATAGAGTTCATGTTAGAAACAGCCCCCGCCGCCCCTCCCCAAGAGACCCACATAAAAACCAAGCTGCCCATCAGCAGCCCATATGCAGGAGGCCTAGGTCCAGACCATACATGCTCGTCAGATGGTGTCTCAGTATCTGTAAGACCCTGTGGGTCTAGCTGAATTGTCTCTGTTGGTCTTCTTGTGAGGTTTCTGTTCCCTCCAGGTCCTTCCATCTTTCTTCCAACACCTCCACAGGAGTCACGGAGCTCCGGAGCTCCGCCCCATGCCTCACTGAAAGTGCCAGTATCTGTCTCAGTCTGCTGCTAGGTGGAGCCTACCAGATGACAGTCATGTTAGGGTCTTGTTTGCACGCATAGCAGAACATCATTCACTAACAGTGTCAAGGGCTGGCTGTCATGGGGTGTCATAGTGTCATGGGATGGGTCTCAGGTTGGACATTCCTTCAATCTTTGTTCTTTCTTTACCCTGAACTTCTTGTAGGCAGTGTAATTTTTGGATCAAAGGTTTTATCTGTGTGTTGTTGCTCCTTTCCCTCCACTAGTACTGCCTGGCTTGGAGTTGGTCACTTCGGTCTTCTTGACCCCTGCCCGCGACTATTAGGAGTCTCTTCTAGGGTCACACCCATATCCTCCCAGAAGCCTACCTTGTCTCAGGCCTCCCACTTGATAAATAGATCCTCCGCCCCCCCCCATCAGTTTCCCTCTTTGTTCCCAGCCCTCACACCTCCCACCACCACTCTCTCTCCACAGCTGATCCCCAACATTGTGTCCCTGCGCATTCCATTGCCTGTCCTCTTTTCATCCACTCCTGCTTTCTATTCTGTATCTACTTCTGAGTGACTTTCCGGCATCCTCCCTTGGACCCATCTTATTACTTAGCTTCTTTGGGTCTGTAGATTATAGTATGGTTATCCTGCACTAAATGTCTAACATACGCTTATAAGTGTGTGTGTTTCCTGATCTGAGTTACCTCACTCACGATGATCTTTTCTAGTTCCATCCATTTGTCTGCAAATTTCATGATTTCCTTATTTTTTAATAGCTGAGTAGTATTCCATTGCATAAATGTGGGACAATTTCTTTATTCATTCTTCCTTTGAGGGACATCTAGGTTGTTTCCAGTTTCTAACTATTATGAATAAAGGTGCTATGAACATAGTTGAGCAAATGTTCTTGCTGTTGAGGAGTATCTTTTGGGGAGATGTCCAAGAATGCTGTAAAGCTGGGTCTTGAGGTAAAGAATTCCCAATTTTCTGAGAAAGCAGCAGATGTTGTTATTGGTAGTGTTTGCATGTGTGAGGTGTGCCTCCCCTCTTTTGGTTTTGTGTTTGTGGGGTTATTTATTTCCTGTGTTTTTAGCTTCCTGGGTTTGGAGTTTTTCCTCTAGTTTCTTTGTGTGTGTGTGTGTGTGTGTGTGTGTGTGTGTGTGTGTGTGTGTGTGTGTATGTGTCCCGGAATATCTTCTTTTATCCACACCTTGCATTCTGTGAGTGACATTTATGTCTGTAGTTCCTGTTCTGTTCGTTAGGTTTTCCATCTCCAGGACTGCCTCAGGTTCTGTTTTCTTTACTGCTTCTGTTTCTATTTTTAGGTCTGGGTTTTATTCATTTTATTCATTTACTTCTCCCATTTCCTTGTGTTTTCCTGTAGTTCTTGAAGGGATTTATTCAATTCCTTCATCTGTTTGATCGTATTTTCCCGAATTTCTTTGAGGAATTTATTTATTTTTCTTTTAAGTCCTCTCTCATTTTCATAGCCGCAGATAATCTTACGATTATATTCTTGTGCTTCCAGTGTCATAGTGTTCTTAGGGATTGCTGCGGTAGGTTATCTGGGATTTGTTGGTGTCAAATGGGCTTGTGTTTTGTTGTTTGTGTTCTTGCACTATCTCTGGCCATTTGGTTGACTCTGTTATTAACAGACCTGGTGGTCTCTGATGGTGGTTAGTCTCTGGGGGTGTAGGTTAAGCTCATGGTCCCAGATGGCCTCTTGTTTGCTTGTTGATCCCTGATCTGTGCTGGTGTCCAGGGCCTCAGATCGGGGTGGTTCCTGGGAAATGGTGTATGCCCAGGAACTGCTGCTCCCTGATCCATGCTGGTCTTCTGGGTTGCAGATCTGGGTGGGGACCAGGAAATGGAGCAGACCTTTGAACTGGGGTGCAGAGACATTGCTACTCTTGGTGGTGGGCTGTGGCAGGCCCATAGATGAGAAGGGCTCTCACCTACTGCTCCCTGGCCCAGGCTGGATTCTGGGACTGCAGATCTGGGTGGAGCTTCAATTAATTGTCGTTAATTTTTTTTTCTTAGGTTAGGAAAATAGTATAAAACTGTTCTTCATTTGCATGGTTTCAGTAATGTTTGCTTCACATCATGAAACAAAAGAATACTGCTCAAAGGGAAATACTGTAAAAGAGACACGTTTGACTGTAAATGTACACCCAGAATTTTAGTTTGTTGTTTCCACTTTGTGCAAGTTTATCATATGTTAATATTTTGTGCTGTACATGTAAGAGAAGACTTAAATTTTCCTGCTAATAGACTGTCAACTCCTATGAAGATTCTGCACTTAATAAAGCACAGTTCCCTGCCATTGACACATGGGACTGAATAGCTCTAAGGAAAGGATTTTTTGGACGCACAGGATGCTCAGTAGACTGCTCACCCTATACCCTCTAGTGCATCTCAGAAATGATGATAAAATACTCATGTCAAATAACTTTTACATAGATGATATCACAAGAACTGTGTAAGTCATCTCACTGAACATCACCTCACAGGTATTGTATCATATGAACGTATCTACCATCACATAGAGAATGTTACAGAGAAGTAAGATAATTTCAAGAGTCAAAATTGTTCCTTTCACTATTGTTAACTATAGTGTTATCATTATCTTACTATTACTGTATCTAACATAAAATTAACTTTTTTATATAGCTATTTTTATGTGGGAAAGAGCCTGTTACATACACTGATCCTAGTCAAAGTTTCTAGTTTTTATAGGTAGTCTTGGAATGCATCCTCAATAATTTAGGGAGTAATGCTGAAAAATATTTTTAAATTATAACAAAGCTAAGGAAATTAAAAAAACTGAAAAATATTTTAGGAAAAATTCTAGTCTTCTATTCATTTTCACATATTTATAATAAATATTATGATTATCTGAAATAAAAAATTAACAATAAAAAGCTTTTCAGAATTAGAAATCAATTTCTGAAAATAAAGAAATTCTGTGTAAAAATGTAAAGGCAATGTAAAAGAAGTACCTAAGAAAACAAAGATTTTATTTTAATTTTTATTACTCTGCAAAAAAAGAAAAAAGAAAAAAGAAAAAAAAACCCAAAGATGTTATAGGGAATAGCAAACAAGAAAAAGAAAGAAATGAAGAAAGAGAAGGATACTGTGAGTTGATGTGCTGGAGTGGGTTAGTGGGGGATCCCTCTTCCTGAGGGGTAGAGAAGGCAGAGACAGAGAGAAGGAAAGAAGGCAGGACCAGGAGGAGAGGAGGATAGAGGTTATGACTGAGATGTAAAGTGAAAAATTAAATAAAGTTAAAAGCTTAAAAAAGAGAAAAATGAAGACATTACCCATAATTTATTTCTTACATTTATACATAAATATGTCTATCGTTATATACTCTTCTCTATATGAATATTTTCATGATTATAAACATTAAATGGCATAATTTTTATTTTATAAATACATGAAACACATTAGTTTAGATTAATGTAGATTATTTTAAATTATAATAATTTCACAAACAATTTTATTCTTTAAGTGCACATCAAATTGAAGAAGTAAGCATGATACAAAACCATCTATCAATCACTAGGAATTATAGTTTTTTTTTCAAATTTTGTTAATGTAAATAATATCAAATTAAAATAGTCGAGCAAGTGCTTTTTGATTTAAGAAATTTGATTAAACGAATTTCCTGACAAAAAAAAAAATAACAATATAGCAAAATTTCAGGAGCAGTTTTGTGGTTCATTTAAGGTATATTAAATTGCATTAATAAGGTTAAAGCAATCATACTAGCATGAAACATTATTAAAACCCTCCAGAATGTCATAGATTATAATTAATGACAAATTTTATTGTAGGGAGGGTGTCATATTTATGACTACACTGATGATTATACTTTCTCAAAAACACTTGATTTTAAAGAGGATTAGGTTACATCTGTCAGATTCATCCGCTGCCTCCCACCTCAGAAAACATAGGCTGTTCCCAAGACAGCCTCTAAAAACTGACAGCAAGTCTGCATTGCTGAACAACTCCTACACATCTCAATGAACATGGAGAAGGTGTCTACTTTGAGCTTCACCCCCAAATGCTCACATCTTTGGCATAGACAGAGAAATGTATAAATCAAGGCAGCCACAAAGCCTTTGATCTATAGGTGTGTCCTGCCTGCAAGATATGCTAGGTCAATGGAGGCACAAATCTTGGGAGTAAAACAGCCAATTACTGATTTGATTTACATCCCACTAGATGGCACCCATACCTGACAATTTCTGGATAATCAAGGACCAGAGACTCTATAAGCTAGGGATGTAGATTAAAACATAACACTACTGCATTAAAAATAAGTAAGTAAACAAATAAATAAAAATAATGAGAAAATATCCCCTAATGATATACTGCTATACTCATATATCAGTGCCTTTCCCCCCTCTCAATCCCTTCCTTCCTCTTTCATCTCCTCCCATGCCCCTCCCCCAGTCCACTGATAGGGGAGGTCTTCCTCCCCTTCCTTCTGACCCTAGCGTATCAGGTCTCATCAAGGTTGTCTGCATTGGATTCCTCTGTGGCCTGATAAGGCTCCTCCCCGCTCAGGAGGAAGGTGATGAGCCTTCAGTTCAGCCACAGAGTTCATATCAGAGACAGTCCCTGTTCCCCTTAAGCCCACTTGGACATTGAGCTACCATGGGCTACATCTGCTCAGGGGTTCCAGGTTATATCCATACATGGCCGTTCTGCCAAAAGCAATCTACAGATTCAATGCAATTTCCATCAAAAGACCAACACAATTCTTTATAGACCTTGAAAGAAAAATTATCAACTTCATATGGAGAAACAAAAAATTCAGAATCTCTAAAATGATCCTATACAACAGCAGATCATCTGGAGGTATCTCCATCCCCGATCTCAAGCTGTACTACAGAGCAATACTAATAAAAATTGCATGGTATTGGCATAGAAGCAGAAAGGTGGATCAATAGAACTGAATAGAAGACCCAAAAATAAATCCATACACCTATGAATATTTGATTTTTGACAAAGAAAACAAAACCATTCAATGGAAAAAAGACAGCATCTTCAACAAATGGTGCTGGTCCAACTGGATATCTACATACAGAAAAATGAAATAGGGTTTCTGACTGTTATATCTTCTTATGGGCTCTTTTTCTTCTGTTTGTCTTGTCCAACTTCAATGTGACAGTCTTTGTTTTATCATATGATATTTTACTTTGTTATATTTTATTATTATCTCTTAGAAACCTGTTCTTTTTTTAATGAGAAATAAAAAGGGAGTGGCTCTGGATGGCAGGAGAGATGGGGAGGATATAGGAGGAGTTCCTAGGGAGAACAGTTAATGTTAAAACAATAAGTCATTCATTAATAACTGATAATAGTAAATTAATGTCAAAGTAGCACGGACACTTTATATCCCAAATCTTATTCATCTCTAATGATACACTCTCAAGTATTACCACCTCTCTGTGTTTTATAGATAAGCAGACCAGGACTTGTGGGTATGAATAGAATATTACTATGGGTAGTAAAGCTCAAACTTGACCTTAAATGATGTTGAAGTCTGACTATCATGCCCGTAAATAAAATTGTTAAAATATATTTTAAAAAATGGTGAGTTTTATGATTTAATCAAAAAGTAAGATTTTTTTTTAAATTTGATCATCCTTTTGTGGGTAAAACCTTATTTCAAAATAAAGTAAACCTAAGCAAGACCCAAATAGGTGTTGTGATGCTGCCATGTATCCATTCTTTACATGCTCATCTCATATTTAATTCTTCCCCTTGTACTCCAAATATGTATTTGCTCTTGTATTTACTCATAATCCAGGCCTGGCCACTCTGTTTCCCTAATATTATTTGTTTAGGCCGGTATTGTAAAGATTCCTCAGGGGTAAACAGCAATGCATATTGCTAGGGAAGCAAAAATGACATGCAGAGTAAATATCAGCAGAAATAATAAGATTAGGACAAGTCAATAAGAGATGCTGAGATAGCGAAGCCACATTTAGAGATTAGATGCCCCAAGGAAGCACAGCAAACAGACATAAATATGGATGGCATTGATAAGCAGCAGGAGGTCAAGTGGGATAAGGCACCAGTGAGGTGCTCACTCTTCACCTTGTCCTAGGAAACAGAAAAATAGAAAGGTGAGTAGAATACACCGAGGGATTATAAATGTCAGCTATCATTGTAGGTAATAAATACACGTGAAGTTTAGAAATCACCTTTGATGAAGCCAGATCACTTAAAGCTCTATTTTATGAAAGATGTTTTAATAATATACTTTTTATTGTGAAAGTTACTTTACCGGAAAGGTTTTGTGAAATTGTCTCACCATGTTGAATTAGGTCATTTGGATTGTTGCGGCATGGTAAGTAACAGTTCCAAATTTCTGGTTTCAATCTAGGTGCAGACTAGGATTTTTGGAAAAGGGAATGATACTAAGAATTGAGAAATAGGATTGAATGAAAGAAAAAATAATTCCTGTAGCAATTAATAAAGAGACAACATACTTAAATATATATAAAAAATCTTTTTATTTATTTCTAATTAATTACAATTTATTCATATTGTATCCCATCTGTAGGCCTCTCCCTCTTCTCCTTTCAGTCCCACACTCCGTCTAACTCTTCTCTTCTTAATCCCCTCCTCTTCCCTCTGAACCTAGTCTATCAGACCTCATCAGTACTAGCTGAATTGTCTTCCTAGGTGGTCTGGTAAGGCTACTTCCTGCCTAGGGGGAGGTGATCAAAGAGCCAGCCACTGAGTTCATTCCAGAGACAGCCCCTGCTCCCCTTCTTAGGGAACCCTTTCGAGACTCAGCTGCCATGGGCTACATCTGAGCAGGCATTCCAGGTTATCTCCATGCATGGTCCTACGTTGGAGTATGGAGTCTCTGCAAAGACCCCTGGGACCAAATTTTTTGGTTCTGTTTGGGCAGAGTACAGGGCATTTTTTTTGAAAGGGAAGAAAGAAAGACCTGGAGGGGACAGGAGCTCCAAAAGGAGACCAACACGAAAAAAAAATTCTTCAGCATCTCATCTGACAGTGGAACATACTCCAGAATATATAAAGAATTCAAAACATTAAAATCTAACAACCTAAAAATAATACAGTCAATAAAGACACAAATGAGTTAGATAGCTTACAGAGAAAATACAAGTGGCTATTGAATGTGTAAGAAAAAGTGTTCCGGGCTAGAGAGATGGCTCAGTGCTTAAGACTCACAGTTCTCTGTAACTCTATTTCCATGAGATCTGATTCACTTTTAGGATTCCACAGGCACTAGGTAATAACATAGCACTCGGATATACATGCAGCCAAAACACTCATATACATAAATTAAAAAAAAAAAGAGAAAGATGTTTAACAATGGGGCAATTCATATCAAAACTGCTTTGAGAATCCTTCTCACACCAGTGAAAATGTCAATTAGGAAGATAAAAACTACTGGTGATGATGTGGGCTCAAAAACAAGCTCTTAGACAGCTTCAAGTATGAATGTAAACTCATGCAATCATGATGGAAATCAGTGTAAGCTCCTTAAAAGACCTAGTTAAAGTGTTACCATATGACCCAGTTATACCACACATATCTGGATACAGGAATGTAAGTCTATATACAACAGAAATTCCTACATATCCGTGTTTATTTTGACAGTGTTAAAAACAGCAAAAATGTCAAATTAGCTGAAATAAAAGATAAATAGAAAAATAATGGATATAACCTAGAACCCCTGCTCAGATGTAGCCCAGGGTAGCTCAGTATCCAAGTGGGTACCCCAGTAAGGGGAACAGGGACTATTTCTGACATGAACTCAATGACTGAGTCTTTGACCCCCTCCCCTCACCTGAGGGAGGAGCAGCCATGCTAGGCCACAGAGGAGGACTTTGCAGCCAGCCCTGAAGATACCTGATAAAACAGGCCAGACGAAAGGGGAGGAGGTCCTCCCCTATCAGTGGATTTGGAAAGGGGTAGGGAGAAGTTGAAGAAGGGAGGATGGGATTCAGAGGGAATGAGGGAGCAAGATACAGCTGGGATATAAAGTTAATAACCTGTAACTAATATTTAAAAAATAAAAATTTTAATTAAAAAAGGAAAAAAGAAAAGAATGTATGTATGGTTGCTTTTAAGAGCAAATGCAATTTTATTTAGCTCTAAAGTAAGATGAAACTGTGATAACCACAGAAAAACTGATGGAACTGGGGATAGTATGGCAAAAAGTACATTCAGCTAGAAATAGAAATATCACATACTTTCTTTCATATGCGGAGTATAGATTTCAAATATTGTACACCTACATGCATATGAAATAAAGCAAAATGGTGATTGACTTGTGATGGAGGCTAGGGGGAATGGGAGGAGGAGCAAAAGAAGGTAGATGTGGATGTGAACACAATGGAGGTAGTGTGTGCTTTCTAACCCTGGCCGGAACCCAGCATTAAAGGAAAGATGATTCATTCATTCATTTGTAAAGAGAAATTTTGCTGTGTTCTGCCCATTGTGTGAAAATTCTACTGCACTGAAGTTCTACACTGGGTCTTTGAAAAACAGATACTTTATTATGAAATCCAATGTAATAAATAATACTATGACATGAAATCTATAGCATTCCACACTTGAGAAACCACTTTTGATGGCATGACATCTCAACCCCACCATAGTGGATTTGTTAGGCGTGAAATGGAAATGCAACGACAAAGCGACATAGGAGATGATGAAAAACAAAGCCTTAAGAACAAAGATAGTCAGTCAATGGAACTGGTAAGAGGACAAACATCCTAGAACACAGGAGCACTCACAGATGCTTATATTCATCACTTTGACCAGGTATGAGTCTCCGCATTGAGCAATTAATGCATTAAGCTGTACCCACTGCAAAAAGAAGCTTCTCTGAGAAGAGGCATAAGCAGCTTGTTCTACGGGTATACGAACAAGTATTTAGAAGGCAGTTTGACAACATGACCTTTTAGCAAAAGTAACAGCAAATTTCCCCTGTAAGCCTAAAATTTCCCCAAATTTTGTACTGTAAATACAACACTGTTTATTTACAGTACCAGGCATGGAATCCCTTTTGAAAGCAGGTCTCATATTCAAACACTGAGTTTCCCACCTAAGTATCACACCATCCCCATACCAGTGGACACACTCTGCTGGGCAGGCCAGCATTTTAGAATGCACTTGATGTCTGTTTTCCTACCAGCATAGTACTTTCTGGAACCGCTAGATTTTCTTGTTCAGGTGAGCATTGTTTTTCTGTGTCATGCATCCGAAGCAAGGGGTTGTCTTCTGAAATCAGGATTGACCTTCTGGTTATGTTGGGCAACTGAGAGCAATGGCAATCACTTGTGCTATGTTGAATTCCACTGAAACATCCCTGAGGTACCCTGACTGAGATTTTCACTTAATAGCTCTTGTTTTCTGGGCCAAGTACTTTTGTTGCTGTTGTTTTTAACATAAATTTATTAATCTGAGTTTCAACTGAACATGAGATTATTCAAAACAGGCTTTGTCACTTCAAAGAACTGTTGAATACTTAATAAAAATATTGTATGACAAAATGAATTTTAACAGAAATTATAACTCTCAAGTTCATATTGACATTTATATTAGTTAACATAAAGAAGTATTAACAGACACAGGAAAACAGTTGAATACATAGGGAATATGAAAGCACAAAGCCTTAACAATATTAATGTAAAATTGCAAGACTTGTGTTTTGAAGTGTCACTGATTTCCAAATTACATAAAATCTTCTCATGGTTATTGGGGCTTGAAGTTGATGAGCACCTTTTTAAGGATGGCTTGTTATTGCCTTTTCACAAAGGGTAGACCGATGCAGATCAATACATCTAATAGAATTTCTTCACGCTGTACTGTCGTAATTATCCCTGTTGTTTTACTGTATTCTTCCTGGGATCTCAGAATTTCACGCACCTTTGATTCTTCTGTATTTTCTACTAGCCTAAGGTGCAGCTATGTAAGACAGTGAAGTTTTAGTTTTTTGCTCTGCCTGTCTGAATTGATGTTATTAGTTTTCCATTCATTTAGCTCTCTGTGCTTGTCCCCAGTAAACAATTCCAAGGGGGCAGGAGTACAATCGTTATATTGACTCGCTTTGTTGCTGAACTGAAAGAATTCTGGATACAAGTCTCTTTACAAGATATACACGTCCATAGAAAAAGCAAATTATTAAAAGTAATTCTTTGACTTGCAGACTGTAGACTGTGATCTCAGGCTCTGAAAAAGAGGACGATGAGGAGGGCACTGCCTTTCATCATTGCAACAAACATTTTTATAAATTATTTTGTTAATCATGGCTCTTCAGAGAATCATTGCACCTGCAATTGCCACAGTTATGGTAATGTCTGATTGAACACACATAGTCATATAGTTTATTATAAGGTATTAGGCAACGTAGGTACGGAAGCTAAGAGATTACATCCCCTGTAGTTACAAGACAACTAGCTATATATTTGCCAATGAAAAAGCTGTCGCTGTGACATACTCTATTAAGCATTACAAGCACACAAAAGCTCTTTCCATATCCACTTCTGGGCTCTAATATAGTAGAAAATGCAATAAATACATAACTTAAAAACACCAAATGCCTCCGTAGTGTTTTTATTTCTTACTTCCTTTTCCTGGAAAGTTACCCCACATTCTATTGCTTCAGCTGCTGTCTTATTGGGAACTAGTAACGGTCTCTTAAGTAATGTGTAGTAGTAGGGTAAGAATGGGTCATACTCTTTGAGGAGTTTTTAAAAATGAAAGGTAAGCCTATCTGGATTCTATCTGAAATAAATGAATGAATATTAAATAAGCAAATATTTGGACGTATTTTATCATTGTCATTACTTATCAAAAATATTTCAGAAACTTCAGGGTGTTAGCAGTGCTACACGAAGGCTGACATTTGTGAAGTCATGAATAATCAACATTAAAATATTGGTTTGGAAGGAGTCATGATCTTTAGTGAAAGATTATTATGATAGGCTTATTTTCCAACTGGAGAGGGTTCTAATGAGCTTGTCCTTTTAGGCTGGCCCAGGTCCTCTTGGTGTTGTGTTCTGAACCTGTTGTCTAATTGCCATCTTCATCTAGGTATTAGAAACCATCCTCAGAACACACACACATACCCACACTCACACACACAACTCTTACACACACACTTGTATGCTAATTTACATGCATTACATAGCATACTGTCTGACAGAGAAAGCACATGCTTGCTTATATAACTATTTCTTTCAAGCCAACACCCTTGAGATTGATTTTTTCTGTTATTATTTCACAACATATAACACCAGAAAGTATTTAATAAATTATTTCTATTCATTAATGATTTTATCATAGACTCCCATGATCAATATACCATATTATTATTACTACTTATAGTTTGCACTGACTTTGTTAACATTGTGTGGAAAAAGATTTTACCTAATCCAAGGATGCTACACAATTGGAATTTCAGCAATGATTCTCTTTCACAATATGCTGAATTATATCAAATACATACATTTAAATCTTCAGGGCCTTTATCTGTTCAAACCTCTACTAACCTAAATCAAGATGTGACTACTGTTAATTGGTACTCTGTAGCACGTTTTTACGCTTTCTCTAAATTGTTCTACAGAGTGTTATAGAATACAGCTACTTAAATTCAGATAACATATATGGAGGGTAAAGTTTTTTTATTAGCATGAAATCTACCATATATAAAGCATTGTGATTTATGCACACTAATAAGGTTTTTTTTCATTGCACAGATGTGATTGGCACATTTACACACACTCACACACACATATATACACGAATACGTATGTACGTATATATATATGTGTGTATATAGCTAAGTGTGCAAAAACTATAAAAATAATACTTATGAGGCAACCCCTTTTCTGAGAATAAGGGAAAGTGGGTAGATGGAGGGTGGAGAGAGGATAGGGAGAGACTTGGAAGAGAAGAGGGAGGGAAACACACTTAGAATGTAAATAAATAGCTTAATTAATAAAAAGTGATAATTGTTAGCCCTTTTACAAACTGTGCTTTTTCAGTCAATAAATACTACTGCATTCCTATTGAAAGGTGTTGAGAAGAGAATTATGCTCAATACCCGACCTGTGTGGTATGTGTGTATGTGTGTATGTGTGTATGTGTGTGTCTGTGTTGTGGTATATGTTCATGTTGGTGTGTTCAAGAACTTACTGACTGATATATCTCCTCAGCCTTGATTAACCTCACTTCTATTCAAGATAAGACAGCAAGTACCAGAGAGAGAGGGACAGAGACACAGAGAGAAGACAAATGAAATATGAAATGTACACTAAAACTAATAATCTTTGTACACACCAAAAAAAACTTCTACAAATGAAGAGTCAAAATGGTCACAGTGGCTGGAGATAAAAGTTGGTGCCAGCTGCTCACCTAGCATGCATAAAGCCCCAGTCAATCCCCAGCACATCTTTAAAACAATATTAAAATAGCAGTAAGGTGAAAAATACTCACTAATAAATTTAACATTGATGAACGATCTACTGTTGTAAACAGGAAACAAATGTGAAGAAAATTGGAACTATAAATACATGAAGATTTTTGTTCTGTTGTGTTTTGTTTTTGAATTAGTTTCTTTGACAGTACACTGTACTGAGACTGAAGAAGTCTTAGGATACAGAGAGCCTAGAAGTGAATACTAATGAGACATTTTCCATAACCCATACATTTCACTTCAGAGCTTGAATGCAAAATTGACAGATTCAGAGGGAGGGGAGAACCTCTGAGTTAGAATGAGAAATTATACTTCCTCTTACCTTTCCTGTCATTTACACAGTAGGGATATTCTGAAGCATTTGGAAATGTAAGGTTAAAAATGTGTTAGTCATATAATATAGGATCTGTACACATAAAGAAGCTAATCAAGAAAGAGGACTCTGACTAAAATGCTCAATCCTCATTCAGAAAGGCAAAGAGAATGGACATCAGAAGAGGGAGAAAGCAGGGAACAGGACAGGAGCCTATCACAGAGGGCTTCTGAAAGGCTCTACCCTGCAGGGTATCAAAGCAGATGATGAGACTCATAACCAAACTTTGGGCAGAGTGCAGGGGATCTTATAAAGAAGGGGGAGATAGTAAGATCTGGAGAGGACAGAAGCTCCACAAAGAGAGCAACAGAACCAAAAATCTGGGCACAGGGGTCTATTCTGAGATTGATACTCCAACCAAGGACCATGCATGGAGATAACCTAAAACCCCTGCACAGATGTAGCCATCGCAGTTCAATGTCCAAGTGGATTCCATACTAATGGAAACAGGGCCTGTCTCTGACATGAACTGATTGGCCTTTTATTTGATCACCTCCCCCTGAGCAGGGAACAGCCTTACCAGGCCACAGAGAAAGACAATGCAGCCACTACCGATAAAACCTGATAGAGTAGGATCAGAAGGAAGGAGAGGAAGTCCTCCCCTATCAGTGGACTGGGTAGGGGAAGGACATCGGTGGAGAAAGGGGAGGGAGGGTGGTATAGGGAAGGGAAGAGGGAAGGAGCTACAGGGGAGATACAAAGTGAATAAACTGTAATTACTAAAAACAAAAATAAAAAAGATTTACATAAAAATGTGCATTCCTCTCCAAGTCCACTGATAGGGGAAGCATGGGAGGAGATGAGGGAGGAAGGGTAGGATTGGGAGGGAATTAAGGAGGGGGCTACAGCTGGGATACAAAGCGAATAAAATGCAATTAATGTACAAAAGTAAAAATTTAATTAAAAACTCCATCAAAGAGTACATCAAAGTATTGTAATAAATTGTGTATTCCTGAAGGCAATGAGAGCACAAGACTTTAATCCCAGCAGTCTGGAGGGAGAGGCAGGAGGGTCTTTGTGAGTTCCAGACCAGCCTGGTCTAGAGAGTGAGTTCCATGACAGCCAAGGCTATACAAAGAAACTCTTTCTTTAAAAACCAACCAACCAACCAACCAACCAACCAACCAACCAACTAATGAAACAAACACACACACACACAAACAAACAAACAAATAAATATATTCCTTAATATGTAAATAGAACCTGCTAAAGAAATGTTCAACATCCTTAGCCATCAGGTAGATGCAAATCAAAATGGCCCTGAGATTTCACCTTACGCCCATCAGAATGGCTAAGATCAAAAACTCAAGTGACAACACATGCTGGAGAGCTTGTGGAGAAAGGGAAACCCTCCTCCATTGCTGGTGGGAATGTAAAGTTGTACAACCATTTTGGAAATCAATTTGGTGCTTTTTTAGTAATTAGGAATAATGTTACCTCAAGATCCAGCTATACCACTCCTAGGCATATATCCAAAATATGCTCAAGTACATAAAAAGGACATGTGCTCAATCATGTTGTAGCAGCTTCATTCATAATAGCCAGAACCTGGAAAAAACCCAGATGACCCTCAATGGAGGAATGGATACAGAAATTGTGGCATATTTACACAATGAAATACTACTCAGAAATTAAAAAACAAGGAAATTATAAAATTTGAAGGCAAGTGATTTGATCTAGAAAATATCATTCTGAGTGAGGTATCCCAGAAGCAGAAAGACACACATGGTATATACTTACTTAAAAGTGGATACTAGGAACTCAACATAGAAGATGGCGGCGCCGGGAGGACTCTCATTCTGAGGAGCAGCACAGCAGGATTGGCACAGTGACCAGCAATCAGAACTCGCGGCCGTAAAACACAAGTGGTTGTGTTTCTCAGGTGAGAGGATACCCCATGGTGGGGGATTTGATCAGCTTTAACTCACCCGGCTAAACCGCAGAAGAGATCCCCGTTCCGCCAGGCGCTTGGTCGCCAGCCCAGAGCTACCCGCCAGCGCGATCTGGTCACGGTCCCAGACTGAACTGTGGGCCCACAACACCATAGACTGGATTTCCCAGTCGAGAGATAACCCCACGGAGCAGGAAACAATTGGGACCGACCCCAGGTTACCCAGACATCCCCTGGAAAAGACTCGGGTTCCGCGGGTGCCCCAGGAGCCAGCCCGGACCCAGAGCCGGGACAAAGGCACCTGCACAGAGCCCTGCCTGTGCGCGTGATTCGCCGCCTCAGATAGAACTGTGGGCACCAGGGCAACAGGGCACCAGACTGCGTGTCTCTGGCAGGAGGAAACCCCCAGCGGAGGGGGTCAGCAGCTCTAACGCTTAGGACACCCAGCACCAAAACACTTCCTGGACTCACGCAGACTCTAGTGCAGGCAGGAGCGCTATGCTCTGCCGCCATTGTTGCGTTCCCCTGGGGCACTGGGACACACAGCTGCATCCTTGGACCTGCAGGAGCCGAAGAGCCATTACAGCAGCCCTCAAATACTGTGCCAGGGATCGGCCAGTTGTCCCTGGCTGGACTGCCAAAACTGTAGGAATCCCTGATGGTTCAGGGGGGCTGCACCCACAGCGTCTGGACCAGAGCGGTGCCTACAGCCGCCATCCCAGACAGAGACAAACAGCTTCTGGTCCAGAGTGAGGCACCCAGCCTCCAGACCAGAGCAGTGCCCCCAGGCGCCAACTCAACCTAGGTGCACATTCTCCAGGTCCAGAGCAGAGCAATCAGCCTTTGGCCCAGAGACTTGCTGAGTGCACCTCCCACTTTCTCAGACAGAACTGTGCGCCCCAGGATAACAGACTGAGTTTCTCTGTTGGGAGAAAACCCCACAGCTAGGGAATCAGCAGTCTCTTCAAGAGGACTGTACATGGAAATTTAGTGAGCAGCAGCACACTAAATTTATAACAAGAAACCCAGCAGTGGGGCAGCTGTCTTGAGAAATTTTATGGGTAAGAGGAGATCCCCCCCTGCCTAACATAGACCACAGCTACTACTCAGGGCTATAAACCTGAGGTGAGCAGTGGCAACTCCGGAGAAACACTGGCCATACAGTGACCATAACCAAAAAGCAGAGAAGGACTCCTTCAGGAAAAATCATCTTCCGGCCAAGGGGATACTCCCTACCTCAGGACTCCAGGAAGCACAGAAACTAACAGCCAAAACCTAAATCAGCCCAATGGGTAGAGGTCAGCGTAAAGGCTCAACCAACAAAAGACAGAGCAATATGGCATCTCCAGAACCAGGCCATCCAGGGGCGAACAGCCCTGAACAATGCAGCATAATAGAAAATCAAGAAGATGACCTTACATCTATGTTGATGAAGAGAATAATAGAGGAAACAGATAAAATACGTAAAGAATTAGAGGAAGATAAAACCAAACAGATCATGGCTATCCGTAAAGAAATGGAGGAAGATAAAGACAAGCAAATTAGGGCCATCCGTGAAGAAATACGGGAAGATGTAGCCAAACAGCTTGTGGCCTTCAGAGAAGAAATAATTAAATCACTGAAAGAAATCAAAGAGACAGAGTTGAAGGAACTAAAAGAAAAAGAGGAAAATACAAGCAGACAGGTGAAGGAAGTAAACAAAACAACTCAAGACCTGAAGATAGAACTAGAAAAATTAAAGAAAACACAAATGGAGGAAATAATGGAGAGGAAAAATTTAGGGAAGAAAACAGGAACTACAGAGGTAAGCATAACCAACAGAATACAAGAAATGGAAGAAAGAATCTCAGGTGTAGAAGATACAATGGAAGAATTCGATGTATCTGTCAAAGAAAATGTTAAATCCAAAAAATTCCTGACACAGACCGTCCAAGAAATCCAAGACAATATGAAAAGACAAAACCTAAGAATAATAGGAATAGAGGAAAAAGAAGACTCCCTTCTCCAAGGCCCAAAAAAAATATTTTCAACAAAATCATTGAAGAAAATTTCCCCAAGTTAAAGGAGAAGCCAATAAGGATACATGAGGCCTACAGAACACCCAACAAATTTGACCAGAAAAGAAAATCCTCCCGCCACATAATAATCAAAACAGGAAGTATACAGAACAAAGAAAAAATACTAAAAGCTGCAAGGGAAAAAGGCCAAGTAACATATAATGGCAAACCCATTAGAATCACACCTGACTTTTCAACAGAAACTATGAAAGCCAGAAGGGCCTGGACAGATATCATGCAGACCCTAAGAGAACACAGATGTCAACCCAGGCTACTATACCCTGCAAAACTCTCAGTCCTCATAGACGGAGAAAACAAGATATTCAATGACAAAAACAAATTTCAACAATACCTACACACAAATCCAGCATTACAGAAGACACTGGAAGGGAAAATACAACCCAAGAAAATTAGCTTCTCTCAAGAAAACACAGGAAATAATTAACCTTGCTACAGCAAAACAAAAAGCAACCAAGCACACAAACTTATGAACACAGCCAACATCAAAATCAAAGGATCTAACAGCCACTGGTCATTAATCTCTCTCAACATCAATGGACTCAACTCTCCAGTAAAAAGACACAGATTAACAGAATGGATACGTAAACAAAACCCAGCAATCTGTTGCATACAAGAAACACACCTAAGACACAAAGATAGACATTACCTGAGGGTAAAAGGTTGGAAGATGACTTTCCAAGCAAATGGACCCAAGAAACAAGCAGGAGTAGCCATTCTAATATCTGATAAAATAGACTTTCAACCAAAATTAATAAAAAGAGATGAGGAAGGACACTTCATACTCATCAAGGGAAAATTCCACCAGGAAGACATCACAATCCTGAACATCTATGCCCCAAATACAAGAGCACCCACATTTGTAAAAGAAACATTGATAAAATTTAAACCACATATACATCCCCACACATTAATAGTGGGAGACTTCAACACCCCACTCTCAACAAAGGACAGGTCAACAAAACAGAAATTAAACAAAGAAACAATATCTCTGACAGAGGTCATGAATCAAATGGACCTCACAGACATCTACAGAACTTTACACCCAAACACAAAAGAATTTACCTTCTTCTCAGCACCTCATGGAACCTTCTCCAAAATAGACCATATAGTTGGTCACAAAGCCAGCCTCAACAGATACAAGAAGACTGAAATAATCCCTTGTATCCTGTCTGATCACCATGGAATAAAGATGGACTTCAACAACAACAAAAATAGCAAAAAGCCTACACACTCATGGAAACTGAACAACTTGTTACTAAATGACAGCTGGGTCAGGGAAGAAATAAAGAAAGAAATTAAAGCCTTTCTAGAACTCAATGAAAATGAAGACACAACATACCCTAACTTGTGGGACACAATGAAAGCAGTGCTTAGAGGAAAGTTCATAGCACTAAGTGCCTTCAAGAAGAAATTCAAGACAGCTCATTCAAGCAACTTAATGGCCCACTTAAAAACCCTAGAAAAAGAAGAAGCAGACACACCAAAAAGGAGTAGACGGCTGGAAATAATCAAACTCAGGGCTGAAATCAATCAATTAGAAACAAATAAAACAATTCAAAGAATCAATGAAACCAAGAGCTGGTTCTTTGAGAAAATCAACAAGATCGAAAAACCCTTAGCCAAGCTAACTAAAAGGCAGAGAGACACCACCCAAATCAACAAAATCAGAAATGAAAGGGGGGACATAACTACAGACACTGAGGAAATCCAAACAATCATTAGGACTTACTTCAAAAGTCTATATGCCACAAAATTTGAAAATCTAAATGAAATGGACAATTTTCTTGATCGATTTGACTTACCAAAGCTGAATCAGGACCAGGTAAATCAACTAAATAGTCCTATATCCCCCAAAGAAATAGAAGCAGTCATCAAAAGTCTCCCATCCAAAAAAAGCCCAGGACCAGATGGCTTCAGCGCAGAATTCTACCAGACCTTCAAAGAAGAGCTAACTCCAATTCTCTTTAAACTATTCCACAAAATAGAAACAGAAGGAACATTACCAAACTCATTCTATGAAGCCACAATCACCTTGGTACCTAAACCTCACAAAGACTCAACAAAGAAAGAGAATTCCAGGCCAATCTCCCTTATGAACATTGATGCAAAAATACTTAACAAAATACTTGCAAACCGGATCCAAGAACACATCAAAGATATTATCCACTATGACCAAGTAGGCTTCATCCCAGGTATGCAGGGGTGGTTCAATATACGGAAATCCATCAATGTGATCCAACATATTAACAAACTGAAAGAAAAAAACCACATGATAATCTCCCTAGATGCTGAAAAAGCATTTGACAAAATCCAACATCCATTCATGTTTAAAGTGCTGGAGAGATCAGGGATACAAGGCACATATCTAAACATAGTAAAGGCGATATACAGCAAGCCTATAGCCAACCTCAAACTGAACGGAGAGAAACTTAAATCAATCCCACTGAAATCAGGGACAAGACAAGGCTGCCCACTGTCTCCATATCTCTTCAACATAGTGCTGGAAGTCCTTGCTGGAGCAATAAGACAGTCGAAGGAGATCAAGGGGATACAGATGGGAAAGGAAGAAGTCAAATTATCACTATTTGCAGATGATATGATAGTATATATGAGTGACCCCAAAAACTCTACCAGGGAACTCCTACAGCTGATAAACACCTTCAGCAAAGTGGCCTGATATAAAATTAACTCAAAAAAATCAGTAGCACTCCTGTATACAAAAGACAAAAGGGCTGAGAAAGAAATTAGAGAAACAACACCATTCACAATAGCCACAAATGACATAAAGTACCTTGGCGTAACCCTAACCAAGCAAGTCAAAGACTGTATGAAAAAAATTTCAAGTCTCTGAAGAAAGAATTAGAGGAAGATATGAGAAGATGGAAAGATCTCCCATGCTCATGGCTTGGCAGGATTAACATAGTAAAAATGGGCATCTTACCAAAAGCAATCTACAGATTTAATGCAATTCCCATCAAATTGCCAACACAATTCTTTACAGACCTGGAAAAAAAAATTCTCCACTTCGTATGGAATAACAAGAAACCGAGAATTGCTAAAACAATTCTCTACAGTAAAAGATCTTCTGGAGATATCTCCATCCCTGATCTCAAGCTGTACTATAGAGCAACAGTTATAAAAACTGCATGGTACTGGCATAGAAACAGAATGGTGGATCAATGGAATCGAACAGAAGACCCAGAAATAAACCCACACACTTACGGACACCTGATTTTTGACAAAGATGCCAAAACCATACAATGGAAAAAAGATAGCATCTTTAACAAATGGTGCTGGTCCAACTGGATGTCTACATGTAGAAAAATGAAAATAGATCCATACTTATCACCCTGAACAAAACTGAAGTCCAAGTGGATCAAAGACCTCAACATAAAACCAGACACATTAAATCGGCTAGAAAAAAAAGTGGGGAATACCCTAGAACTCATTGGTACAGGAGAAAACTTCCTGAACAGAACACCAACAGCACAGGCTCTAAGAGCAACAATCAATAAATGGGACCTCATGAAATTGAAAAGCTTCTGTAAAGCAAAGGCCACCATCATCAAAACAAAGCGACTGCCTACAGATTGGGAAAGAATCATCACCTACCCTCTATCTGACAGAGGACTCATATCCAATATATATAAAGAACTAAACAAGCTTAAAAGCAACAAACCAAGCAATCCACTTAAAAAATGGGGAACAGAGCTAAAGAGAGAATTCTCTGCAGAGGAATATCAAATGGCAGAGAAGCACTTAAAGAAATGCTCAACCTCATTAGCCATTAGGGAAATGCAAATCAAAACAACCCTGAAATTTCACCTTACACCCATCAGAATGGCCAAGATGAAAATCTCAAGGGACAACACATGCTGGAGAGGTTGTGGAGAAAGGGGAACCCTTCTCCACTGCTGGTGGGAATGTAAACTGGTACAGCCACTCTGGAAATCAATCTAGCACTTTCTCAGACAACTAGGAATAGCGCTTCCTCAAGATCCAGCCATACCACTCCTAGGCATATACCCAAAAGAGGCGCAAGTACACAAAAAGGACATTTGTTCAACCATGTTTGTAGCAGCCTTATTTGTAGTAGCCAGAAGCTGGAAACAACCCAGATGCCCCTCAACTGAAGAATGGATGCAGAAACTGTGGTACATCTATACAATGGAGTATTACTCAGCAATGAAAAATAAGGAAATCATGAAATTTGCAGGTAAATGGTGGGACCTGGAAAGGATCATCCTGAGTGAGTTGACCCAGAAGCAAAAAGACACTCACGGTATATACTCACTCATATAAACATACAATATAGAATAAACCCACTAAAAGCTGTACATCTAAACAAACTAAGCAAAAGAGAGGACCCTAACTAAAATGTTCAATCCCCATCCTGAAAGGCAAAGAGGATGGACATCAGAAGAAAACGAAAATAGGAAACAACCTCGGAACTCGCTACAGAGGGCCTCTGAAAGCCAGAAGAAAACAGGAAACAACCTTGAAACCTGCCACAGAGGGCCTCTGAAAGCTTCTGCAGTATAGACTGTCAAAGCAGATGCTGAGCCTGATGGCCAACTGATGGGCAGAGTGAATGGAATTTTATGTAAGAAGTGGGAAATAGTAAGAGCTGGAGGGAACGGGAACTCCACAAGCAGAGCAACAGAACAAGATAATTTGAACACAGGGAACTTCCCAGAGACTCATACTCCAACCAAAGACTATTGGTGGAGATGACCTGGAACCCCTGCACAGGTGTAGCCCATGGCAGTTCAGTGTCCAAGTGGGTTACATAGTAATGGGAAGAGGGACTGCCTCTGACATAATCTGATTGGCCTGCTCGTTGATCACTTCCCCCTGAGGGGGGAGCAGCCTTACCAGGCCACAGTAGAGGACAGTGCAGCCACTTTTGATGAGAACTGATAGACTAAGATCAGAAAGAAGAGGAGAACCTCCCCTATCAGTGGACTTGGGGACTGGCATGCATGCAGAAAGGGGAGGGAGGGTGGGATCGACAGGGGAGGAGGGAGGGGCTTATGGGGGGGATACAAAATGAATAAAGTGTAATTAATAAAAAAAATAATAATAAAAGATTTAAAAAAAAGTGGATACTAGATCTAAAAGACAGGATAAACATCTAAAATCTGTACACCTAAAGAAGCTAAGCAAAAAGGAGGACCCTGGGTAAGATGATCAATCATCACTTAGAAAGACAAATGAGGTGGATATAGGAAGTGGGAGAAAACAAGAAGCAGGACAGAAGCCTACCATAGAGGTCCTCTGAAAGACTCTACATAGCAGTGTATCAAAGCAGATGCTGAGACTCATAACCAAACCTTTGGCAGAGTGCAGAGAATCATATGAAAGAAGGGGGAGTTGGTAAGACCTGGAGAGGACAGGAGCTCCACAAGGACTAAATACATCTGGGCACAGGGGTCCTTTTTGAGACTGACACTCCAACCAAGGGCCATATATATGGATATAATGTAGAACCCCTGCTCAGATGTAGCTCATGGTAGCTCAGTATCCAAGTGGGTTCCCTAGTAAGGAGAACAGGGACTGTTTCTGACATGAACTCAGTGGCTGGCTCTTTGACCTCTGTGTCCCTGAAGGAGGAGCAGTCTTCCTAGGCCACAGAGGAGGACATTGCAGCCAGTCCTGATGAGACCTGATAAGCTAGGGTCAGATCAAAGGGGAAGAGGGCCTTCATTATCAGTTGACTTAGAGAGAGGCAGGGAGGAGATGAGGGAGAGAGGGTGGGATTGGGAGGGAAGGGACTACAGCTGGGATACAAGGTAAATAAACTGTAATTAAGATAAAAAATTAAAAAATAATGAAAAAATAAATACAACTTGCTTAGTCCATACCTTGATTCTTGTATGTATTTTATTTCAAGACAGACTATGTAGTATGGGACAGCCAATTGTGGAACTTTTCCCAATGGAAAACTATTTTTACCTACTTTCAGCATTCCTTAGTTGCTTGTAGTTTTTTGTTTAGCTTTGGGGGATGACATTAACTTGATATAGAGCATGGGAGTATGTACATGAAAGGGGTTGTAGGAAGAAAAGTGAAAATTATGTAATTATATATTAATTTTAAATAATAATATTAAAGAAAAATATATGTGTTAAATTTTAACAAAAACATGGGGGAAAATCTTCTGCATCTTTCTAATAGTCTACATTATAGGAAAATTTGTTCTCAAATTTGCACCTTGTTAATTGTGACAAGAGTCATAGCTGTCATATGACTTGTGTCACATCTGCACACATGGCTATTTTTAAAAGCATTTAAAAGTTACTCCAAGTTGTTTTTGCATATCTTTGAAACTCACTGATGTATACGTTCTTTCAGATCTAACTTCCAGTTTCCAAACTCACTTAATTTTTTCACATAGCCCACATAATCCTCAGCTCTCCTTGGTTTAGGAAACAGGTAGGAAATCTGACACACTCCAAAATCCCCATTATTAACTCTTTGAAATATCTTGAGCTTTATGTTAAAAATGTTAAGAATTACGATTTTTGTCATTATAATCCTCTCAGTTTTTAAATGATAAGAGATATATTCTCTATTAAGATGTTATTGTCACTGACATATCTCTTCTCTTAAAATGGTAAGATAAAACTTGATTTGCTTGAAAATTGAGTAAAGTCCTTGCTAGGAATCTGTGGTTATCTTTGATACACGGGGAACATTTCAAAAAGACAAACAGGTAAGGTGGAACTTATCTACCGAAATCACAATCTCCAAAGACTGACAAGATGATTTCTTTAAACAATTTATTTTACTGGACTGTTTTGGAAGAGAAAAATGTATCCAAAGGCTCCAACATGTTTTATCTTTAATATAATCAGAACAAAAGTCATATAGAGCTTTCTGAAGGGTGAGTACTTAGTATTCTTACCAAACCATTGAATATTTCAAATTTATTCTCTCCTTTACATTTTTCCAGCCACCTCATAAATAAAGTAAAACCTTATGAATTTTATTTAGTATAGGGTTATTTTTATTCCAGAAAGATTGGATCATCTGTGATTGTTTATTTTCAGCCCTTTCATTATTTGGCACAAGATGAAAACTTTTACACCAAAATATTTTACCTGCTTTTTATTCTTTTGCTTTTGGAAGTTTCTCTGTAGCCCAATATGGCCTGGAACTCATGTCTAAATCAAGCTACTGAAATAGCTACCCATGTATATATTTATACATATACATATGTTTATGTATGTATGTGTGAATCACATCAGTATATGTTACTAAAATGAAAAAAAAATCAGAGTACTATTTCAGTCTTTCCTTTTCATGATTACTATATGAAAGAATTTGTGCTGGGAATGGTGGTATGCCTGTAACTTTGGAGGCAGAGGCAGAGGCAGATGGATCTCTGCAAGTTTGAGGCCAGCCTGGTCCAAAGAGTGATTCTAGCACAGCCAGGGCTACACACAAAGAAACCTGTCTCTAAAACAACAACAACAATAAAGAATGTATAATAATTGATACTTTGTCTATCACTATGTTCTAAAGTTTTCACAAAATTTACTAGCAATACAAAAATTGTTAGTTATTGAGAAATGCAGTTATTAAGAAATGCAAAGGCAGTTATTAAGAAAGGGGATAGATTTTATTTAAAACAGAAAATTCCCATTAGGTATTATATGAAAAGCTCTTGGCAGAAGTAAGTAAACAGACTGAAACTAGGGAACTACTGTGTACCAGATAGTCTGCTGTTACCAGGAGAGCAGTATCCACCCACCACAGATTACCGCTTGGGTACTGGGGCACAGAGCCCAAACCTCAGACCTACAAAAGCCCGGAATCCCCAAGATCAACCCCCAGATACTGCTCCAAGGGGCAACCAGTTATCCCTAACAAAACTGACCAAAACACGGGACACACAGGTTACAGCAGCAGATCACAAAATTCATAGCAAGAAACAGGGCAGCTGTCTTCAGGACTTCTCCCGGTGAGAGGAGAGCCCTCTTGACTAACAAGGACCACAGTCACCACTCAGGTCTCTATGCTTGAGGTGAGCTGCAGCAACTGCTAAAAAACACTGGCCATCCAGTGACTATACTCAAAAAGCTGAGAAGGCTTCCTTCAGGAAAAACCATCTTCCTGCCAAAGGGATTCTCTCCACCACAGGATTCCAGGAACCACCAGAAACTAACACCCAACAACTAAGATAGCCCAGTGGGTAGAGTCCAGCATAAAAGCTCAACCAACAAAAGACAGAACAATATGGCATTTCCAGAACGCAGTTATGCAGGGGCAAGTAGCCCTGGACACCACAGCATAATTGAAATTCAAGAAGATGACCTAACATCCATGCTCATGAAGAGGATAACAGAGGAAACAAATAAAATGCATAAATACCTAGAGGAAGATAAACTCAAACAGATTATGGCCATCCATAAAGAAATACAGGAAGTTGCAGCCAAACAGTTTGTGGCCTTTAGAGAGTAAATTTTTAAATCACTGAATGAAATAAAAGAAACAGAAGATTGTTCAAAAAAAAAAAAAAAAACAGCTGAAGGAATTGATGGAAAATACAGTCAGACAGGTGAAGGAAATCAACAAAACGGCTCAAGATCTGAAGATAGAATTGGAAAATTTAAACAAAACACAAATGGAGGAAATTGTGGAGAGAAAGAACTTGGGGAGAAAACAGGAACTACAGAGGTTAGCATAACCGAAAGACTGCAAGAAATGGAAGAAATAATTTCAGGTGTGGAAGATACAATGGAAGAAATAGATATCATATAGATATCATATCATATCAAACATATCAAAGAAAATGTTAAATCTAAAAAATTCCTGACACAGACCATCCAAGAAATTCAAGACAACATAAAAAGACAAAACCTAAGAATAATAGGAATAGAGGAAAAAGAAGATTCCATGCTCCATGGGCCAGAAAATATTTTCAACAAAATCATTGAAGAAAATTTCCCCAACTTAAAGGAGAGGCCTATAAGAATAAGAGAGGCCTACAGAACGCCCAATAAATTAGACCAGAAAAGAAAATCCTCCCGCCACATAATAATCAAAACAGTAAGTATACAGAACAAAGAAAAAATACTAAAAGCTGCAAGGGAAAAAGGCCAAGTAACATATAATGGCAAACCCATTAGAATCACACCTGACTTTTTAACAAAGACTATGAAAGCCAGAAGGGCCTGGACAGATATCATGCAGACCCTAAGGGAACAAAGATGTCAGCCCAGGCTACTATACCCAGTAAAATTCTCAGTCCTCATAGATGAGGTAAACAAGATATTCAAGACAAAAACAAATTTCAACAATACCTACACACAAATCCAGCATTACAGAAGACACTAGAAGGGAAAATACAACCCAAGAAAACTAGCTACTTTCAAGAAAACACAGGAAATAATTAATCTCACTACAGTAAAACAAAAAGCAACCAAGCACACAACCTTATAACCACAGCAAATATCAAAATCAAAGGATCAAACAGCCACTGGTCATTAATATCTCTCAACATCAATGGACTCAATTCTCCAATAAAAAGACACAGACTAACAGAATGAATGTGTAAAAAGAACCCAGCAATCTGTTGCATACAAGAAACACACCTAAGGCACAAAGATAGACATTACCTGAGGGTAAAGGGTTGGAAGACGGCTTTCTAAGCAAATGGAACCAAGATGCAAGCAGGAGTAGCGATTCTAATATCTGATAAAATAGACTTTCAACCAAAATTAATAAAAAGAGATGGGGAAGGACACTTCATACTCATCAAGGGAAAATTCCACCAAGAAAACATCACAATCCTGAACATCTATGCCACAAATACAAGGGCACCCACATTTGTAAAAGAAACATTGATAAAACTTAAACCACACATCGATCCCAACACATTAATGTTGGGAGACTTCCACACCCCACTCTCAACAAAGAACAGGTCAACAAAACATAAATTAAACATAGAAACAATGTCTCTAACAGACATCATGAATCAAATGGACCTAACAGACATTTACAGAACCTTACACCCAAACCTTCTTCTCAGCACCTCATGGAACCTTCTCCAAAACAGACCACATAGTTGGTCACAAAGCAAGCCTCAACAGATATAAGAAGATTGAAATAATCCCTTGTATCCTGTCTGATAACCATGGAATAAAGCTGGACCTCAACAACAGTAATAGCAAAAAGATTACACACACATGGAAACTGAACAACTTGCTACTAAATGATAGATGGGTCAGAGAAAAAATAAAGAAAGAAATTAAAGTCTTCCTAGAACTCAATGAAAATGAAGACACAACATACCAAACTTGTGGGACACAATGAAAGCAGTGCTAAAAGGAAAGTTCATAGCACTAAGTGCCTTCAAGAAGAAATTCGAGACAGCTCATACAAGCAACTTAATGGCCCACTTAAAAACCCTAGAAAAAGAAGAAGCAGACACACCAAAAAGGAGTAGATGGCTGGAAATAATCAAACTCAGGGCTGAAATCAACCAAGTAGAAACAAAACAATTCAAAGAATCAATGAAACCAAGAGCTGGTTCCTTGAGAAAATCAACAAGAGAGACAAACCCTTAGCCAAGCTAACTAAAAGGTAGAGAGACACCATCCAAATCAACCAAATCAGAAATGAAAGGGTCACATAACTACAGACGCTGAGGAAATCCAAACAATCATTAAGACTTACTTCAAAAGTCTATATGACATAATCTGATTGGCCTGCTCTTTGATCACCTTCCCCTGAGGGGGGAGCAGCCCTACCAGGCCACAGAAAAGGACAATGCAGCCACTGTAAAACAGTCCTGGTAAAACTTGCCACACTGGAGAGGACAGGAACTCTACAAGGAGAGCAACAGAACAAGAAAATTTGAACACAGGGAACTTCCCAGAGACTCATACTCCAACCAAGGACTATTCATGGAGATAACCTAGAACCCCTGCACAGATGTAGCCCATGGCAGTTCAGTTTCCACGTGGGTTACATAGTAATGGGAAGAGGGACTGCCTCTGGCATAATCTGATTGGCCTGCTCTTTGATCACCTCCCCTTGAAAGGGGAGCAGCCTTACCAGGCCACAGTAGAGGACAACACAGCCACTTTTGATGAGAACTGATAGACTAATATCAGAAAGGAGAGGAGAACCTCCCCTATCAGTGGACTTGGGGAGGGGCATGCATGCAGAAATAAGAGGGAGGGTCGGATCGGGAGGGGAGGAGGGAGAGGCTTATGGGGGGATACAAAATGAACAAAGTGTAATTAATAAAAAATAAAAAAGTTAAAAAACAGTCTATATGCCACAAAATTTGAAAATCTAATTGAACTGGACAATTGTCTTGATCGATTCGACTTACCAAAGCTGAATCAGGACCAGGTAAATAAAATAAATAGTCCTATATCCCCCAAGGAAATAGAAGTGGCCATCAAAAGTCTCCCATCCAAAAAAAGCCCAGAACCAGATGGTTTCAGCACAGAATTCTACCAGACCTTCAAAGAAGAGCTAACTCTAGATCTCTTCAAACTATTCCACAAATGAAAACAGAAGGAACATTACCAAACACATTCTATGAAGCCACAGTCACCTTGGTACCTAAACCTCACAAAGACCCAACAAAGAAAGAGAATTTCAGGCCAATCTCCCTTATGAACATTGATGCAAAAATACTCAACAAAATACTTTCAAACCGAATACAAGAACACATCATACGTTCAATGCACATCCCATCTGTTTTTCTAAATGAGGATTGATCATCTTACCCTGTGTCTGCCCTCTTGATTATCTTTTTTAGGTGTATAGATTTCATTATATTTATCGTATCTTATAGGTCTATATAAGTGAGTATATTCCGTGTTTGTCTTTCTCCTTCTGGGATGACAGGAGTCTACAGCAGAAGGCATCTTAAAGACTCTACCTAGCAGTGTTTCAAAACACACACTAAGACTCATAACCAAACCTTCCGCAGAGTACAGGGAGTCATATGAAAGAAGGGGAGTTAGTATGATGGGGAAAGGATAGAAGCTCCACAAGGACCAAATATATCTGGGCACAGGGTCTTTTCTGAGACTGACATTCAACCAAGGATCATGTATGGATATAACCTAGAATCTCTGCTCAGATGTAGCCCGTGGTAGCTCAGTAACCAATTGGTTTCCCATAGTAAGGGGAACAAGGACTATTTCTAACAGGAACTCAATGGCTGGCTCTTTGACCTCCCCACCCCCCAAGGTAGGAGCAGCCCTGTTAGGCCACAGAGGAGGACTTTGCAGCCAGTCCTGAAGATACCTGATAAAACAGGGTCAGATGAAAGGGGAGGAGGTCACCCCCATCAGTGGACTTGGAAAGGGGCAGAGTGGAAATGAGGGAGGGAGGGTGGGATTGGGAGGAAATGTGGGAGTGGGATACAGCTGGGATACAGAGTTAATAAAATGTAACTAACAAGAAAAAATAAAATTTAAAAAATTTAAAAAAATAAAAATAAAATAAAATATCATTGCTCGAAAGAAAGAAAGAAAGAAAGAAAGAAAGAAAGAAAGAAAGAAAGAAAAGAAACATCCACTATGACCAAGTAGGCTTCATCCCAGGTATGTAGGGGTGGTTCAATATATGGAAATCCATCAATGTGATCCACCATATTAACAAACTGAAAGAAAAAATAACACATGATAATCTCCCTAGATGCTGAAAAAGCATTTGACAAAATCCAACATCCATTCATGTTTAACGTATTGGAGAGATCAGGGATAAAAGCCACTTATCTAAACATACTAAAGGCGATATACAGCAAGCCTATACCCAACATCAAGCTGAACAGAGAGAAACTTAAAGCAATCCCACTGAATTCAGGGACAAGACAACTCTCTCCATATCTCTTCAACATAGCTCTTGCTATGTTGGAAGTCCTTGCTAGAACAATAAGACAGTTGAAGGAGATCAAGAGGATACAAACTGGAAAGGAAGAAGTCAAATTATCACTATTTGAAGATGATATGATAGTATACATGAGTGACCCCAAAAACTCTACCAGGGAACTCCTACAGCTGATAAACACCTTCAGCAAAGTGGCCGGATACAAAATTAACTCAAAAAAATCAGTAGCCCTCCTGTATACAAAAGGGCTGAGAGAGAAATTAGGGAAACAACATCCTTCACAATAGCCACAATGACATACAGTACCTTGGTATAACCCTAACCAAGCAAGTCAAAGACTTGTATGAAAAAAATTTCAAGTCTCTGAAGAAAGAATTAGAAGAAATTATCAGAAGATGGAAAGATCTCCCATGCTCATGGCTTGGCAGGATTAACATAGTAAAAATGGCCATCTTAGCAAAAGAAATCTACAGATTCAATGCAATTCCCGTCAAATTACCAAGACAATTCTTTACAGAAATGGAAAGAAAATTCTCAACTTCAGATGGAATAACAAGAAACCCAGAATTGCTAAAACAATTCTCTAAATTGCTAAAAGATCTTCTGGAGGTATCTTCATCCCTGATCTTAAGCTATACTATAGAGCAACAGTTACAAAACTGCATGGTACTGGCATAGAAACAGAATGGTGGATCAATGGAACCGAACAGAAGACCCAGAAATAAACCCACACACTTATGGACATCTGATCTTTGACAAAGATGCCAAAACCATACAATGAAAAAAGATAGCATCTTCAACAAATGGTGCTGGTCCAACTGGATGTCTACATGTAGAAAAATGCAAATAGGTCCACACTTATCACCCTGCACAAAACTAAAATCCAAGTGGATCAAAGACCTCAATATAAAACCAGACACAATAAATCGGTTAGAAGAAAAAGTGGGGAATACTCTAGAACTCATTGGTACAGGAGACAACTTCCAGAACAGCACACCAACAGCACAGGCTCTAAGAGCAACAATCAATAAATGAGACCTCATGAAACTGAACAGCTTCTGTAAAGCAAAGGACACCACCATCAAAACAAAACGACTGTCTACAGATTGGGAAAGAATCTTCAACAACCCTTTATCTGACAGAGGGCTAATATCCAGTATATATATAAAGAACTAAAGAAGCTGAAAAGCAGTAAACCAAGTAATCCACTTAAAAATGGGGAACAGAGGTAAACAGGGAATTCTCAATAGAGGAATATCGAATGGCAGAGAAACACTTAAAGAAATGCTCAACATCATTAGCCATTAGGGAAATGCAAATCAAAACAACCCTGAGATTTTTACCTTACACCCATCAGAATGACCAAGATGAAAAACTCGAGGGACAACACATGCTGGAGATGTTGTGGAGAAAGGGGAACCCTTCTCCACTGCTGTTGGGAATGTAAACTTGTACAACCACTCTGGAAATCAATCCAGACAACTAGGAGTAGTGTTTCCTCAAGATCCAGTCATACCACTCCTAGGCATATATCCAAAAGAGGCTCAAGTACACAAAAAGGACATTTGCTCAACCATGTTTATAGCAGCTTTATCTGTAATAGCCAGGACCTGGAAACAGCCCAGATGCCTCTCAACTGCAGAATGGATTAAGAAATTGTGGTACATCTACACAATGGAGTATTACTCTGCAATAAAAACTAAGGAAATCATGAGATTTGCAGGTAAATAGTGGGACCTGGAAAGGATCATCCTGAGAGAGCTGTCACAGAAGCCGAAAGACACACACAGTATATACTCACTCATATAGATATATAACATAAGATAAACCTACTAAAATCTGTACATCTAAAGAAACTAATCAAGAGAAAGGACTTTGACTAAAACGCTCAATCCCCATCCTGAAAGGCAAAGAGGATGGACATTAGAAGAAGAAAATGGAACAACCTAGGAACCTGCCACAGAGGGCCTCTGAAAGGCTCTGCCCTGCAGACTATCAAAGCAGATGCTGAGACTTATGGCCAACTGATGGGCAGAGTGCATGAAATCTTATGTAAGAAGTGGGAAATAGTAAGAGCTTGAGAGGACAGGAACCCCACAAGGAAAGCAACAGAACCAGAAAATTTGAACACAGGGGTCTTCCGAGAGACTCATGCTCCAAGCAAGAACATGGCATGGAGATAACCTAGAACCCCTGCACAAATGTAACCCATGGCAATTTAGTTTCCAAGTGGGTTACATAATAATGAGAAGAGGAACTGCCTCTGACATAATCTAATTGGCCTGCTCCTTGATCACCTCCTCCTGAAGGGGGAACAACCTTACCAGGCCACAGAAGATGACAATGCAGCCACTCCTGATGTGATGTAATAGACTAAGATCAAAAGGAAGGAGAGCAGGACCTCCCCTATCAGTAGACTTGGGGAGGGGCATGCGTGAAGAAGAAGAGGGGGAAGGTGTACTGGGAAGCGAGGAGGGAGGGGCTTATTGGGGGATACAAAGTGAATAAAGTGTAATTAATAAAAAAATAAAATTATACATAAAAAAACAAAATTATGCTTTTCATTCATGGAGAAAATAATTTCTGAGAGCCTACCAGGTGACTGAAAAGGCAGAATAGGACCAGCAACTATTTTATGTGGTCTCTTTCAATCTCAGTGGAATGTTGAAGACTGTCAGAAAGCCTTACCATAAAAAGCTTGGTAAAGTACAAGTCACAAATCCCCAAACAGATTTTAGACTGAAGATCACTAAGTGATGCTTTAGAGTAACATTTAAAAGGCAATGAAGAAAAAGGAAGGAAGGAAGGAATGAAGGGAGGGAGGGAGGGAGGGAGGGAGGGAGGAAGGAAGAAAGAAAGAAAGCAGCAGCTAGCTGGTGGTGGTACATGTCTTTGATCCCAGCACTTTGGAGGCAGAGGCAGGGGGATATCTGTGAGTTTGAGGTAAGTCTTGTCTACATTTATCTAGGACAGCTGGAGATGTTACACAGAAAAATCTCACATGAAAATGCAAAGAAAGAAAGAAAGAAAGAAAGAAAGAAAGAAAGAAAGAAAGAAAGAAAGAAAGAAAGAAAGAAAGAAAGAAAGAAAGAAAGAAAGGGAGAGAAAGAGAAGGAAAGAAAAGAAAAGAATAAGGCAGATTTGAGAGGCAAGGCCATATTTAAATGCAGATAAGAGGGCACAATTAAATCAAATTACTTTTGTGATTTCTCAACTGTTGTTTGACTCGAGGTTCACAAGGTGATCTATTTTAATTGTAATATTAAAATAGTTGACAGTTTCATTGAAGGTTAGGGACAAACTCTCAATATGATTTGCAAATTAATTAAATAAATACCTGGCAATGTTAATGGAGTGTTAAAAATGGAAGCCAGAAAAGCTATGTTATATAAGCTAATTTATTGCTTTTACAGAGACTATTGAAAACACATTTTAAATGTCCACGCTGCTTTCCATAAATTAAAAAAAAAAAAAAACAAATGTCAAGTCAGGAAAAAAATTACTAGCCTTCGATTTTATTGAACTATTAACAATTTATGATATGACTTTCCTTGCAATTTTGTCTAGTACAAGTTTCTTAGATGACAAAAATGTCCCATGTGTACACTTACCCACCATGGTCCTCACTACTCATGACAACACAAAGCAACTGCATATTGAACATGTAGATACTGGGACAGACAAACTGAACTCTTAATTTCAATTATTTTTAGTAAGAACTGTATGCACTCAATAGCTGCCATATTAATCAGCCGTGAAGCCTAATTTTGATTTTGTGAACACTTGTGCTCTTCAAATAAAGGTGATTCTGTACCCTCTATGTTGAATGAATATGGCTAAAAGACATAAAAACACTTTAAAGAGTTGAGAAATTCAGTCTGGAAGAGTATTAAACTTTACAGCAATGGGATATTTTAAATGCTCGACAGCTGTGCAGGTATTAGGTGACAAAGTGACCTTCAGTGAATGAAGCAAACTTCAAACAAAGGTAACATTCCATGCACATGCCCACAGTCTCTCATGAGCTGCACAGCCTTCCTTAGGCCCTGTTAGAGACATCAGCCATGAGCTGGTGGGACCATTATGCACCTCCAATGAGGCTCCAGCACAGCTGGGCTGAAAGGGCACCAGAACACAAAAGGCATGCAAAAATATTTTACCCTTGGAATGATATTTTGGCAGTTGGGTTAAATAAATATAGTATTCCATGTAACTGTTATTAGGTCGTTGTACTTTTCCAGCGTGACTTGTGGAAAGTGGAAAATCAATTAAGAAGTGCAGTATTTTTCTCTGGAGCAGCCCTGCCTAGAGGATGAGGCATCTGATGGTGTTTGTCTTCCACTGCTCAGTCCTTGATCAAGCTCTGCTGTCTATGTGGGGCTCTGAAAAGAGCTGCTGTGCCGTGTTCCCTTCCCTGCCCCAGGCAGACACATCACCTCCTTAGCTGTGAAGAGATTTACTTCAGCTCATGTATATACTACACCTTTCCCAAAACCTTCCTCCATAGGCACTGTCTCCCCTAGCCCACTCTGCAAGTGAGAGGAGTTAAAAGAGAGGAAAACCTCCATGGTAATTTAAAGTGGATTGTTTATAAAGTAGGTGTTAGAATACATCGTAAGGCTTTGATGTCACCAGCTGCCCCTGGAGCTCTTCCTAAAACCAGTGAGCTGTCACTTGTCCGTGGCCACGAATGTGTTAATGAACTATTCCATCTATCTGTACCCCATGTAGGACTGTATTGCGTAAGTATAGCTCACAAAGCACATTGGGCAGAGCTTTTCTTTGTGCTGATGATGTTGTGTCTTTGAGTCACCCTATGCCTTGTATCTACTAAGAAGCCCATGAACAGGATTTATTCCAATTATTTAGACAATAGACCTTGCGTTACCTCTTTTGACTTTGTTGCTCTGTCTATAGCACCACAAACCTCCATCCTTCCAGGACAATGAGAAATAATGTTACAACTTAGAGAACTTGGAAGGGAAAGCAATGGAGTTTGCAATATTCAAGCAGACATAAATTATTGCTACATGAGTTTATAGTTTGTGTAGATTTAGTTAATAAATGCATTTTACTTATTTTTATTAGTATACATTGTTTTACAATAATACTGTACTATTTGTTCCTACGTATGTCAGTGTGAGAGTGGGTGAGTGTAAGCCTGTACATGGCATGCCATGGTGTAAGTGGAGGTCAGAGGACAATCCTAGTATAGAGCTTCACTGTCCACCTTGGTCTCTGTCTCATTGGTTTGTGGCTGCATAGATCAGGTTAGCTGCCTTATGCATATCAAGGAATTCCCCTGGGTTTATCTCCGATCTTATCTCACATCATCTTTGCTTTACAGGAATCCAAGCTTAGATTGTCCCGAGTTCAGAGGATGTGCTTTACCCATAAAGCTATGCCCCAATTCCAAGAAGAGGATTTCTAATTTAATGCAACCACACTTACCTAATTTATTTTGGGCTATGTTTCCTGTGCTTTTAATGTTTTACCCTCAAAATTCCGGCCATCCCAGTGCCCTGAACCATTGCAACTATTTTTGCCCAACAGTTTCATAATTGCAAGACTCTCATTAAGCATGTATTCATGCATAAGGATTTATATTTATCTGAAATGCAAAATAGAATTGGTGACAAATGAGTGAGAAACCATTGTGGGTGACATTTAATTAAAGTACTAATAATTGATTGACATTGGACAATGTGTTGAATATAAATGGGTAGTAGACAATAGGTAATGCATGTTTCCTGAAGCAAAACCGAGTAAAGCCATCATAAGAAAAGCATCCTCCTGCAGTAGACAGATATAACACAGAGACCCAGAACTGAACAATATGCAGAGAGTGAGAGACATTGGAACACTCAATACTAAATGGGATGACCTCATCAAACCCCTCCCCTTAAGGCTCAGGAACCCTGCTGAAGAGGAAGCACACATATGAACTCACAGAGGCTTTGGCAGCATTCATAGGGCCTACATGTCTATGCGAGATGGAATCCTAGTGGTCAGGGGAACTGGGCATGAACATCCACCCCTAACCCCAAATCTATCTCCAATTGACAACCACCAACAAAGAGAAAACTAGTTTTCTGCAATGGAGTCTCACAGGGTATGAAACCACATTTTAGAGAGACCCTGTAGCTAGGGATAGACAGCCAACACAAGAGGAACTCAGTGGTATTTTTGGAGATGTTTTTGTCTCATAATATAATACTCTGTGAATTTTTTTTTATTTTTGCCATATTTATCTTTTGCTTATCTATTATGGTTTCTGATTTTGTGTTTTTATGGTGTGTGTGTGTGTGTGTGTGTGTGTGTGTGTGTGTGTGTGTGTGTCTCATGCTTTTTCTTTTTGATTTTTCCTCTTTGGGGCTGGAGAGATGGCATAGTGGTTAAGAACACTTGCTGCTCTTCCAGAGGACCGGCTTTGATTCCCAACACCTACATGTTAGCTCACAGCTATTTACAACTCCAGCTTCACAGCATCCTTCATCCTCATCTGGCCTCTGAGGGGCCAAGACATGGGCATGCATGCAAGCAAAGCACTTACATACACAAAAATAAATAAAAATATGCAGAAAGGGGGGGAGGGTGGGACCGGGAGGGGAGGAGGGAGGGGCTTATGGGGGGGTACAAAATGAATAAAGTGTAATTAATAAAAGTTAAAAAAATAATTTTAAAATAAGAATGTTTAATTTTTATTTGTTTGCTTTTGTTTTATTCTGTTATTTGTGTTTGTTTTGTTGTTTTATTTTAATTTTTTTCTTCACAAGCTATTCATTATATATCCCGATTGAAGCTCCCTCCCACAATTCCCTCCAGTCCCACCCTTCCTCCCTCTTCCCCCCATCCCCTTCCCCTAGTACACTGAAAGGGGGAGATTTCCACCATTGCCATTGCCAATAGCTTGTTAAGTCTCATCAGGACTGCCTGGACCCTCTTCCTCAGAGACCATGCAAGGCCGCATCAACCGGGTAAGTGATCAAAGAGCAGTCAATCAAGTTCATGACTGAGGCTGTCCCTTTTCCCCTCACTCAGAGATCCACATGGAGACTGAGCTGCCAATCTGCCACATCTGAGCAGGGGGTCTAGGTACTCTCCATGCATGGCCCTTGGTTGGTGCATCAGTCTCTGCAGGATCCCCTGGGCTCAGATCCTTTGTTGGTCAACTAGAGGGATTCCTGCCCCCTACATGTCCTTCTTTTCTTAAGAAGGACAATTCTTTCTGTATTGTTCCACATTTCCTCGATGTTTTGTGCCAGGAATTTTTTAGATTTAACATTTTCTTTGACTGTTATTTCAATTTCTTTTAATTTAATTTAATTTAATTAATTACAGCTTATTCACTTTGTATCTCCCCATAACCCCCTCCCTCCTCCCCTCCTAATCCCACCTTCCCTCACCCTTCTTCACGCATGCCCCTCCCCAAGTCCACTGATAGGGGAGGTCCCCCTCTCCTTCCTTCTGATCTTAGTCTATCAGATCTTATCAAGAGTGGCTGCATTGTCTTCTTCTGTGGCCTGGCAAGATTGCTCTCCCCTCAGGAGGAGGTGATCAAAGAGCAGGCCAATCAGATTATGTCAGAGGCAGTCCCTCTTCCTGTTACTATGGAATCCACTTGGACACTGAACTGTCAAGGGCTACATTTGTGCAGGGGTTCTAGGTTATCTCCATATATTGTACCTGGTTGGAGTATGAGTCTCTGGAAAGACCCCTGTGTTCAAATTTTCTGGTTCTGCTGCTCTCCTTGTGGGGTTCCTGTCCTCTCCAGATCAGTTTCTTCTATAGTATCTTCTACCACTGAGATTCTTTCTTCCATTTCTTGAAGATGATGCCTATGTCTGTTGCTCCTGGTCTCTTTCCTAGGTTTTGCATCTGTAGAATTCCCTTAGTTTGTGTTTTGTTTATTGCTTTTACTTTCATTTTCAGGTCTTGAATTGTTTTATTTACTTTCTTCACTTGTTTAATTGTGTGTTCCTGTACTTAAGGGATGTATTTATTTCCTGTTGAAAGGCCTCTACATGTTTAATTGTATTTTCCTGTATTTCTTCAAGGGATTTATTCGTTGCCTCTTTAAAGGCCTCTATCATCTTTATGTGATTGGATTTAAAGTCATTTTCTTGTGTTTTTGTTGTGCTAGGATACCCAGGGCTTGTTGTAAGTAAGATAGCTGTGCTCTGAAGGTGTCATATTTCCTGGCTTTTGTTTGTGTTCTTATGCTGTTCTTTAGCTATCTGGTTGTCCCCGATGTTCCAGATGTAGCAGGTATGTGGAAGGCAGCCCTAACTTGTTCCTGGCACAGCAGGTCTATAGTGGGTAGCCCTGGGCTGCATGTTCCTGAGGATGAGGCTTGGTGTGGTGGAGAGTGGAGGTGGATGTTGCTGGAGCACTTCAAGTCTCCTCGAGAATGTGGGTGACAGGGCTTTAAGGACAACCTGCAGCTCACCTCCGCTGTCTGTGGGCAGGTTGGACCCAGCAGATAAGGACTGGTGGGGCAGGGTGGGTGTATCTAACCTGGATGTTCATGAAGCCAAGCAGGCCTGGACTAGATGTAAGTGGGACCTTGCAGGCTTCCTCAATATTGTGGGCTATGAGGCTCAGAGGACAGCATGCAGCCTACATCTGCTTTCTGTGTCCCAGGGGACCCAGTGGGGAGGGGAACTGGCAGGGCAGGTTAGGACACTAATTACATCCCAGAAAACACAGGATATAAATAATTCTACTCCAGCAAAAACAATTAGAAGAGACTTTGTAGACTGTAAGCATTCGAAGTTTACTGTGGCATAAAGACTGTGCTCAGGGTGCTGTGATGAATTCTACTCATCTTTTTGGTTCTATTGAATATCAATGTGATCAACTGATTCTGCTAATTTCAAGTCAAAAGCATTTACAAGACACCTGGACTTCATGAAGTACAATCTCACTGCCCCTTTTGGTCTTGTATGTACATACATATGTATATATACATATATATGCTACATATATATACATATATATACACACACACATATATGTCCATATATACATATAATATATGACATGTCATATGCATATATCAAACTCCTTGTTTTGAACTTCAGCTCATCTGACCTTCAAAGTTATTTTCTTATTATTCCTTTCTTAATATTCCAAAAGTTTTATTTATAAAACAGCCTACTTTATTATCTCTTAGCCAACCTGATTTTCTACACCCAACTTCACACCAGAGCATAATGTCATATTTAGCACATTCACACACTGTTGAGTTTCATCAGTTACAATGATGGTTTCATATTTAACTGACTTTTGTTTTCTGTTATGATCAAAATCAATAATTAATTAAGGTAATTCTAATTATATAATTAGAAGACTAGGAATGAATTTGTGTAGGAGATCACATTAATGTTTATGAATTACTTTTTAAGAACTGATCTTGAAACCTTAGACTATGACTTGTATTGGAAATGAAAAGATCGCAAACCCTTGTTCTCACGGTGTCCTTCATTTCTACGAATTGTACAATCCTTCCTCCTCATCTTCTGTAGGATTTCCGAGTTCTGACTAATGAAGGTCTAAGCATCTGCTCCTTTTAATTATGGGACAATTATGTTAGGCTCCATTCCATGAGTATAGCAGAGTAACATTAAGAATCATTTCATTGACTTTTTTTCTTTCAAATTCTGTTTAGTTCTAGATAGTCCAAGTTCTCTGGACTATCTAGCCTCTAGTTCATAGTTCTCCTGGCAGTGTCAAGGATGGTATCCCTCTCATGGATCTCAAGTTGGACCCAGAATTTGTGGGAGAGATTATGAATTTGAAAGAGAAGAAGAAGGGGTATATGCAACCACAAGCCAAAAACTCATTATTTTTCCTTTTTTTTTTTCTTTTGAGATTATAAGCTGTAGTTGCACTGTTTTCCAAGGATTATTAGAGATAACTGCAATATGTTTTCTAAAGTTACATACCAGCATTTAAGGTTGACCTGGTGCCTGTATGGAGCTTCACCTATACACTGTAGTCTTTTTTTACAGGAAGGTACACTGCAGGCTACAGAAAGAGAAACCTAGGCACCAACCCAGTCACATAGCTCTCCACCTATAAATCTTTTCTACATGCAAGATGTGGTGTGGAAATGGTGTCATAGAAGTTATGGGAATGGCCAACCACTCTCTGCTTTAAATTGAGACCCAAGGCAGAAGAGAGATCCCATACCATACAGTTCCTGGCATTATGCAGAAAGAGAGGCTAAATTGAAGGTCTCAGTTAGGTGCTCCTTCAGAAGAGGAGGAAGAAAGATGATTGTAAGAGTCAGAGGGGATGGAAGATACCAGGAAAACATGACTCACTGAATATATTAAACAGGGCTCATATGTGCTCATAGGAGACTGAAAAGGCAAGCACAAGGCCTGCATGTGTTTGTACTGGGTTCCCTGTGTGTATATTATGGCCATTAGCTTGGTGTTTTTGTGGGACACTAAGCAGGGGCATGGGTGTGTCCCTACCTGTTTTGCTTTGCTACCTGTTTCCTTCTATTGGGTCCCCTTGTCCAGCCTCTTTATGGGGACTTTTTTGTTTTGCCTTGTCTTACTGTATACAGTTTTGTTATGTTTGCTTGTTGTCTCTTGGAGGCCTACTTTTTCTGAAAAGAAGCAGACAGGCATGGATATGGGGGAGAGTGGAGGATGGAGGGTGGGAAGAGTGGGTGGAAAGGGGAAACTGTGTTTGGGATGTATTATATGAGAGAAAAATCTGTTTTCAATAAAAAGAGTTATTAGCAACTTAATAAATCTTGCTGAATTTATACAGCTCACAATACACTTACATAGCAAGTTTTAAGTGAAATTTCTATGAGCTGTCACTATAAAAGAATATATGGTTTTTCCCCTGAATCATTGACATAAAAACTAAGTCGATTTAGTATTGTTGATTCAAAAGCCATTTGGCTCATAAATTAGTACTGGTAATGATATCAGCTCATAAAATCTGTCAGATATATTAAGCAAAAAGGGAGAGGTCTGTTGTGAAAACTTACAGGATCATTTGAAGTCCATCTCACATGTAGTAATGAGCTGGTTGCTGACAAAAAATAGTATCACTTGCATTATATTCTCAGACCTTCCCTAAGTGCATCATGGAGCCTCAGAACAACCTGAACGTCAGAGGCTATTCTCATCTGTTTCACAGATAATCATAAAGGAGAAAAGGAGCACACATAAGTTGTCAATTTTTCTAGGATGATAAATGGTGTGTCAAAATTAAATAACAAATCTGTTTTCAAGGGTTATGCATATTTTTAATTTTGAAACACTGCCCATTTGATATTAGCTTTTGATGCTGCACATTCCTGTCTTAGCTAAAATGATGACTCATGAGAGGATGATGTGACATATTTGGAACTGATGGGTAAGGTAATCGTAAATTTCACTAAAGGTAAAAAAATGCCCAAATAATATATAGGATTAGAAAAAAATCTCAACACTTTCTTCTTTCTCTTCTGTTTCTATAAAATAGAAATTTGTTTAACATTTAGAGTTTTTTTTCAATTAGTATGCATTTGAATTTGAAGCTTACTTAAGTAATATATATGCATAATTCTGTATGTTGTAATAGTTCTGTAATTATATGTGTTCTAGACTGGTTACCACAAATGAATTAATTAACATAGGCAACACTGACATTTTGATTAATTCTTATAATATAGTGTATGTGATTATGATAAGAACAATGTTTACTGTGCTATTACATTTCAAATGAACAATGTAGCATTTGTAATTTTAATTACCATGTTTCACACTAAATCCACAGAACTCACACAGCACAAAACTAAAGGTCTGTGTTCTTTGACCTAAGTGAACTACATATACACCTCTATATGTAATCCTCAGTCACTGTTCACATTAATGGTTTAGAGATTAAACCATTAATATTTAATTGGATATTTTGAGAAGATAAACAAAGAAACAACAAGTAAAAAAAAAGATATTTCAATTTACAAATCACAATAGGAAACAATATTTTAATATTTGTATTAACATTCATTGAATATGTCTTTATCTTTTTATTCAATTTATTTACTCTTATATGTATATGTATGTGTGTGTGTGTGTGTGTGTGTGTATGTGTGCACGCGTGTAAGAAAGAGAGAGAATTTCATGCATGTAAGAGCTCATGGAGTCTAGAGCTGTTGACCTTCTGGATCTGTTGTTATAGGCAGCAAAGCTGCCTGACATGAATGCTTGGAATTAAACTCAGGTCCTCTGGAAGAACAATATATGCTCTGAATCTCTGAGCCATTTCATCAGTTTTGTCTATCTAGTTAGCATATTTTAATTAGTATAATGTCCTCCAAATTGTTCTGTTTTGTTGCAGATGTCAATTTTTTCTTTCATTCTTTTTTATGCTATGGCTGAATAATAGTCCAGTGTGCATGTGTACATTATTCTTTCATTAACTACCACTTAGGCTGCTTACGGAACTTGGTGACTGTAAATTAAAACCACAGCAAATATGAAGGCATAGACATATGTTTCAACGTATTGTTTTATAGCCCTTGATTTTATATGATGAAATGGTCTTGCTAGATGATAGGAGTATTCTACTTATTAATAGTTTGGAAACTGTCCATGTCATTTTTTATGACTGTATGATAACATGGACTTACATTTCCTGTAACTGAAGAGTATTCTTCTCTGGGACAGAATTGTCAAAACTGACCTTTTCCTAGGCAGGGCGTAGTGGTACACATCTTTAATCCCAGAATTTGGGAGACAGAGGCAGGTGGATCTTTGATTTCAAGGTTAAAAAAAACTGACCTCTTTTTATTTGATAATCCTATCCTAATAAGAGGGAGATATTATGGAACTATAGTTTATTTATCCTTTGTTTCCTATTGTAATTTGTAAATTTAAATATCTTTTTTTTTTACTTGTTGGTTCTTTGTTTATCTTCTCAAAATATTCATTTATATATTTATCAATTTTTAAAAATCAGATTATTTTTTCTACTATTGGGTTCTGTGATTTTTTTTATATTTGGATAAAATATATCCAATATTTTTTATATTTGAATAAAATATATTTTATATTTGGATAAAATATATATAGACATGTCGAGCAATAGAATAAACAGAATAATAGAATAGAAAACTCAGAAATAAATTCATGTAAAAATAGGTTTTTTTTTTCCTAAAAAGTTTTTTTTTCAAATATTCTAATGGGCGTATAGTTTTCAAATGTCTTTTCAGTGTGAGACACACATTTATACTCATTTTCAAAATATAAATTAAACTCTTCAACATAATAAAATTTCTAAGTTTTTTTTTTTACTATAGCTTGCCTTTATTTGTTGAAAAGTTACAAATTTTCTTGTTCATTTTTATTATCATCTTTTTAGTTTATCACAAAGTTTACAGATTTACTTTTAGTAATTGAATATTTCTTCCTTGTGAATGTTTCTGTCATTCCCAGGGACCTACAGTCCACTCCAGCCTGGGAAGCAGGTGGACTAACTACAGCTCTTCACCTCTCCCTCTTCTCCTCCAAACCAAACCCCGAGTCTCATGTCCAGTCCCGCAGCAGCGCACCTACTGCAGCCCCCCTCATCTGCCATCGCTGATCTCCAGTAGGTTCCAGATCTGAAATCTTCATAACCCCCATTACTTTTACCCCAGCCCACAAATCCAGCCGCAGGCATTGCCTGGGACACACAGGCCACTGCAAGCCTTGTAATTGTAGGTCTAATTGTAGATCTGCATTATTCCCTCCTCCCCTCTAAATCCAGCCCCCAAGTCTCAACCCCAACCCCTCTTCAGGCCACCTGCTGTGCCCCACCTTCTCCCTGGTGCCTGCATCTCCATCAGATTTTCTTCACTTTCCTCCTCACTCATCCTATTATCCCAGCTCCCAACTCCAGCTAGTAGGTTTCTGGAAACCTACTAGCTAAGTCAGATAGAAAAGTAGGTAGATGAACTTAAGATCTTAACTCACCCTCTTCTTCTCCATATCCCCCCCCCCCCCCCCCCCTCAGTAAAATCCTAAACCCTGTGTTGGATTATGTGTTGAGACTTTTCCTCACACTCTGCCTTCTTCATTCCCAGGGGACTACAAAGATTGTGGTGGAACACCTTACTTTCCTTTCTCTTGTGGAACCACTCTATCCAATCCTTTTCCTCAATGTCAGCTCCCAAGTACATAATAACACATTTTTTTTTTCAAACCACCAGTGAGCAAACCTATTAGGTTCCTGGAAGAATTTCTTATCAGGGAACAAACAACCATATCACACTCTTCTAAGAAGCAGAGAGGGAAACAGCAACTAAGGAACAAAACAACTATCCAGCAAAGGCAAGACCAGGTATCAGCACCTAAAACTATAATATTCCCAAACGCAGATCCAGAGATGCCAGTGTTAACACTCAATTAATATGTCTCAACTAGAGCTAATGAACCATATTGGAGGAGGCCCCGAGAATTACATCACAATTGAAGCACAAGACAAAAACCCTAAAAATCCTTTAGTAATATGATAGAGATCCTTAAAGACAAAAATGAATAAATCTGTTAAAGAAATCTATGAAAACACAGTGACAAGAGAATCAAACAGTTTAAGACCTGAAAGTGGAAATAAAATCAATAAAGAAAACACAAACAAAGGAAAAATTTAGGAGCTTGAATAAGAAACTTAGATGCAAGCCTCACCAACAGAATATAAGAGATAGAAGGGAGAACCTCTGTTATTCAAGATGTGACAGCAGAAATGGATACCTTGGTAAAGGAAAACATTAAATCTAAAATACACTGCCACAAAAAATCTAGGAGATCTGATGAAAAGACCAAATCTAAGAATAATAGGAAAAATAGAAAGGAGAAGAAACCCAAGTATAAAGCAGAAAAAATATTTTTAACAAAGTCAAAGAAGAAAATATTCCTAACATAAAAATGAGGATGCTTATAAATGTACAAGAAGCATACAGAGCATCAAATAGACTAGACTAGAGAAGGAATCCCCTTGGTGCATAATGATGAAAACAAGAAGCTTAAAGTACAAAAAAATGTATATTAAAACTACAAAGGAAAAATAAAAAAAAAAAACAAGTAACATAAAAAGAAGAGTTTGGACAGATATTCTAGAAAGGAGGAGAGCACAGATACTAACCCATATATTTATATCAAACAAATCATTCAGTCACAACAGATGGAGAAAAGAAGACATTCCATGATAAAAAACCAAATTGAAGGAATACCGATCTACAAACCCAGATTTACAGAAAAAAGGAGAAGGAAAACTCCAACTTAAAGGGGTTTACCACACCCAAGAAAATGGTCCCACACCAGCAAGGAGAAACATGCACACACTAATAAATAAATATAAAATATGAACAAACACTGCTCGTTGATATCTAACAACATCAATAATATCTCTTAGTTGCTCCCCGCCCCCATTCCCCATAAAGAGACAGAAAGTATCAGGATCAATGTGGAAACAATATATACCTACATGCTGTATCCAAGTAATATAGCATAAAAGCTAGTTATCACCTCGGGCAATATGATATAAAAAAAGATATTCGAAACAAATGACCTAAAAAGAAAACTGGTATAGTCATTTTGGTATCTGAAAAACAGAGATTTCAAACCAAAATTAAGCCACAGAGATAAGGAAGGACACAGCATACACATCAAGTGAAAAACCCACCAAGATTTTGTAATTCTTAACATCTATTCAACAAACACAAAGGGACCTAAGTTCATGAAGGAAACATCACTACAGCTTAAACCAAACATTAACCCTCACATCCCTCCCACACTGATAGTGGGAGATATCAGTATCCCACTTCTGCCATGAAGAAATCATGAAGACAAAAGCTAAACAAATGCTATAGTTGCAGATGTTATGAAAGCATACACAAGTGGCCCTAAAAATTCCACTGAAAAACAGGTACAGCTGATTATCATTTTCAGCAAAATATCAGATAAAAATTATTTCAGAAAAATTAGTACCCTTCCTAAATACAAAGAACAAATAGAATGACAAAAAAATTAAGAAAATCAAGACTTTTCACAATAGTGTCAAATAATATAAAATATATTTTCGTAACTCTAGCCAAGCAAATGAAAGACTTGTAAAAAAAACAACTTTTAGAGACATTAAAAAAGGAAATTGAGAAAATATCAGAAGATGGAAAAATCACTCCTGAATGATAAAGAACAATTGGAGGTATTACCATTCCTGACTTTAAGTTGTACTACAGAGCTATGATAATAAAAACAGCATGGTATTTGCACAGAACAAACATGCATATCAATAAAATCAAATTGAACATCTAGACTTGAGTCCACAGACCTTTGGACACCAGAATTTTTATGAAGAAGCCAGAAGTACACATTGGAAAAAAGACAGCATCTTCAGCGTATGGTGCTGCTCACATCAGATGTCTGCATTTTGAAGAAACCATATAGATTTGTACATACTACCCTGTACAAAAGTCAATGCCTAGTGGATTAAAGACCTCAACACAAAACTCAACACCCACGAACACCTGATTTTTTTTTTTTATAAAGAAGACAGAAATACTGAGCTGATAGAAGAGAATGTGGGCAATAGCCTTGAACTCATTGGCCCAGGGAAGGACTTTCTTAACAGAACACCACTAGCACAGGCACTAAGATAAAAAATATAATAAATGAGACTGCATGAAGCTGAAAAACTCCTGTCTGGCAAAGGACACCATGATTCAGACAAAGGTGCAACCTACATAATAGAAAAAGTTATTTACAAACTTCACATCTTATGCAGGACTAATATCCAAAATACATAAAGAAATAAAAAAATCTATATATCAAGGAAAAACAATCCAATTAAAAATGTAGTACAGATCTAATAAGAGAATTCTCAAAGGAGGAAACTTAAATGGCTGTGAAACATTTTAAGAAATCTTCAACATCCTTAGCCATCAGGGAAATGCAAATCAAAACTATTTTTACATTTTATCTTATATTCATCAGAATGGCCAAGATTATTATCAATAGCATGCGTGGCAGCTCTTGCTGGTGAGGGGATGTGGAATAAGGAGAAGGCATCGATTCCTGATGGGACTACACACATGTACAGTTACTATGGAAATGTTTGGCTCTTCTTCAGAAAGACGCGAATTGATGTAGCTCGAGATTCAGCTTTACCGTCCTTGGCCATATTTCCAGAAGATCCTTCATCCTACCACAGAGACACTTGCTCAACCAGGTTCATTGCTGCTCTATTAATAATATCCAGAAATCGAAAACAACTAGATGTTTCTCAACAGAAGGACAGATTTATAAAATGTGGCACCTTTGCACAATGAAGTATTTACAAAATTAAATTAAATTAAAGCCTTTACAAAAATTAAATCATGAAATTCTCAGGTAAATGGATGTAACTAGAAAGAAATCATATGGAGTGAGATAACCAGAAAGAGATATAGGTATATATTCACTTCTATCTGGATTTTAGCCATTATGTTAATCATAATAAAGCTACAATCTGCAGAACCACAGAGGATAGGTATAGCATAAGGGACTAGGGACATGGGACAAATAAATCTCCATAGGAAAAAGAAATACAATAGGTCATTATGGAGGAATGACAGTGTGGATTGGAAGGATTAAGTGGAAAGGGGTAGAGAAAAGGGTGCCAAAACAGGAAATTAGGAAACAAACAGCTAAAATCCCTAAGGGCCTCTTGAGGGATAGTATGGAAACCCAATGCAGTAGAAGCTATAAATATACATATATGAAGGATATTTAAATGAAATTGCCAAATTAGTGGGAAGAAAAAGCCCCAACTGGAAATCCCTTGTCACCAAATCAAGCTGAGTACCCAGACTGGGTTATATCTAATTGAATTGTTGGTCCAAAGTGTCCCATGTTAATCTCCAAACAACCCAGGCAGTTGCAAAGATTGCAAGATGACCTTGTCATCCACACAAACTGATGACAAGGTCCCACTTGTTGAAGGCAATACCTACACAACTTATTGAACATGGAGAAGTCGAGCTAGAGCCTTCACCGCCCCCCCCCCATTCTAGTGTCTTTGTTACAGGAAGGTGCTCTGCACACTACCGAAGGAGAAAAGTAAATAGCAAAGCAGCCACAAAGCTTTTGATCTACATCTGTTTCCTCCCTGCAAGATCTGCTAGTACAAAGGTAGGCAAAGCTTGTGGCAGTAGCCAGACAATAACTGATTTAGCTGAAGGCCCACTTCACTTTCTGCATTTGCTTCATTGAAGAGCAGCCCTGAGGGTGAGGACAGCAGCTTAGGGACTCGAGGTGGTCTCAGGCTGATTAAAAGCAGAAAACGAAAAGTGGGCCAACACTGATCTCTCTGCTTCCTGACTGTGGGCAGTATCCAGTGGCCTCCTCTCCCCAGTGATTAACTGTATCCATTCTCACTGTCAGCCAAAAGAATTATCCTTCCTCCCTTAAAATTGCTTTTTAAAATATTTGATCAGAACAATGAGAAGGAGAAGTTGGGAAGAAATCACATATAGCTGATATCAGTTATTAGTATCTGAGCCATTCTTATTGCTTTTTCAAAATATTATCTTTTTGGCTCATGTACATATTTGTGAGATTGATACCTAAGTGTTTATATTTTGCTGCTAATGTAAGTATTACTGCATGTTTACCATCAGATTGTAGCAGTTCACTAAATGTAATTTAGAAATGTGATTTACTTGAATAGTGGCCCCTTCTTTTTATACTTGGTAGCTAATTTCATGTTGAATGAGGTATTCTCTTTTATAAATATAGTTTTAGCATTTTTTTGGTCTTTCTTCAGTGTGCAGTTAAAATATTCTATTTCATTCAGTATTATTAGAGACTTTCATGTAAGAGTAGAAAAGAAAAATATTAATATTAGTACAAATACTTAAACATTAAATATATCTTCCACCATTCAATGTATTCACTTTCTTAATTCTTGTGTGTGTGTGTGTGTGTGTGTGTGTGTGTGTGTGTGTGTGTGTGTGTGTGATTTTGTTTTCCCCTCGGGCAGACATTTTCACTGTAGTAAATTATCAAACTAACTAAATAAAAAAGAAACAATATGAAAGGCTCAATGAGTTTTGCATATAAAACTGTTTAATTTCATTGCGGTATGTCTGAATTAAGTAGGATAATTTCCTTTGAAATATGCAAGCTTATACTTCCATTAGTGAAACTAATCCTAAAACTGTTATTAGGAAAGAAGTGACCCAGAAGAAATGTGAGTGTTCATTTGTCCTAGGGTATTCTCTGAAAGTCTATATCCTTTTATTAATAGAAACATAAATACCTAGCTGTATTTTTTTTTTTTTGCTTAGTTAATAGCTCTTGCTTATCTCAATAAGACTTGAAACATCCAGAAAAAGTTATTTTAAATCTAAGGATTTTTTTTTCTTGTTAAATTTTTCCATTAAGGATATAGATTAGTGGCTCATTTGTATAATAGCAATTCTAATTTTATTTGTCTTGGATGTTCTGATGACCTTGTTAACACAGGATCTACATGGGAGCATGTCTTCCTTGGATGATACTGGTGGAGACTCTTCAGCTGGGGGCTGGGGTATCTGATTAAAATTGGAGACAGGGTGTCTGTGGTCAGCCCACTCTAGAAGTAGATTGAGATTCCAATATAAATTTGAACATATTATGGTAAATCAAGCCATAACAGAGACAATTAAACCTAAATATAATTGAAATCAAAACTATTATATTACAAGAAATAATTTACAGATCATCTTGGTAAAGAGACATTTTGAATCCAAGAAAATTTGAACATACACATTTGATATCCATTGTGTTCAGGAGCTTTCTTTCCATCTGCAGTGCTTTGAGTACTGTCTTTTAGTACAAAAATGTTAAAATTTTTGAGAAAGGTAGATTTTGCCTCTCCTTTGGATGACCCCTTAATTGGTTATCTGTTGCAAAGTGGTCAGCCCTGAAATCACTTAAGTACAAATAATTAAAATAGAGTCAGGGAGGTTTCATTTCTAAGTTTGTATCTATTTGTGTGTCTATTTGTCTGCATAATTGTCTATAATTACATATGTAAGTAAAATGATCAAAGTAAAAGAGGCTACCAAATTGAAAAGATGTAAGAGGGGCCTAGAGAAGAGGGCAAGTGATGTCATTATATTTCAATTAAAATAAGCTTAGACAAATTGAAGAAAATATGCAATATGTAAAGATATAAATTGCTATGTTATATAAAGGAATGTTGTGACCTCACTTATATAGAGTAGGAAGAATGTCATTCCTTACCCATTTGTTTATCTAAAGGGAGATTTAGTATATTGTCAAGACTATGTTATGTTACTAGAATTTTCTCCAGCCAGTAGTAATTATACAATAGAATTACCAATTATTCTCAATTTGTATTATTTGGTTGCATAGGTGTATGCATATTTTTGGATATATGTACACACATATAGAACTGTACTAAGTTTATTTACCTGCAGGAAACATGGGTGTATCTATAGTAAACTACAATCCAGAAACGAAGGAAACACCTCTGACCTGGATGTCAAGGTGGAAAGACCAGCCTTTTTTATCACACCTTCTCTTGGAAGCCTAAATAGGGACAATGAAAGAAGAAAGGTTTATTTTTTGCCTGCTTGCACTGGCCTTACTAGAATATCCATTCCTTCACTGGTGTTGGAAACTACTTGTTTCTGAATATTGCATTCCATTGTGAACTTTAAAAAAAAATTAATTTACCAAAATTAAATCAAGATCAGATAAATAGATTAAATAATAGTATATCCCCCCCCAAAGAAATAGGAGCACTCATCAAAAGTCTCCCTTCCAAAAAAGCCTGGGGCCAGAAGGTTTCAGTGCAGAATTCTACAAGAATTTCAAAGAAGAGCTAACTCCAATTCTTTTCAAACTGTTCCACAAAATAGAACCAGAAATAATATTACCAATCTCATTCTATGAAGTGAGAGTCAACTTGATGCCTAAACCACAAAAAAACCCAAAAAAGGAGAATTTCAGACAGATCTCTCTTATGAACATTGATGTAACAATATTCAATAAAGTACTTCCAAACCAAATCTCTGAACACATAAAAGATATTATCCACCATGACCAAGTAGGCTTCATCCCAGGCATGCAAGGGTGGTACAATATAAAGAAATCCATCAATGTAATCATCTACCATATAAACAAACTGAAGAAAAAAAAAAACACATGAACATCTCCTTAGATGCATAAAAAGTATTTGGCAAAATCAAACACTCATTCATGTTTAAAATCTTGGAGAGATGAGGGATACAAGGCACATAACTAAACATAGTAAAGACAATACACAGGAAGCTTATAGCCAACATCAAACTCAATGGAGAGAAACTTAAACCAATCCCACCGAAATCAGGGACAAGGCAAGGCTGCCCACAATCTCCGAATCTCTTCAACATACTAATTGAAGTCCTAGGTAAAGCAGTAAGACAACTAAAGGAGATCAAGGGGATACTGATCAGAAAGGAAGAAGTCAAGGTATCACTATTTGCAGGTGATAAGATAGTATAAATGAGTGACTCACAAAATTCAACCAGAGAACTCCTTCATCTGATAAACACCTTCAGCCAAGCGTTTGGGTACAAAATTAACTCAAAAAAATCAGTAGCTCTCCTGACAAAAGACAAAAAAGTTGAGAAAGAAATTAGGGAAACTACACCCTTCACAGTAGCCACTAATAAAATAAAGTACCTTGGTGTGACTCTAAGCAAGCAAGTCAAAGACTTGTTTGAAAAAAACTTCAAGTCTCTCAAGAAATTGAAGAAGATATCAGATGATGGAATAATTTCCATCATGGAAATGGAATCTATGCTCATAGATCAGTAGGATTGACATAGTGAAAATGGCCATCCTGCCAAAAGCAACCTACACACTCAATGTAATTCCCATCAAAATATCAACACAATTCTTTACAGACCTTGAAAGAACAATTCTCAATTTCATATGGAAAACCCTAAAATTTCTAAAAAATCCTGTACAATAACAGATCTTCTGGAGGTATCTCCATCCCTGATCTCAAGCTGTACTACAAAACAGTAGTAATAAAAACTGCATGGTACTGGAATAGAAACCAACTGGTGGATCAACGGAATTAAATAAAAGATCCAGAAATAAACCCACACATATAAGGATTCTTGATTTTTGATAAAGAAGCCAAAACCATACAATTAAAAAAAGAAACATCTTTAACAAATTGTACTGTTCTAACTGGATGTCTATATGCACAAAATGCAAACAGATCCATATTTATTACCATGAGCAAAACTAAGCCAGAGTGGATCAAAGACCTCAACATAAAACCAGACTCACTAAATCTGTTAGAAGGAAAAGTGAGGAGGGTCCTTGAATCACAGGAGACAACTTCCTGAACAGAACACTAACAGCACAGGCTCTAAGATCAACAATCAATAAATGGGACCTCATGAAAATGAAAACCTTCTGTAAAGCAAAGGACACTGTCCTCAGAATAGAACAACAGCCTACACACTGGAAAGCATATTCACCAACCCTGTATCTGAAAGAGGGCTAATATCCAGAACATATAAAGAACTTAGGCAGTTAAAAAACAATAAATCCTCCTGAAGATCTTTTACTGTATACATGGAGATAACCTAAGACCCCTACACCGATGTAGCCCATGGCAGTTGAGTATCCAAGTGGGTTCCATTGTAATAGGAACAGGGACTGTCTCTGACATGAACTGATTGGCCTGCTCTTTGATCACCTTCCCCTGAGGGGGAAGCAGCATTACCAGGCCACAGAAGAAGACAATGGAGCCACTCTTGATGAGACCTAATTGACTAGGATCAGAAGGAAGGAAAAGAAGACTTCCCCTATCAGTGGACTTGGAGAGGGGCATGCATGCAGAGGGTGGAGGAAGGGAGGGATTGGGATGGGAGGAGGGAGGGAACCACAGGGGGGATACAAAGGGAATAAAGTGTAAATAATAAAGAATTTGAAAATTAAAAAAAAGCAATAAATCAAGTAATCCAATTTTAAAAAGTGGTTCAAAGCTAAACAGAGAATTCTCAATAAAGGAATATTGAATGGCAGAGAAACAGAGGACAGGAGTTCCATAAGGACCAAATATATCTGGACACGGGAGTTTTTTATGAGACTGTTTCTTCAAACAAGGACCATGTATGGATGCAACCCAGAGCCCCTGCTCAGATGTAGCCCTTGGTAGCTCAGTATCCAAGTGGGTACCCTAATAAGGGGAACAGGGACTGTTTCTGACATGAACTCCATAGCAGGCTCTTTGACACCCTCACCCCCCAGGGAGGAACAGCCTTGCTAGGCCACGGAGGAGGACTTTGCAGCCAGTCCTGAAGACACCTGATATACCAGTATCAGATGTAAGGGGAGGAGGTTCTACCTTATCAGTGGACTTGGAAAGGGGCAGGAAGGAAATGAGTGTGAGAGGGTGGGATTGGGAGGGAAAGAGGGAGTGGGAGACAGCAGGGATACAAAGTTAATGAACTGTAACTAATATTAAAAAAATAAAAAAAAGACACCTAAAATTTTTTTAAAAAATTAAAAAAAAAAGAAATGCTCAGTGTCCTTTTTTATCAGGGAAATGCAAATTGAAACGACCCTGGAATTTCATCTTACACACATTAGATTGGCTAAGCACAAAAACTCAAGTAACTACATGCTGGAGAGGATGTGGACAGAAGGGAACACTCATCCTTTGCTGGTGGGAATGTAAACTTGCACAACCACTTTGGAGATCAATCTGGTACCTTCTCAGTTAGGAATAGTGCTACCTCAGGACCTAGCTATACAATTCCTAGGCATATATCCAAAAGATGCTCAAGTAAACAACAAAAACATTTTCTCAACCATGTTCATAGCAGCTTTATTCGTAATACGCAGAACCTGAAACATCTCAGATGTCCCTCAACTGAGGAATGGCTACAGAAATTGTGCTACATTTACACAATGGAAAACTACTCAGTAACTAAAAACAAGGAAATCATGAAATTTGCAGGCAAATGGTGGGAACTAGAAAAAAATCATCCTTGTGAGGTATACCAGAAGCAAAAAACTACACGTGACATATACTTGCTTATAAGTGGATATTAGACATACAATATAGGATTAATATACTAAAACATGTACACCTAAAGAAGCTAAGCAAGAAGGAGGACCTGGGTAAGATCATCAATCTTCCCTTAGAAAGGCAAACAGGATGGACATCAGAAGAAGGAGAAAACAACGAACCAGACAGAAGCCTATCACAAAAGGCCTTTGAAAGACTCTACCCAGCAGGGTATAAAAGCAGATGCTGAGATTCATAAGCAAACTCTGGGCAGAGGGACAGGGGAGATGAAAAACCTGGAGTGGACAAGAGCTCCACAAGGAGAACAACAGAACCAAAATATCTGGGCCCAGAGGTCTTTTCTGAGACTGATACTCCAATCAAGGACCTTGCATGAAGATAACCTAGAACCCCTGCACGGATGTAGCCCATGGCAGCTCAATATCCACGTGAGTTCCCTAGTAATGGGAACAGGGACTGTCTCTGGCATGAATTTCGTTTCTGCCTCTTTGATCACTTCTCCTCGAAGTGAGAGCAGCCTTACCAGGCCACAGAGGAAGACAATGCAGCCAGTCCTAATGAGATCTGATAGGCTAGATCAGAGGGAAGGGGAGGAAGACCTCCAGTACAGTGGTTTTTGGTAGTGCCATGGGAGGAGATGCAGGAGGAAGGGTGAGATTGGGAGAGGATGAGGGAGGTGGCTACAGTGGACTACAAAGTGAATAAACTATAATTAATTAAAAAATAAATACATTAAAAATTATGCACCCACATAGAATACTTGAAATTTCCCGCATATTCTAACCCAGTTTTTAATGATTTATTTTTCATTTTCATTTTTATTTGTATTGGTCTTTTGCCTGCATAGAGTTCTGTGAACAAATGGGTGCACTGCCTGTGAAGGCAGTAAGAATTTGTTGGAGCTCCTGGAAATGATAGTCTTTTGTCTCCTGGTGGGCATTGGGACCTGATCCTGTGTTCTCTTTTTCTGAGACAGGTTTTCTCCGTGTAGTCTGTGTTGTCCTGGACTCTCTTTGTAGACCAGGTCAGCCTTGAATTCACAGACATCCACCTGCCTCTGACTCCCAGAATGCTGAGTTTACAGGCATGAGTCACCTTGCTAGGCTGATCTGAGTTCTATTAAAGGGTAGTGATCACTGAACCTTTGAGCCATGTCTCCAGCTCTTTCCCCACTTTTAATTTAGTATTTTTTTAATTCTTGTTTGTTTTTGCAAACATAGTTTTGGTTACTATATTTTAACTTTATTTATGTAATTTCTTATAGAATTTATAAGGATATTCATGTATAATAATCAGGAAAAACATATTTATGGGCAATCACAGATATTATAATCTATTTTATATTATATAATGGTTTTATACTACAAAGATTTCTTTGTTATAACTCTTGAGTGAGATATTCCCAATGGTCTAAAATTAATAATTCTCCCTTGAAAAAGCTTATATGTTATCTGGCTGAATTTCCTTTCTATGTTGTGATCATATAGATTAGAAAATCCCATATACATGATTTTTTTGATACTTGTATTTACTTGTTACTTTGTAGAAGTGTGATTCTTTGCAGCTCAGTGTCCAAGAGGGTCCCCAGTAATTGGAACAGGGACAGTCTCTGACATGAGCTCATAGGCTGGCTCTTTCATCACCTCCACCTGAGGGGGGAGCAGCCTTACCAGGACAGAGGAAGACAGTGAAGCCAGTCCTGGGGGAGAGGCATAAGATAAAAAGAGGGAGGGAGGGTAGGATTAGGGGGAAATGGGATAGGGGGCTGCAGCTAGGATACAAAGTGAATAAACTTTTATTAATAAAAAATAAAAAAGAGTGAGGTTCTTGATATTTAACTTTTTGCTCTTTATGTTTGGTTTTTTATTCACTGGTGTTCAAAAATACATAATGAATATTAGGTCCACAAAGAAGGAAAAAATTGATTTTCATTTAAAAGGTCTTACAATATTTTAGTTATGCACAGAGTACATGTTTAATAAATACTTTGCCCTTAATGACAAATGTTCATTCTGTGCCAAAAAAATAATTAGGAAGATAAAATGTCAGGTGGCCCCTATGGAGTAGCTGAACTTTTTTATGGGTGATTTTTATGACGAAGTTCCCATGATTATTTCAGGTCTAACGAGAAGTGTACATGAATGAATGAACCATAGAATAAGGGAATATTGGCATGGCAGTTTTAGCAAAGAGGCAACAGTGGGCTGTGACAATTTAAAGTCAATGACCATTTTGAAGAAAAGGAGATCCAATGCTCACATGCCTGATGGATTCCATCATTTCCTCTGGCAGATTTCTTAGAAAGAGTTGCTTTTCTTTTCTCCACAACCTCCTAGAGAAATTGCAACCTTTATGTCATATAAATCAAGTATATTAAAATTATATCATGTGTGGTTAGTTTTAACTTTCAATTTGACCCAACCTAAAATAATGTAGGAAGAAAATTTCAACTGAAAATGCTCCAATCATATTGATCTCTGGGCTTGTCTGTCAGAATATATTGTTAATTGATGTAAGTGGTCCAGCCCACCATGGGTTGCACCGTGTCATAAGCGGGTGATTCCAAACTATATAAGAAAGCTAGCTGAGCATGAGTTTCTTGCTCGCTAAGCATGGCGCTAGTTAACCATGAGCATTATTTCTAGTATTTTGCAGTTTTTATTTGGCAGTGAAATGACTTTATAGGTGATAGGTTGATTGTGTGCTAAGTAACAATCAAGCTTACCTCCAAATTCCAATATTGAGATTCTGGCTTAACTTCCCTCACTGATGAGCTATGTCTTGGATTTATATGCAAATAAACCCTCTCACTCAATCAAATAATTTCCTTTTGTCTGCCTTTATTAGAGCAACAGAAATGAAACTAGAGCATTTCTTTTTTCTGAATACAGAGGAAAAACTCAGATTGATAGGTGGACTTGAACAGTTATATGAGGAGATTCAATATCAGTTTAACACAGATGTTGATAAAGGTACTTGTCAGCACCATATTGCTGGGATGAACTCTCTATATCTCATGGGGTCCACACTTCTGAAAAAGATATGAATTATCCCAACATTTTTTACACTGACCCACAGGAAATTACAACAGGGGTTTATTAAAATGGTTGGACATGGAGAAGAAAAATTAATAAACCAGAACTTTTAACATCAATAAAAAGACTAGAAAATATCATTCTAATATCCTGTAGTCTGAATTTAGAATCTCCAACTCCTTTCTTAATGGCAATTTGCCATCACTTCTGTTCCCAGTACACCTGAAATACCTGAGATGCTCACATGCAGCTGTATTTTAGAATCTTATTTTAGCCTTTGCTATTTACTAAAATAAAGATTCCTATTGTTTTTCTTTTTAAAAATTTATTTATTTTTATTAATTACAGTTTATATCATTTGTATCCCAGCTGTAGCTTCCTCCCTCATTCCCTCCCAATCCCACCCTCCTTCCCTCATTTCCTCCCATGCCCCTTCCCAAGTCCACTGATAGGAGAAGTCCTCCTCCCCTTCCCTCTGACTCTGGCTGCATTGATTTTCTCTGTGGCCCAAAGGCTGCTCCCACTTTAGGGTAAGGTAATCAAAGAGCCTGCCACTGAGTTCATGTCAGAGATGGTGCCTGTTCCCATTACTAGGACACCCACTTGGAAACTGAGCTACCATGGGTTACATCTGTGCAGGGGTTCCAGGCCATCTCCATGAGTGGTCCTTGGCTGGAGTATCAGTCTCAGAAAAGACACCTGGGCCCAGATTTTTTGGATCTGTTTCTCTCCTTGTAGAGCTCCTGTCTCCTTCAGGTCTTTCTATCTCCCCGTTCTTTCATAAGATTCCCTGCAGTCTACCCAAAGTTTAGTTAAACACAAATATTTTAAAATTTCTATTTATAAAAAAGTTAATTATTGCATATAGAATATTTCTGCCACAGTAACATTTAATTTACTTAATAAATAAACATCAATATATCAGTATTACAAGCACATTGGTATGACTTGAGAACTCCTATGGTATGACATGAATAGTGGCATTTGACTGACTCAATGATTCATAAAGAGGTTTGCTAAATAATAGAATATGGGCAAGATATATAAAGGTAAATGCCTGGTGTTTATACTGAGTACAGAAACCGAACCAAAAATGTTATATTTTGGTTAAGAAACTAAATGATTGGCACTGTAATATCAGACAAATATTATCATTAAGATCAAGATGACTCTCTAGAGTCTACATTATGTTATATTCTTCTAGTAAGAACTAACAGACTTGAGTATTTACTAGTAAAGATATGACATATAATTTGGAGAATTCTCATATTTCTCATTAAAATTCAGAGCCAAACATCTGTGATGACACAGAGATGCTGCGTTATAATTTATCATTCGAAAGGAAAGATGCTTGCCTTTTCACATTTGTAGTTGATGTGCCTTCCAACTGTATTTATTTACCTAGTAGGTGTTTTCATTATTCCATATTTAATTCATAGTGATAATTTCAAACGAAATGGTAAATAGTACCTGCTTTGGGTATGTATATCTAGGATGTTGTTTTATGTACCTTCAGTACCATATGGCTGCTACTAAAATTTATTACGTTCACAGATTTTTATTTGGGGCAGAATTCAAGAGAAGATATTCTTTTGCATATGATATCAGCTGCTTTGTTTGAAATGCTGCCGGTAGGTTATTGTGCAGAGGAGTTAGTCATAGGAAGACATATTTACTGTGGTTACTGATAATAGTTCACTGATGCATCAATAGGAGCTTCATCACTTGGCATCACTACACCACACTGACTAAGTTCTAGCGGGGAGCATCTCAGGAGAAAAAGATAGAGCTAGAGAGATGACCCAGGGCCTAGGTTCTTGCTGCCAAGCTTAATGACCTTAGTTTAATATCATGCAATTTTTACAGGATCAAATTGATAAAGTGTATATATTATATAGGTGTAATATCACAAGAGTTTGATTACATACATTCGAGCATTCAAATCCAAACAGTGGCAGTACTTTCTGCGAGATTAAGGGAAATCAAGTCTGAAAAAGGCAACAAATGTTACTTAAAAGATACTTGTGAAATAAAAGAATCTTTTACCAACAATAACATTTTTAATCTTAATTCAGGCGATGTACACATGGCTTAGGACAGTGGAGTTGTCTATATTTGACAACTCATTATTTTAAGATGATTATTTAAAGGTTTTTTTTTCTAAGCAATCTTATTACAGTCTTCTTTCTGTTATACATTAAAATGCCTGACAGTAATCAAAAGGAGAAAAGGTTTGCTTTGGATTATCATGTGGAAATTCCCAGTTTGTAGTCATAGGAAAACCTTGCTTTGGTTCTGGTTGCGAGACAACACAGTACGTGATGTTGGAAGTACGTGATAGAGCTTTTAGCCTCACAGTAGCCAGGAAGCAAAAACAGAAGGTCATGGCTAGGGTCCTCATATTTTCATGAAGGGCATCAATCTTACTGCTCCACTCTTAAAATATCCTTCATTTCTTAGCAACAAGCTAGAGGCCTAGATGCACATAGTGAACATAGAGTATTTAGGAAACATTTCAGAAATAAACTATATAGTTAATCCAAAATAATCACATAATGACAGTGAAAGATAATCCTTCGATGAACTGCCAAGAACAAAAGAAAAGAGAGACAGAAAGATCATCATCCGAAGCTGCATACATTCTAAAGGAAGGCTATTTCTCAGTCATGTCACAGGACTGCGAACAGAAGTGGAATTTTGAAAAGAGTAGGAACTTTATATGTGAAAGAGACAGTTTTCTTTTGCCTCCATCCAATGCTTCAAAGAATATTTTGAAAGAAATTATAGTGGCCACAAATAAACAACACAGTCAAATCATCCATTCTGTTGGCTTTTTATCCTCTGGTTGGGAAGACAAATGTATCTACAGAACTATCCTTTGTCATAAAAGTAGATAACATTATAATCCAGGAGAATATCATGAACAAATAAATAAGGCAAAAATGTTAAGGACATTCTCAATTTCGAACTAACATCTGAACATGTAACAAGTGCTGGAAGGATGAGCAAATGCAACATCCAGAGCAGTTCTTGGGAGAGAGGGAGAATACCTTTCAGGAAGGTAGGTCTCATGAGTATACTACCATATATATTTGGCAAGGATAATATATTAAAAGATAATAAAATGGCATTAAAACACCTACTATTTAATTCAGGTTACCTAAAAAATAAAAATTGACCTCCTGAGTGTATATCTGGGTACAAAGGGATAGATATTACATAGCAACTGAAAATATTACACCATCCTTCTCTTTTTTTCCTCTTACACAGCTTTGAACAACAATGGTTAACATGCCATGAAAAGCTCCATCCAGAAATCTAGCTGCACCAGTTAAATTTTTAGCAAAACTGAATGTTCACGTCAACCTCTCTTAAGAAGATATCCACACATCTAAGTCAGGCCCCATCACCCCTGCTGCCTTTCCAGTCACCTTGGCTGCATTCCCAGACTTTGGAGAAAACATACAAAACGTAATTAACAGAGCCAGAGACAGCAACAAATCAGAACGGTTTTAAGTCACCAAATGGAGAAGGTTTGTTAGGCATCTGTAACAGGAGGAGGAACTCTAGTGGGAAGGTATTCGCTCTAGCCTGGGTAGGCAGGAAGTAAACCTTTCCCTTCAACCCTACCTTTCAGCTAAATGAGCTCCTACTGAGAGGAAAGAAGTTAAGAACAAAAATAGTTTCCTTTGTTGCCAAAGATAGATTCTGAATTTAATAACTGAGCAGGGTTTTGGGTGGGTGAAGACCATTTACATAGACGAGGAGATATGGAACAATCACGTCTTAGAAATTCTAGAGTTTTCTGATGTTAGACAATATTAAGAGATGTTCAGCTACCTTAAAATATGAAAATTAGAACAACGGCATTTATTTTCTAGTTCAGCTAGTATTACACCAGCAATGAATTTTATCATATGAAAGGGAAATTCGCGATAAGGAAAGACAGAATTCATTGATGGGAGACCACTAGAAAGAACCACGCAGCTGGTCATGGCACCAATTAGGATGTATACACTTCAACTACCTCACCAAAGGATCAGGGAACATTACAGAAGAGACCAAAACTATTGTAATGACCAGAGGATCAAGAAACCTGCTGTGAGAGAAAACACTCTCATGGAATCTCAGCAATATGGTTACATAAATAAGACCCATAATAATGACAACACTGCTTAACATACCTTGTGGATGGGAGAGATTTCAGAGGGCCCTAGTCCTCATGAAGAGTTACACTGAGAGCTGAGAGGGAAAATCAGTTTCCTCCAGAGTCAAGACCCCTGATGATCCAACTCCATGTGGTTGGCTCTAACCCCATCCACATATGAGAAATACTAAATGCAGTCAGCTGTCCATACCCAAACACACATATGAACACATGAATATGTAACAACGATGAATATACATATGTGACAGTATGTGACAGGTATCTGTCACATTTGAGATGGAATGGGGGATATAGGAAATTGGAGAGGGAGAGGTGTAAGTGATGGGAATAAAGTAGTAATATTTAGTCCTCTGGAAGGCTCCACCCAACAGGGGATTGAAGCAGATGCTGAGACTCACAGCCCAACTTTGGGCCGAGTGCAGGGAGTCTTATGGAAGAAGGAAAGATAGAAGGGCATGCAATGGACAGGAGCCCCACAAGGAGACCAAGAAAAAAATCTGAGCCTAGGGGGTCCTTAAGAGACTGATGCACCAACCAAGGACCATGCATGGAGAGGACCTAGACCCCTTGCCCAGATGTAGCCAGTTGGCAGCTCAGTCTCCATGTGGGGTCCCAAGTAAAAGGAGCAGGTGCTGCCTCTGTCATGAACTCAGCTGACTACTCTTTGGTCACTCACCCATGGTGACGAGGCCTTACCAGGCCACTGAGGAAGATAATCCAGGTAGTCCTTATGAGACTTGACAAGCCATGAGCAGATGGCAAAGGAGGAGAACCCCTTTCAGTGAACTAGAGGAAGGGGATGGGGGGAGGAAAAGAGAGGGAGAGTAGAACTGGGAGGAATTGAGGGAGGGGACTTTAATTGGGATATATAATAAATAAATTGTGAAAAAATAAAAATAAGAAAAATCTTAAAGGAAAAGTGTTTGGGCAGATGTGTGTCTAAGAAAGTACTTAAGAAGGCTCGCACACACACAGAGATGCTTGTGTTTATACCTTGCTATTAGTTTTTCACCTGCAAATGTACTCAGTTTTTTGTTGTTGTTGTTTATAAAGCTCTTTCTATTTATATCACACAGTTTCATCCTTATAGAAAAACAAAAGTTTCACAACCGTGACTTTTCATTGCCCTTTTAAGGACAAACACAGGTTTTATCAGAGTTATTACCAGAACATAACACTGTAAGAAAAAAACAAAAAACAAAAACATAGTCACACTTTGTGTTACATGAAATTATTCCAATCCATGCAGTCCTTTCAGAGGCTTGTTTTTCAGCTGCCGGGAAGTCATTTTCATGAGCTAGTGCCCCAATAGCTTAACAGTCCTGTGAAAATTAGGCCAGCTGCTCTTCTGTGACCAGCTAATGCTTGTATTTAATCTATGTATTTCTGAATCTAACGCTACCTGGAAAAGTGAAAGTCAAATGTTGACTACAGAGGAAGTTTCTCCTGCAACTTTATTTATTAGTTGTTGTTTTTTTTTAAAAAAAAAAACAAGAGCCATGATGAGTATCATTTTAAAAATGGAAATACATTTCTCAGATATGTATTGAAAATACTTTATAAACAAATTGCTGATCTATGGCTTTTTTCTATATTTTAATAAAGTGAATAAACTGTAATTAATATAAAAATAAAAAATTTAATTGAAAAATAAAAGCAGAAAGGCAACAGTGTGTTTAGAAAGAGAAAGAGGTACATGAAAGCCACCTCAGAGGCTACTAGCAAGAAAATGGGTAGGTCCCTGCATTCAGGACTTGGGGGAGTAGACGGATGTTTATTCCTAAAGTGACCTGCTTGTCATTACTTGAGAGCCATTGCCATATTGTCTGAAGCATAGACAGGGAGAATAGTGATGGGACAGATGGAACAAAAGGAAGGCAAAGTTAATAAAGACAAACACATCAGTGGAGTGGAGCGACAAAAGCCTTAATTAAATCTAATTGTCTGAAGAAGTTTTCTATTCGTTTGCACTAATTACTAATCAATTTCAAGAACTCAAAATGCTGTTTTCTAATTAACTGAACTTTCCTTGTTCCTTCATATAGATGCTCCTGCAAATCAATGGCTATTTCTAAAAGATGTCACAAACTGTTATCTCAGATGACACTAAAACACACACACACACACACACACACACACACAGAGAGAGAAAGAAGGAAGGAAAGAGATCATCTGTGATTGACTGGCTTATGATCTATTCTAGAAAATTTTCTGAGATTTATTTAAATATCCATATTTTTATAGTGACCTTTAAAATATATATTTTAATTGAAACAGAATCACAGCATATTCGTCTTTCTCTTTCCTCCCTCCAGCCCTCACAGTTATCTATCATCCAACCCTGCTTGTTGTTAGCCTCTTTTTTTATTATTGAGACATATATTCATGTATGTGTGTACATGTACAACTACATATTTAAAACCTACCGAATCATTTTCCTTGTTTGTGTGTGTCTGGTTTCATGGCTGACGAATATGAATTGGGCAACCAGTAGAGGGACTCAACCCTTTCATGTTAACATCTTCACTATTAAATCACCATTACTTGGGTCTTGTTTATGGAGTTTCTAGGAGAGACTTTCACAACAGCCTTCCTGATATTATATGTTTTTATTTTTTATTTTTTTTATAACATAGAAAAACCACAGAAAGTGTAGCTGCCATCCCTCAAAGAAGCCATTCTTTTCGACAAACAGAGAACATCACAGTGCTTTAAATAGTTGACACAAAGAGTCAAAAGGATCCTGGGGAGACCATCCCCAAAGGATGCATCTACATCATAGCTCCTCCACCTTTAGACAAGGGGGCAGAAAGATTGTAAATAGCCTTACCCTGAACAGCTATTCATTTTTATAAAACAAACTGTATGCAGTATTTTTATTTTGGCCAAACAAATTTTGAGCCAGCTTTTTGTTGGAGGCTACAAATGTCCATTCACTCTTTGTAACAGATTTCTGAGATATGGTCTCCCGTAGCACAGACCTGCCTCCCAACTCATCTGCCTTTGAATTCTTGATCTGCCTTGCCCTCGAATGACAAAATCTGAGTGATGTTCTTCTCATTCCAACAGTTATAAGTAGCCAATGCAAACTTGATTTTATTTTTATAGGTGTACATTTATCATTTTTAGTGTTGGGTGTCATATAGACCATTTATTCAAGTGCATCTTATACTCTGGCCTCCCATTGCCTCCCCTTAGGCCTCCCCACCCTTTACCTCACCCACTACTCTTTGATTTCTGCATTCATGGGTACTTTTATGTATAGATAAAGAATTCTAGTACCTAAAATGACAGAAATCATGCAATATTGTTTTTCTGCATTTGTCTTATTTTATTTAACATGATGAAATACAGTTGTATATATTGTCCAACAAACACTCCATTTCTCTCTATGAACAAATACGACTCAACTGTGAAAATGTTTTTAAGCACAAGAAGGATCAACTGATGTTATTTTAGTCACTGGTATGTTTGCATGCCAATGATTATATAAGAATTTCAGCTAATCAAGCCAAGATAATCTAAGGAATATTTGAACATTACAAATAATCAAAAGTAAGCACATGAATAAATAAATGTATAAACATTCTGAAATAACTTTATATAATATACAACCTAACTGTACTTGTTGAAAACAAAACAAAGACCTTCTTTTTCTTTAATTTATGTTTATTTTGTGAGAAAACAGGACTGATCTCCTATGAATCAATTTACTAGCAGAAATCAGGCAGAATTCTAGAACAGCTTGATTCCCTGCTGCTTGCTTCAAATGTATACCTATCAATTTCAAGTATTTTAACACTTTACAGACATATCTAACATCCTAAAAAGGTAAGCAAGACACCTTATACAATCATCAAAAGCAAAACTCACTGTCTTTAGCTAGAACACAATAGAAAGCCCAAGTGGAGGAAGATCTGTCATGTTTGCAAAGGCTCTGATGGAAGAAATGCTGAGCGGACCATGGAAAACAAATGCAGACTGGTGGGGAACAAGAAAAACAACTGGAAACAGGTGAGTTGTTTGAGTTGATCTGGCGCTACTATGTGTTCAACTGTTCGTTGATCTCCTCACCCATCCCTGGGATCCTTGTGGTCTCATTGGCAGGCTCTCATGTATTCAGGATGGTGTTGTGTGAACCTTGCCTCTAATTGTCCCTGATTGGATATTATTCTGATTGGATAATAAAAGTGGCTGACAGCCTATAGGTAGGAAGGGAGTGGAAGGCGGGACTTGCTGGTTGGGAGACAAGAACTCTTAGAAGAGGAAAAGAAAAGGTCTCTTTGCAGGAGACACAGAGTAAGATGCAATTGTGGGCCTGAGAGGCTAGCTGGCCACATGTCTGTATGATGCAGGGTGGACGGGCTAACTTAGATGAGCTAGTTGAGAGTCTGCCCAGCTAAGTCTTAAGCTTGAAGAACTTAATGTATTTTTATGGTCTAAGTGCTGCCCTGGGGCTTAAAGTCTTTCTTCACCAGGAGACATAAGTCAATGGTCTTCAACAATGAGTTCAATTTATGGCACAGTGGATAGATTACCTGCACTAAGGACTGTGTGCTGGTATTGGTAAACTATATAGTTTTAGAAATAATTAAATGTGGTAGTGATGACAGCCAACAAGAAAATTTAGCCCTCCAATGTTCAGATAATGAGTAAGTATCTAATTCCTGACTAGAGTCTTAAAGGTAGGGATGAGTCACCTAACTAGAAAGAAGGTGTTTAACTCCCTCTCTCTTTCTCTCTTTTTTTCCCTTTCTCTTTCTGATCACCTTTTTTAATTTCTTTTAACATTGTAGATTAAGGTGTCATCTACCTAGAAATGGACTGAAGTTCAAGCTGTGGAAATAACCTACATAAAATGGATTGAATCACATAAATGTAGCTGTCATCCTAAGGGGTCTGAGGAAATGGGCTGCTTTTGTTCTGACCTCCTTGAATGACCCTACCTGTGCTTTAGGTCCCTTCAGAATGAAAGGAAAATTGAAGGAAGTGAATAGAAATTGACCCTAGGTTACAGACTCTGTGGCTTTTTCCCTCTTGAAATTACATTACTGATCTCAGACTTGCGGTGATTCTCCACAGCCTCGGCAACATCCCATCCGACTCCTTACAGAGAGAGCTGATAGATTTACAGATGACAGATTCTCATCTGATTATTCGGAGTGCAGATGGATTGATTGTCAACTTAGTGACAAGCCTGAGAGGGGAGAAGAGTAGAAAATAGGAGCTATGATCACCTGTAGCAAGCAGAATCCCTTACACTGCCAAATTATTACTTTGTTGAATGCTCAAGTGCCTGGTTAGCAAAGACATGGAAAATTGCATGAAGCTGTTGAACAAAATTTTTCTTGGAACATTATCCTCATTATAAATGCATCACTATGTTTCTGAAAATAGAGAAGCTAACCGTATGAGTTGCAGAAACCCTTTGTCTCAGGAACAAACATTAGTAAGCATCTACATCACAAGAGACTGTACAGAATGTTCTAACTTTTCTAATTGTTTAATGACTTTAACTTCATTATCAGTAAGCTCATTCAGAGCCTTTAAACTTGCTACCAGGAAAGTCATTAGAGGAGCTTTTAAAGTTAAAATGAATGAAATGTTTACCAGCTATATAATTTTGAAAAAAAAAATTATAACGACTCACACTGTGAATTACTCATTACCAAATATATGACCAGTCATGGATGCTATCTTATAAACCACCATCCCTCTGAGAGTTCTTTATAAAACATTGGCTTTCCCAGTCTTCACAGAGCATATTCTCATGAAAGAAAATCCATCTTTTAAAGTTAATTTTGTGTTCTAATTAGAATACAAATGTGATAGAAGACTGATGCTTAAAGTGTCTGTTAAGACATTTTTCAAACCTAGGTGTTTGGATAGTTTCTTTTTAAAAGACTGCAGTTTGTTTCTTTAGGTTTGTGTGTTGCAAGCTTGGTTCCCAGTCTAAGGCATTATGAGGAGGTGGATAAAGCCTAAAGGTGTTTGGTAGAGGAAAGTTAAACCACATAGGAATATCCTTGAAACGGTTTGAACCATAACCCTTTGCATTCTCTTTATTTTGAAATTCATGAGGTGAGCAGTTTGACCTCCTATGCACACTCTGTCTTTACAAAGGGCCATTCAAACATTACTGAGACCTCGTGTACCAAACACATGGTATGTACTCACTTATAGGGTAGTTTAGTCCTATAGTGGGATAGACATACTACACTGCACAAACCCCAAGAAGGTGAGCCCGATGGGCATCTTAGGCTTTATGTGGGGCCTCAGTGGTGTGGGGGATAGCTCTACTTTTTGATCACTTCCCCATGATAGGACTTCCCTCACAGGCCACAGGGGAGGAAGGCAAACTCAGTCCTCAGGAGCTGGAGTGCCTGGGTAGGGAGGCTCTCTTGTTCTGAGGAATAGGGGAGACGGGTTGCAGGAGGGAGGGTGGGATTGAGAGGAATGGAGGGAGCAGCTCATGATGGCAATGTAAATTGAATTAATTAACAAAAAATGTTTTAAAATACCCACCTTCTCAGGACTTTGTTTTATTAAGCATAAAAAATTAACAATTTTTCTTCTTAGTTCAAAATTTAAAAATTATGGAACTATAAAAAGAAATTTCTATTTAATCTTAATTAAGATTCCTATTATAAGTCCATCATTTGCATATAGGTACAAGTGTATTTTAGAGAAACAGGACAGCTATAATACAGAGTTGGGATTTTGAGGACAGAAGTGTTATAAGATGGAGAAAAATACATGAGAAATACCTTTCCCCAAATAACCAACATCAATTTACATTGATATTTAACATTAACCAATAGTTTTATAATTAACTTCTGATACGAAACACTAAAATTATCATGAACACTGCAGATAAATCAGTCAAGTTGCCCATGCTTTATACGAAAGTAACACATATACAGTTCCCACAGTATCTTAATTTCCAACCCCTTCAGATGTAATAATTTTCCTAAAATGACAAGAATACATTAAAAAGATACTTAATAGGCTGCCTATAAAAAGTTCCATCTAGAGGTTGACATAAATGAATTCATGTATGAGATGGGTTCTGAGGAGGACTATACAGTCCATTCCCCATCTTTGTAGGAACAGTTGATCACCTCCAAGAACACTAATTTTTTTCATCAATTACCACTTGCCCTTTTGTTATGTAGAAATTAAGTGGCTTAGTATATAAAACATCTCACAGTATATAAAATAAATTTAGTACATGGTATAATTTAAAGTTTTAACAAAATCAACAAACTGAAACACATATATTCACATCCATGAACATGACGATACATGCATCCATGTAGCATAGAATAAAAATGTTTATGAAATAGCCACCAACAGTTTAAACCATGGCAAATGGAATCAGCAAAATATGGCATATGGAAACAATCACAGGTTATGGTCAAGTGGATTCTATCTATAAGATCTAATAAGCTTCTGAAAATTTGTATTAAATAAACATTATATGAAGGTGGAAGATAAGTTTAAAATCAGATAAAATAGAGAAAAAGCATTTTGAAGAAGTTGAGTTGCTGAGAAGAAAGCCTCAAATTTCTCCTTCAATGTTATATTGTGATTATTGCATTTTTTTCTATGTGTAGAATTACTCATTTTCTTAAGGCCCTCAGAAACAGAGTAACTCTATTCTCATTTCTTGGGGCTATTCATTTACTGATAACCCTCCAGTATAAAAATCATTCATGAGAAAGCTTTTACAGTATAGCTCTGGTATACTGAATTTTCAAACTTTGGAACTCCTTATCAAAATAAAATATTTGATTTTTTTTCCTAAGAGACATTATGTTAATCATCTTAGATGATTGTAAATGAAATTATTAAGCATTATTTTTAATTTAAAGAACAATTTAAACCTAACTAGAATTACTCCATCTTATTTCTCAAGTCTCCAGTGAGTTGTTCAGAGCCAGTTATGCATGTTGTTGAATTATCTCAATATTTTGTCTAAAATATTACTTATTATGTACCTTGTTATTTATATCAGTGGGTTATAATTTATCTGACAAAGAATATTTTGAAATACTGGAATAGCTCCGAGCTTGCAATCAGTTTTTCCCTTAAAAAAAAAAAAAGCAAGGGACAAAATAAAGCAACAATTCATGTCATCTTATAACAAAATATAGCTTTTATGAAATCTTGAGCTTAATTGAATTGCTGGCATTACTGAACTCTGATTAAGTGTATTGGATCAATGTTAATTGACTTAGTTAGGAGGTTCATATCATTGAGTCACTCATAGCTATATGAATTACACCCTTTGCTCTTTCTTTTGTGGGAGGTAATGTTTTTCTGTTCATTGAATTATCTGAAATTGTTATTGCTGAATGTCAGCTGAACTGAACAAAAATGTATAAATTGGGAACATTGTAGTCAATTACTTACATATGATAAATGATCATGAAGACAAGAAAAATAGATTCATTAGCTGTGTTTGTTCTGTGTATTTTGTTTAAAACTTCTATTTTTTAAAATTTCTTGGGGACCTTTTTGACATTTCTTTTATGTTTTTAATTTATATATTTACTTTACATCCTTAAATATCTGTCTTACATCTTCTCTGAAGAAGAAAAGAACCCTGGTATCCACGTCCACCATTGCTTAAGAGGGATTTGCAACTTTTTCTTGCGAAATTTCAGAGAACTCAGTTACGTATTCATTGACTTTTGTTCTTTCAAATTAGTGAGGCAAAGCAACATTCAACAAACATTTATTAATGAAATAAGAAACTTAGCTAAATTAACTTTGATTTACATAATTCTTGATGTTATCCTACTCTGTTTACATATTTAATATCTAATACATACCAATCTATATATTCTGGCTAGTTTTCTGTTAGTGTGACAAAAGCCAAAGTGATTGGGAAGATGGAACCAAAATTGAAATATTGTACTCACAAGACTGGTCTGCAGAAAATTGTATGGTGTATATTCTTGTTTATGTTTGATGTGGGAGGGTCTGGTCCACTGTGCACAGTGCCTGGGAAGGTGGTCCTGAAGGCTGGAAGAAATCAGGCTGAGCAAACCATGAGGAGCAACCGAGTAAGCAGTTTCCTCCATGGCCTTTAATCAGACCTGCCTCCAATTTCTTGCCCTGATTTTCTATCCTGACTTTCTTCCATGATTGACTGTGATGGGTTATGTAAGAATGAAATAAACCCTTTCCTCCCCAAGTTTCTTCTGGTCATGGTGTTTTACCATAGCATCAGAAACCTTATCTAAGACACATACTTAGTATCAAACAACACACATACACACACACACACACACACACACACACACACACACGATACTGTATATATGTAGATAGTATAGATATTATATATACATATATAAGTATATATTTCAGCAATTGTCATAAACATAGCATTCAATTCATCTTCTACTCTGTCCTCAAGAATAACTACTAATCTTATTTTAGAGATCAAATAAAATTATTTTCGCCATCTTAACAACTGGGAGATTTATGCTATCTTACCAGTGCTTATTTTATTAACAAAGCACAAGTGTAACTTTTTCTGTTCTTGAAAGAATGGTCAGTCACCAAATGCACAAAATTTATGTTTTAAAAGAAAGTTAATATATCTAAAATATTTCCTTATACGAAGCAGTTGAAGTACCAAATATCTCATTCTTAGTGAGGTTGTGTATGTGTATGCTGTCTTAAATTGTTTGTTTATCTGATGAATGAGTTGTCAAAACAATAATTCTCAGTTTTAGAATTGTTTTATTTTCCTTTCCACAACTTTAACAGAACACATACAGAAAAAGCACCTCAAGCCATCTTGAACAGAAGGTAAATTTTTGCCCTCTGGCCCTTGACTTTCTCATGTTCTTGGAGGCAATGGCAGTTCTTTTTCCTGCCTGGCATGTGGCTCACCATCTGTCACAAGGCAAGTCAACACAGAAGTTATACTTAAAGAACAAGGAGACATTTTAACACCAATACATTTCTTTTTAATGGTGCTATTAAAGGCTTAGTTCTCCTCTCAGATAAGACTACTCTGCGTTTGCATTTTCTTTCACAAAAACATGTACTATCTCCTTCCATGAACATTGAAGAGTGGCATTCCACTGGTTTTAAACTGCTGGATTACTTTGATCATCACAACACATTGCCTTAACCCTTAACCCAGGTTTCTCAAATAAGCAAAGCAATTGTTACCCAGAGACTTCTAGTTATAGGAAGATGCTACCCGACTTAACACAAATAACCTTCTCTCATACTAGACAAGCATTCAAAAGCCATTTTCTACACAGACAGTAACTTGACAACCACAATACAAACAACAGAAATTGATCAAAGTATAGTTTGTTGTCAGTTACATCTATTTTCTTGCCTAAGGCAGTCAATTACTGTAGTTGCTATTCGTTCAAGAATGTTTGATGAACCTCAAACATTAGTTCAATAAAAAAAATTGCTTGTATGCTCTGTATTTCTCAGTGTTTTATAAAAATGGTTCTCTTTATGAAGATTGTAACTCAGTCACCCATCTTCTATACTAAGTGTAACATTAAGTGTATAAAAAAAAAGAATAGTAAATAAATATTTTTGGCATAAATGTTTCATGTGAATTTACCACAAAGGTCACAATGAAAATTAAAAACATAGTCTATATCCTCTTCAGCTATAATCTTCATGTGCACGCATGGTCTGTTAATACTGCTCTTAGATGAATATTAAACATTCTGTAGGAGAAAAGTAAACCCATTGTTATTTTTTAATCATCTTAAATGCAAAACAAAATGACAATAATTAAAAATCATTTACAAAAGCAATTTGGTTGAATTTGCTTTTAAGTCAACCATCATGTTGGGAGGTTGTCTACTCAACAGCACATTTATTAACTTGCCTCTGATTTAAGTGTTTCAGAGAGCAACTCCAATGCAAGACACTTTGAAAACATTTGAATTTGATAATAACTGTGAAATTACATCTCCTTATTTTTTATATTCCTGATTTACTTTAGTGTATTGCTTTGGGGATGAATTTATATATATATAATGATATAGTTATTTTCTCAAGAATAGGATTTGGCAGAGTGCAAGCTATTTGGGTACTATTTTCTTGTACGATGGGAAATGTAGAAATTTCTTGGCAGGAACTTAATCCTAATCATTGAAAATCTACGGGAAAAATAGAGTTTGTGTATCAGTACTTTTCTGTTTTCATGTGCATATGTAGGCCCAGGTAATGTCTGATGACATCTTCAATAATTCTTCCATCTTATTTATTGAAGCAAAGTATCTCAATGAAACCCAAAGTTCATTCTTCTTGTCTGGCCAACCCCCTTCTCTGGGATACTCTTGTTACCTTCCTTTCAGGCTGGAATTTCCAGTGGGCTGCCATGATCAATTATTTTTAGGTTCAGGGTATCTGAACTCCAGTCCTCACAGTCCTGTGCTAACTATTTTAACCATTGAGCTATCTCTCAAATCACTCTGACTTATTCTTTAAAGCATACAGTTTTTGCCTGTCCTTCTCAACACCCAACACCTCCCTTGTCCCTACTCCCTCTCAAATTCATGTCACCTTCATTTGTGATTGTATCCTGGGGGGTGAGGTGGTATGGGAAATCTCCTGGGCAGGAAGCTGGTTGTTCCCTAAGGTGCTCTCTTTAGCTTGTTGCTTATGGTCCCAGACAGCTGGTGCTTCTTAGGGAATTGTCTCTCTCAGATTTATGATCCTGTGGGCTAACTGGGCTCTTTGAGAGCCAAGGGTCTCTCCTCTCACCAGGAGAAGTCCCGGAGACAGCTGCCCTTCCGCTGGCTTTCTTGCTCTGAATTTAGTGAGCTGCCACTGTTTAGACTATTTGTTGGGCACAGTCCTCTTGAAGAACCAGAGCATCAAGAGTTTCGGTCCGTCTCCCTAGAGAGACAGGTTGAACTTTGGAGCAGTGTCTGGACCTGATCCTGTGATTCCCAGGTGTCCATAGGTCTAAGGTTGGATCTCTGTGACCCAGTACCCAGAAAGAATTCAGTGGCTGGTGAGCACAGCACACAGGTGTGCTGCTGGAGGGTAGAGACCCTGAACCTGCGGGACCCCAGGAACTCTTTCAGGGGTTAGGTGGGTGACTTGAGGTCAGACCTGATGTTTCCCTCACTGTGGGGTTTCCTCAAGACTGGGAGATGCAGTCTGTGCTGTTTTGGGGCCCGCAGTTCAGTCTGGGGTGGTGCAGGTGTGCGACTCTGTGCTGGAGACTGAGTGCCTGCCGGAATCCAGGAACTTTTCTGGGGATTAGCTTAGTGACCTGAGGTCAGACCAGATTGCTTCCCTCACCATGGGGTTTCCTTAAACCTGGGAAACACAATCACTGTTGTTTAGGGGCCCACAGTTTGGTCTGTTGGTCGTGCGCAGTCATTGCTGTCCTGCTGATCAGACACAGAGTGCTATCAGCACCGCCATCTTGAATCCTCCCCCTAAGTTTTATATATATATATATATATATATATATATATATATGCTTTTTTTAAAAAGATTTTACTGTGTGTGTGTGTGTGTGTGTGTATGTGTGTGTGTGTGTGTGTACAAGAGTGTGGATGGCTACAGAAGAAAGTGTTGAATCCCTAGAGCTGGAGTTACAGATGGTCATGAGCTATGAAATTTGGTTGCTGGGAACTCTACAAGTGTACCAGAGTCTCTTTGTCTCTAGGTCATTCCTTCCAGTCCCCAGTAAGCTGAAATGTTTTAATGTTTAAATATGCATTTTTTAGAATATTCATCAGTGTTGATGGTGAGGTAGCTAGGTTTAAACGCTTTATAATAAAACATCACTATAGTTAACTTGTACATTCCTGCCTAAGACACTGGTTCTTAACCTGTGGGTCACAATCCCCACAGGGGTTGCATAACAGATATCCTGCAGATCATATGTTTACATTGAGTTTCATAAGCGTATCAAAATGATTGTTTTAAAGTAGAAACAAAGTACTCTTGTGGTTGGGAATCATAACTACCCAAGGAACTGTTTTAAAAGGTCCCCGCATCATGAAGGTCGAGAACCACGGGAAGGAAACCCTATAAGCATCATCCATGACTCCTCATTTTTCTCTGGCCTGAGGAGTCCATCCATCTACTTTCTGTCTTGATAGTCTCATCAGTCCTGGTGTTCCTAGAATTATACAGTTAAGGTTGTTTGTGACTGGCTTCTATCAATTATTGCCATGTTTTCAGGGTTGTCTTAGGGTTTCTATTGTTGTGATAAAGTACTGCCCAAAAGCAACTCGAGGAGGAAGGATTTATTTCCTTTTACAGCTTTTAGGTCACATTCCATCACAGGGATGCCAGGGTACCACAGGCTGGAAGTAGAATCAGAAATTGAAAAAAAAAAAAAAAAAAAGGCTACAGAGAAATGCTGCTTATTGACTTGATTCCTATAGCTTGTTCAGTATGTTTTCTTACACCACCCAGGACCACACGGGTGGAGGTATCTCCGTCCACGGTGAGTTAGGTTCTCTTAGATCTATCCGTCATCAGGAAAATGTGCCACAGACTTGCCAACAGGTGATGTGCACAGAAGCATTTTCTCAATTTAGGTTCCTCTACTCAAGTAAGTCTAGCTTGTGTCAATGGATAAAATGCCACTAAGACTAATACTCTGTCATTATCATCATTTTATTCTTCTTATGAATTGCCAGTATTTCATTTACTTGTACTGCTGAATACTGTTCTGTTTTGTATGTTTTTCTTGATTTGCTTATGTTTGTTTCTTTCACCATACAAGAAATGTGAGTGATAGTACCTTCAGCTGAATAACTCAACCCAAGTTATCTAAGTCGAAGTCACTCCCTTATGGCCAAACACTTTACTTAGTTTTTTTTTAGGAATTTCTTAAATCTTTATTGTAATGACTAGATCAAGGTGTTATGTAAATTAGTATACTATTTGGCACTAAAACTTTAAGGTTACTCAAGAACTGACTACTCAGGAACTGACTTCTATTGCCATAGAGGAGACAATAGCATACAAAGGAATGAATATACTGTTTCAGGGTATCAGCAAAAGGTTGACCGGGGCTGCTGCCACTGAGTTCTCTCCCACTTTGCTCCCTGAGAAGATTTTTGTTTTCTGCTTTTTCTTTCTATATTTCATTTCAAAAACAGTTAGGAGAATAGCTGAACAATGGAAAAAGTTGCAGGTAGATATGGAGGGGTCTGAGAAACACCAACAAAAAAAGTGGATGGAATAAGAAAATCAGAAGGGTCACTCAATTGTCTCATTTTTTAAATGATTGCAGAGTTGGCTGTGCAACTACAGAGTTTTTAGGTAGAGAGAGAAGCACTTGGGAAGCAAATATTACCTCTGTAAAGAGGAAAACAAAAGGGTTCCTACCTCATAACTGAGAGCCAGAACTTCTTGCAATTGAAGCCTTGCTTTGCATTATCCATTTTTAACATCAAGTTCCCACAGGCCCTGGTTGGGCTCAGAGCTGGGAGGAGCAGAAGGCCCTGCAGGGCAAAAGGATTACAGAGAAACAGCTCATTTAGAGAGAAAGAAAGGGTTAATCTTGAGCAAACTGAGTTTCCATAGCTTTCCCAGGAGCCACCAAAAGCCTTAGATATCAAACTGTTCTGTGCCTCAATTGTGGTAAATTCAGTCATTTGAAAAGAAATTATGACCAAGCTTCAAAGCTCAGAATGGCCAGTGTATTAACTCTGAGAAACACAGTAGCCATGTCTGGAAGCACTGGGTTCTGGGTAAGAGTGATAAGGGTTCTCTGGATTTTATAGATTTGTGGTAAAGGGTGTCACTGAACTAGTGAATGAAGGACCAGGAAGGACATATGAGGTAAGCCTTTGCCTTTAGAAAACAGCTTTGGAGTCCTAGCTAGAGGCTCAACAGCAAAAAGTACAAGCCATCCCAGATGAGAGCAGCCAAGATTCACAAAGTTAAAAACAAATAAATAAACAACAACAACAAAAAACAACTTGACCACTGTGACCTCTAAAAAGTGTTTGGTTCATGGATAATCTCCTTTTAAGAAAGCAACAAGTATTCATGTTAGGGGAAAAAAAGACTTTGTTGTTGTTGTTGTTTTTTGACTAAATGAGGAAAATGAAGTGAGAGTTTTGGTTCCTTTAAAACTCATTATTTAAACATATTTTGTTTAAATCTCAGGTGGGTGATATGGGACTGCTTCAGATTGTCCACAGCAGCAGACTATTTGCCTCATGTGGGCTCTGAGAGAAAAGTGATTGTTGCCAGCTGCAGATAGTTTAATTCTGGGGACTCTAAGAGGGTATAAATGCCAGAGCCCAGAGAGGGATGGGGTGTTCTGAGAAAGAAGAAAGTGGTAGCTGCTCCCTCTTGCTACTCCTGATGGCTGTTGTTGCAGTTGAGTAGAAGAATTTGGAGATATCCTGACTACAAAGATTGGACTTGCCTCAAGGAACCTAATGACCCCAAACAGCAGTAAGTAATTAAAGTGAACTATGTCCCTCTCCCCCTCTAACCTTTCTCTCCTACCTGGTGTTGGGGTGTTGGAAGAGATTAGGGTGTTGGAAGGGATTAGGGTGGAAAGGGAGGTAGAGAAATAAGAAACCCAAATAAAATAGATAAAAATACATGCAACAGGACAGAAACATTATCTTATAATCTTATATTCTTTGCTTCTAAATTTGTCATTTCTTTTCTTGTATATGCATCTCAGTGTCTACAAAATACCCATTAACCATCTGTGAGGACTCTAAATGAATAAAGAATAGTGCTGGGTCAAGAACGCAATGCATGGAAAGAATAGATTCAGCTAAACAAAGCAAAAATTGCTGTATAGAAATGCTTGCCATCTCTTTTTGAATCACGCTTGTCAAAACCTAAAAAGTTCCATTGAAATGTTACTGCCTCTGAAGAACGATGAGTTCAATCAATGAACAGCCAATAAGGTGTTTCAGAATTCTTATGTGCAAGAGTTTAAAATAAAAGCATTTCAATAAGGGGAGGAGCTGTGTGCTTTCTGAGTCTGAATGGAAGCACAATTGAGCTACTGGAGCAAGCTGATTTGCCTTGACTGTTCTGAGAGCAATAGCTGTTTCCAAATGGAAAATAAATATTATGTAACTCCAGTCCTGTATAGAAAGTTGCAGTACAGCTTTAACCCTTTTTAAGGACTAATTTTATTTTGTGTTCTTGGTTGGAAACTGAAGCCTAGATAAAATTCATCTGTAGTAAATATAGTCATTCTTTGATGCTAATTGCTTGTTTTAAATTCCTCTTTATGCAGTGTGATTCTTTTCCTCAGAGTTTTGCAGTAACTTTTTTTTGAGTATTAATCATAGTTCAGTTCTTTTTTTAATTAATTACACTTTATTCACTTTGTATCCCCCCATAAACCCCTTCCTTTTCCCCTCCCATGCCCACCTCCCCTCCCCCTTCTCCACACATGCCCCTCCCTATGTCCACTGATAGGGGAAGTCTTCCTCTCCTTCCTTCTGATACTAGAATATCATATCTCATCAGGAGCGGTTGCACTGTCTTCCTCTGTGGCTTGGTAAATTTGCTCCCCCATCAGGGTGAGGTGATCAAAGAGCAGGCCAATCAATTCATGTTTGAGGCAGTCTCTGTTCCCATTACTATGGAACCCACATGGACACTGAACTGCCATGGGCTACATCTGTACAGGGGTTCTAGGTTACCTCCATGCATGGTACTAGGTTGGAGTATGATTCTCAGGACAACCCCTGTGCTCAGAGATTTTGGTTTTGTTGCTCTCCTTGCGGAGCTCCTGTACTCTCCGGATCTTATTATTGCCCAATTCTTTCATAAGATTCCATGAACTTTGCCCAACAGTTGGCCATAAGTTTCAGCATCTGCTTTGATAGCCTTGCAGTAACTTTTAAGGAATAACTTAGCAAATGGCCACTATACTGTTTGATTAGATTCATCAATTAGCATTTTATCACAATTCCTTTTTATTCTCTGGACATAAGTAATGTAAATCCACAATAGTCGTAGAGATGAATAGTTGAATAGATAAATAGATGTTAAAAAAGTGATAAATGATATCAGTAAGAACAAGTTAAGATATGTTTAATGGAACTACTTAAAATTAAATAAAAAATATCATTAGACGTTACTGTAAAAAAAATTCAATATATAGTTTCTAACACTAAGTATATTTTTCTGCAGGACCTTGATTAAGTTATTTCATTCAGCAAAAATTTCCTTAAAAGTATTACTTCTAGGGGGCAAGATGGCGGCGCCGGGAGGACTCTCATTCTGAGGAGCAGCACAGCAGGATTGGCACAGTGACCAGCAATCAGAACTCGTGGCCATAAAACACAAGTGGTTGTGTTTCTCAGGTGAGAGGATACCCCACGGTGGGGGATTCGATCAGCTTTAACTCACCCAGCTAAACCGCAGAAGAGATCCCCATTCCACCAGGCGCTTGGTCGCCAGCCCAGAGCAACCCGCCAGCGCTATCTGGTCACGGTCCCAGACTGAACTGTGGGCCCACAACACCATAGACTGGATTTCCCAGTCGAGAGATAACCCCACGGAGCAGGAAACAATTGGGACCGACCCCAGGTTACCCAGACATCCCCTGGAAAAGACTCGGATTCCGCGGGTGCCCCAGGAGCCAGCCCGGACCCAGAGCCGGGACACAGGCGCCTGCCTGCACAGAGCCCTGCCTGCGCGCGTGATTCGCCGCCTCAGATAGAACTGTGGGCACCAGGGCAACAGGGCACCAGACTGCGTGTCTCTGGCAGAAGGAAACCCCCAGCGGAGGGGGTCAGCAGCTCTAACGCTTAGGACACCCAGCACCAAAACACTTTCTGGACTCACGCAGACTCTAGTGCAGGCAGGAGCGCTGTGCTCTGCCACCATTGTTGCGTTCCCCTGGGGCACTGGGACACACAGCTGCATCCTCGGACCTGCAGGAGCCGAAGAGCCATTACAGCAGCCCTCAGATACTGTGCCAGGGATTGGCCAGTTGTCCCTGGCTGGACTGCCAAAACTGTAGGAATCCCTGATCCTTCAGGGGGGCTTCACCCACAGCGTCTGGACCAGAGCGGTGCCTACAGCCGCCATCCCAGACAGAGACACACAGCTTCTGGTCCAGAGTGAGGCACCCAGCCTCCAGACCAGAGCAGTGCCCCCAGGCGCCAACTCAACCTAGGTGCACATTCTCCAGGTCCAGAGCAGAGCAATCAGCCTTTGGCCCAGAGACTTGCTGAGTGCACCTCCCACTTTCTCAGACAGAACTGTGCGCCCCAGGATAACAGACTGAGTTTCTCTGTTGGGAGAAAACCCCACAGCTAGGGAATCAGCAGTCTCTTCAAGAGGACTGTACATGAAAATTTAGTGAGCAGCAGCACACTAAATTTATAACAAGAAACCCAGCAGTGGGGCAGCTGTCTTGAGAAATTTTATGGGTAAGAGGAGATCCCCCCCTGCCTAACATAGACCACAGCTACTACTCAGGGCTATAAACCTGAGGTGAACAGTGGCAACTCCGGAGAAACACTGGCCATACAGTGACCATAACCAAAAAGCAGAGAAGGACTCCTTCAGGAAAAATCATCTTCCAGCCAAGGGGATACTCCCTACCTCAGGACTCCAGGAAGCACAGAAACTAACAGCCAAAACCTAAATCAGCCCAATGGGTAGAGGTCAGCGTAAAGGCTCAACCAACAAAAGACAGAGCAATATGGCATCTCCAGAACCAGGCCATCCAGGGGCGAACAGCCCTGAACAATGCAGCATAATAGAAAATCAAGAAGATGACCTTACATCTATGTTGATGAAGAGAATAATAGAGGAAACAGATAAAATACGTAAAGAATTAGAGGAAGATAAAACCAAACAGATCATGGCTATCCGTAAAGAAATGGAGGAAGATAAAGACAAGCAAATTAGGGCCATCCGTGAAGAAATACAGGAAGATGTAGCCAAACAGCTTGTGGCCTTCAGAGAAGAAATAATTAAATCACTGAAAGAAATCAAAGAGACAGAGTTGAAGGAACTAAAAGAAAAAGAGGAAAATACAAGCAGACAGGTGAAGGAAGTAAACAAAACAACTCAAGACCTGAAGATAGAACTAGAAAAATTAAAGAAAACACAAATGGAGGAAATAATGGAGAGGAAAAATTTAGGGAAGAAAACAGGAACTACAGAGGTAAGCATAACCAACAGAATACAAGAAATGGAAGAAAGAATCTCAGGTGTAGAAGATACAATGGAAGAAATCGATGTATCTGTCAAAGAAAATGTTAAATCCAAAAAATTCCTGACACAGACCATCCAAGAAATCCAAGACAATATGAAAAGACAAAACCTAAGAATAATAGGAATAGAGGAAAAAGAAGACTCCCTTCTCCAAGGCCCAGAAAATATTTTCAACAAAATCATTGAAGAAAATTTCCCCAAGTTAAAGGAGAAGCCAATAAGGATACATGAGGCCTACAGAACACCCAACAAATTTGACCAGAAAAGAAAATCCTCCCGCCACATAATAATCAAAACAGTAAGTATACAGAACAAAGAAAAAATACTAAAAGCTGCAAGGGAAAAAGGCCAAGTAACATATAACGGCAAACCCATTATAGAATCACACCTGACTTTGCAACAGAAACTATGAAAGCCAGAAGGGCCTGGACAGATATCATGCAGACCCTAAGAGAACACAGATGTCAACCCAGGCTACTATACCCTGCAAAACTCTCAGTCCTCATAGACGGAGAAAACAAGATATTCAATGACAAAAACAAATTTCAACAATACCTACACACAAATCAAGCATTACAGAAGACACTGGAAGGGAAAATACAACCCAAGAAAATTAGCTTCTCTCAAGAAAACACAGGAAATAATTAACCTTGCTACAGCAAAACAAAAAGCAACCAAGCACACAAACTTATGAACACAGCCAACATCAAAATCAAAGGATCAAACAGCCACTGGTCATTAATCTCTCTCAACATCAATGGACTCAACTTTCCAGTAAAAAAACACAGATTAACAGAATGGATACGTAAACAAAACCCAGCAATCTGTTGCCTACAAGAAACACACCTAAGACACAAAGATAGACATTACCTGAGGGTAAAAGGTTGGAAGATGACTTTCCAAGCAAATGGACCCAAGAAACAAGCAGGAGTAGCCATTCTAATACCTGATAAAATAGACTTTCAACCAAAATTAATAAAAAGAGATGAGGAAGGACACTTCATACTCATCAAGGGAAAATTCCACCAGGAAGACATCACAATCCTGAACATCTATGCCCCAAATACAAGAGCACCCACATTTGTAAAAGAAACATTGATAAAATTTAAACCACATATAGATCCCCACACATTAATAGTGGGAGACTTCAACACCCCACTCTCAACAAAGGACAGGTCAACAAAACAGAAATTAAACAAAGAAACAATATCTCTGACAGAGGTCATGAATCAAATGGACCTCACAGACATCTACAGAACTTTACACCCAAACACAAAAGAATTTACCTTCTTCTCAGCACCTCATGGAACCTTCTCCAAAATAGACCATATAGTTGGTCACAAAGCCAGCCTCAACAGATACAAGAAGACTGAAATAATCCCTTGTATCCTGTCTGATCACCATGGAATAAAGCTGGACTTCAACAACAACAGAAATAGCAAAAAGCCTACACACTCATGGAAACTGAACAACTTGTTACTAAATGACAGCTGGGTCAGGGAAGAAATAAAGAAAGAAATTAAAGCCTTTCTAGAACTCAATGAAAATGAAGACACAACATACCCTAACTTGTGGGACACAATGAAAGCAGTGCTAAGAGGAAAGTTCATAGCACTAAGTGCCTTCAAGAAGAAATTCGAGACAGCTCATTCAAGCAACTTAATGGCCCACTTAAAAACCCTAGAAAAAGAAGAAGCAGACACACCAAAAAGGAGTAGACGGCTGGAAATACTCAAACTCAGGGCTGAAATCAATCAATTAGAAACAAATAAAACAATTCAAAGAATCAATGAAACCAAGAGCTGGTTCTTTGAGAAAATCAACAAGATCGACAAACCCTTCGCCAAGCTAACTAAAAGGCAGAGAGACACCACCCAAATCAACAAAATCAGAAATGAAAGGGGGGACATAACTACAGACACTGAGGAAATCCAAACAATCATTAGGACTTACTTCAAAAGTCTATATGCTACAAAATTTGAAAATCTAAATGAAATGGACAATTTTCTTGATCGATTTGACTCACCAAAGCTGAATCAGGACCAGGTAAATCAACTAAATAGTCCTATATCCCCCAAAGAAATAGAAGCAGTCATCAAAAGTCTCCCATCCAAAAAAAGCCCAGGACCAGATGGCTTCAGCGCAGAATTCTACCAGACCTTCAAAGAAGAGCTAACTCCAATTCTCTTCAAACTATTCTACAAAATAGAAACAGAAGGAACATTACCAAACTCATTCTATGAAGCCACAATCACCTTGGTACCTAAACCTCACAAAGACTCAACAAAGAAAGAGAATTTCAGGCCAATCTCCCTTATGAACATTGATGCAAAAACACTTAACAAAATACTTGCAAACCGGATCCAAGAACACATCAAAGATATTATCCACTATGACCAAGTAGGCTTCATCCCAGGTATGCAGGGGTGGTTCAATATACGGAAATCCATCAATGTGATCCACCATATTAACAAACTGAAAGAAAAGAACCACATGATAATCTCCCTAGATGCTGAAAAAGCATTTGACAAAATCCAACATCCATTCATGTTTAAAGTATTGGAGAGATCAGGGATACAAGGCACATATCTAAACATAGTAAAGGCGATATACAGCAAGCCTATAGCCAACATCAAACTGAACGGAGAGAAACTTCAATCAATCCCACTGAAATCAGGGACAAGACAAGGCTGCCCACTGTCTCCATATCTCTTCAACATAGTGCTGGAAGTCCTTGCTAGAGCAATAAGACAGTCGAAGGAGATCAAGGGGATACAGATGGGAAAGGAAGAAGTCAAATTATCACTATTTGCAGATGATATGATAGTATATATGAGTGACCCCAAAAACTCTACCAGGGAACTCCTACAGCTGATAAACACCTTCAGCGAAGTGGCCGGATATAAAATTAACTCAAAAAAAAAAATCAGTAGCACTCCTGTATACAAAAGACAAAAGGGCTGAGAAAGAAATTAGAGAAACAACACCATTCACAATAGCCACAAATGACATAAAGTACCTTGGCGTATCCCTAACCAAGCAAGTCAAAGACTTGTATGAAAAAAATTTCAAGTCTCTGAAGAAAGAATTAGAGGAAGATATGAGAAGATGGAAAGATCTCCCATCCTCATGGCTTGGCAGGATTAACATAGTAAAAATGGCCATCTTACCAAAAGCAATCTACAGATTTAATGCAATTCCCATCAAATTGCCAACACAATTCTTTACAGACCTGGAAAGAAAAATTCTCAACTTCGTATGGAATAAAAAGAAACCCAGAATTGCTAAAACAATCCTCTACAATAAAAGATCTTCTGGAGGTATCTCCATCCCTGATCTCAAGCTGTAGTATAGAGCAACAGTTATAAAAACTGCATGGTAATGGCATAGAAACAGAATGGTGGATCAATGGAATCGAACAGAAGACCCAGAAATAAACCCACACACTTAAGGACACCTGATTTTTGACAAAGATGCCAAAACCATACAATGGAAAAAAAATAGCATCTTTAACAAATGGTGCTGGTCCAACTGGATGTCTACATGTAGAAAAATGAAAATAGATCCATACTTATCACCCTGCACAAAACTGAAGTCCAAGTGGATCAAAGACTTCAACATAAAACCAGACACATTAAATCGGCTAGAAAAAAAAGTGAGGAATACCCTAAAACTCATTGGTACAGGAGAAAACTTCCTGAACAGAACACCAACAGCACAGGCTCTAAGAGCAACAATCAATAAATGGGACCTCATGAAATTGAAAAGCTTTTGTAAAGCAAAGGACACCGTCATCAAAACAAAGCGACTGCCTACAGATTGTGGAAGAATCATCACCAACCCTCTATCTGACAGAGGACTCATATCCAGTATATATAAAGAACTAAACAAGCTGAAAAGCAGCAAACCAAGTAATCCACTTAAAAAATGGGGAACAGAGCTAAAGAGAGAATTCTCTGCAGAGGAATATCGAATGGCAGAGAAGCAGTTAAAGAAATGCTCAACCTCATTAGCCATTAGGGAAATGCAATTCAAAACAACCCTGAGATTTCACCTTACACCCATCAGAATGGCCAAGATGAAAATCTCAAGGGACAACACATGCTGGAGAGGTTGTGGAGAAAGGGGAACCCTTCTCCACTGCTGGTGGGAATGTAAACTGGTACAACCACTCTGGAAATCAATCTGGCGCTTTCTCAGACAACTAGGAATAGCACTTCCTCAAGATCCAGCCATACCACTCCTAGGCATATACCCAAAAGAGGCGCAAGTACACAAAAAGGACATTTGTTCAACCATGTTTGTAGCAGCCTTATTTGTAGTAGCCAGAAGCTGGAAACAACCCAGATGCCCCTCAACTGAAGAATGGATGCAGAAACTGTGGTACATCTATACAATGGAGTATTACTCAGCAATGAAAAATAAGGAAATCATGAAATTTGCAGGTAAATGGTGGGACCTGGAAAGGATCATCCTGAGTGAGTTGACCCAGAAGCAAAAAGACACTCACGGTATATACTCACTCATATAAACATACAATATAGAATAAACCCACTAAAAGCTGTACATCTAAACAAACTAAGCAAAAGAGAGGACCCTAACTAAAATGTTCAATCCCCATCCTGAAAGGCAAAGAGGATGGACATCAGAAGAAAACGAAAATAGGAAACAACCTCGGAACCAGCTACAGAGGGCCTCTGAAAGCCAGAAGAAAACAGGAAACAACCTTGAAACCTGCCACAGAGGTCCTCTGAAAGCTTCTGCAGTATAGACTGTCAAAGCAGATGCTGAGCCTGATGGCCAACTGATGGGCAGAGTGAATGGAATTTTATGTAAGAAGTGGGAAATAGTAAGAACTGGAGGGAACGGGAACTCCACAAGCAGAGCAACAGAACAAGATAATTTGAACACAGGGAACTTCCCAGAGACTCATACTCCAACCAAGGACTATTCGTGGGGATGACCTGGAACCCCTGCACAGGTGTAGCCCATGGCAGTTCAGTGTCCAAGTGAGTTACATAGTAATGGGAAGAGGGACTGCCTCTGACATAATCTGATTGGCCTGCTCGTTGATCACTTCCCCCTGAGGGGGGAGCAGCCTTACCAGGGCACAGTAGAGGACAATGCAGCCACTTTTGATGAGAACTGATAGACTAAGATCAGAAAGAAGAGGAGAACCTCCCCTATCAGTGGACTTGGGGAGTGGCATGCATGCAGAAAGGGGAGGGAGGGTGGGATCGACAGGGGAGGAGGGAGGTGCTTATGGGGGGATACAAAATGAATAAAGTGTAATTAATAAAAAAAATAATAAAAGATTTTAAAAAAATATTACTTCTTAAGCAACAGAACCAAAAAATCTGGGCAAAAGGTTCTTTTCTAACACTGATACTCCAAAATTAAGGACCATGCATGGAGATAACCTAGAACTCCTGCACAGATGTAGCCCATGGCTACATATCCAAGTGTGTTCCCTAGTAATGGGACATGAACTCAGTGGCTGGCTCTTTGATTACCTCCCCTTGATGGGGGAGCATCCTTACCAGGCCACAGAGAAAGACAATGCAGCCAATCCTGATGAGAAGTGATAAGCTAGGGTCAGATGGAAGGGGAGGAGGACCTCCCTATCAGTGGACTTAGAGAGAGGCTAAACCTGTCATTCATCAGTTCAGCTATGTTTAATGATCAAATAACTCCAAAAAATCCCAATTCAATTCTTCATGTTTGCTGCCAGGTGCTTTAGTGAGATGGCCTCAATTCAAGTTTTGAATTGTTATTTTCTAACTCAATGAGATTTTTGGTCATTAGTTCTCAACGCTGGGGATTCTACTCCAAGCTCTGTACATGGTAAGGAGATTGCTCTACTGCTGTAGAGCACATACCAGCACCCAGTTGCTCCTGTCAGAGCTTGAGCCTTACCTTACCTAACATGAGCTTTTCTACAAAATAAATTAAATCATTTGAATAGGAAATGATTTTTAGAACCCAATTTTATAATATTCCAGTTTTCACTGAGGTATCTTAGCTTCCAATGTATTTCATTATATGAAGTTGGAAATAATATTTTTTATAATTTTATTTTTATATTAATCACAAGTTATTTACTTTGTATTTCAACTGTAGCCCTGTCCCTCATTTGCTCCCAATCCCACTCTCAGTCCCTCATCTTCTCCCTTTCTCTTTCCAAGTCCACTGATAGGGGAGGTCCTCCTCCCCTTCCATCTGACCCTAGCCTATCAGGTATCTTCAGGACTGGCTGCAATGTCCTCCTCTGTAGTCTAGCAAGGCTGCTCCTCCCTGGGGAAGTTGGGAGGAGGTCAAAGAGCCAGCCATTGAGTTCATGTCAAAGAAAGTCCCTGTTCCCCTTACTTAAGGTACCCACATGGATGCTGAGCTACCATGGGCTACTGGAAATAATATTTTAACAAATAATATATTTCCACCAATATCTACAGTCGTGATTTTTTTTTACTCCAACATTTTAATTAAGTTCATTATTACACATTTTTAAAAAATTTACTGATGAGAAAAGTAAATGCCAAGACCCGTAATATATTTACTTATTGAAGAAACACTATAAATATACCTTCATAAAAATCAAATGCACTATGATCAAGAAGTGACTTTAAGTTAGGTCATTTTCAGTATATTTTGTTTGAAAATATCCACCTGAGATGGAGCCACAGAGAACCTTCAACCATAAATTTAATATTACTTCCTTTTTATATTCATGTGAAATATAAATGAAATACATGTGATCATTTCAATATTTAAAGTTACTTCTTCAGCTGGGTTAATTTCTTTCTTTCCTTCTTTCTTTCTTTTTCTGTGTTTGTGTGTGTGTGTGTGTGTGTGTGTGTGTGTGTGTGCATTTTGAGGCAAGGTTCCTGCTGATATGGAATTTGTCATTAAGCAGACTGCCCTGAAAGGTGTTGTAATCCTCCTGCCTCTGTCTCCTACGCATGAGATTAAAGACATTTATCACTCTTCCTGGCTTGATTTAATTACTTTTCAGCAATGGGCCTGATGGTTCACAACTCTAATCTCAGAATTTGAGAAGCAGAGGCCCAGTGGTTGTCTGGAGCTTAAGGCCAGCCTGGGTTAAATAGTGGTTGGTGGTGACCATGGGCTGCAGGGTGAGAACTAGCCTCGGAAAAATGGAAATGTGACCCAACAAAACAGCAAAACAGCCAAACACACAGTTTTTCTTGGTAGGACACGAACATCTTTCAGATGTCAGGACTATATAAACATATATCACGCTTTCCAATGCTTTGCCGAGGTCTGTATTCCCTGGAAGTTTTGTCATTCCTCATGGGATTTTGCCACAGTATGTCTTCATCTTACAGTTGTCATTTTGAATGTTTAATAGTAACTTGTAATAAGCATAATGGCTTTATTAGCATCTTTGAAGAAAACATGCCTACCTAGACACTTCTGTGCTGATTGCTGGTTCTTTTGGCAATTTGATTTTTGCTTTGTCAAGATAATCATATATCCTACATGTGAGTTGGGGGCATATATTCCCTGAAAATATCTTCCGATTGTGGGAATTTAAAAATGATTTTAATACACACAAGTTACAAGAACAGTTTGTTGGTTAGTTATATATGAAAAATCCACTTTTGTATTGTTTAGTTTAATTTATAATTTACATACCATATTTGTAGATATGGAAATGTGGCATGATAATTATTTTCTCAATTATACTTTGGTTTACTGTGTTAGAAACATTTTTTTTCCTGTTTTTTGAGACAGGGTCATGTATGGAAACACAAAATTATAAAGCATGAAGTCATCAACCCTTTTGAAAAATTTGTTTCATCTGCCATCTATACATAATTGGGGAAACTTCAAAATGGGACAATTATTTATAATATTAAAAAATCCTCCAAAATATATGACTTAAAATAAAAGGAATATGAGTACGCGGAAATGTATACAAAAGAAAAATCTATGTAAGCAAAATCAAACAGTACATGGTAAAAAAAAAAATTTAAAGATATCAAATTTTTTTGCTACCTTTTTTTATTTAGAGGGATAATTTTCTGGTTAATTGCTAATGTAACAGAACCAGGAATCTCCTAGGGATGGGCCTCTGGAACTGGGAATTATCTTAATTTTGTTAATTGATATGGGAATATTCATATTAACAGTGATTGGGATTATTCCTGGAGCAAGAGATACTGGACCATATAGACTGAATAAAGTAAATAGAGCGCTTACTTTCACTTATCTATGTTTTTGTATTGTGGGTGTCATGTAAACAGCTGTCCTAAATTCTTGGTGCCTTAATTTCCTAAGAGAGATTGACTATAATCTTAAACTGTGACATGCCATAAGCCCTTTCTCCCTTAAGCTGATTTTGTCATAGTATTTTATCACAACAACAGGGAAGCTAAGAAAGATAGTAGGGAAATCGTAAAACAGACGATAATAACATACGAATTCAAAAATTTTTTCCCCAAGATTTTCTAAAAGATTTGGAGTGCAATATAGAATTTTCTTGTTTTTATTTCATGGGCATTGGCATTCTGCCTGCATGTGTCTGTGTGTGAAGGTGCCAGATCCTCTGGAAATGGAGCTACAAACAGTTGTGAGCTGCGATGTCAAGGCCGGGTCCTCTGGAATGATCCGATCAGCAAGTGTTCTTGATTGCAGAGCCATCTCTCCAGCCCCACCTTAGTGTATTTTTTTTTTTATCATGGGAGATAGAACATAAACAAAGAAAAGAGATAACTTATTTATTTCTACATTAAGTTGAGAGTTTTTGTTGTTTTTTTTTTTTT
>NW_026585626.1:996464-1192405 GCF_907164565.1 Psammomys obesus
AAAAAAAAAAAAAAGCTTAAAGAATAATATGAAATACATTGACTCTTCAGCTTCACATCTAACCCCAATTAAATTCAAAGATGAGAGAAAAAAAATCTCCTGTGACAAACCATGAAGCTCTTAGCATATCATTAAAATGGCACTTTCAAATGTAATTTTAATGTGTTTATTTACATCTTGTCTTTGGATAATGATGTTTTCATGACCTTTGCCTGAAGTGACATTAGTATTCAGTAAGTAAGCAATAGCCCAAGAAAGAATGCCCAAATATTGGGTAAAATATAGTAGTATAAATGTGCCTAAAATAAAATTTCTTGACTGTGTATGTAATTACTGAATGATAAAAGAGTATTTTTTTGTTTAGATTTTACTTCCAAATATTGATCAAAAAGACTTAAATGAAATGACTTATAAAACCTGCAGTTAGTCTTCAACTATTCCTTAGCATTTTGAGAGCTGTTGCATTTTATGGCCTATAAGGGATACAATGTGTTCTCAATGTCAGCTGTTTCAGAGGAGGAACCTATGCTTCAAATTTTACTCCTGTTATAAAATGAAGAGATTCCAAAGTTATGAGTATAAAGAATTCAATAATAGAAACTTAATTTGAGATGTGGTAAAACTCAATAAGGTATATTAGAGAGAATCTTTGCTGTAGAAATAATTTTGAGGCGAAAATATGAGTTCAGTGAGTGAGCAGGAGAGATAATTCAGCAGTTATAAGCACATGCTGGACTTGCCAAATTTGGTTTTCAGCACCTACATGGAGACAGGGAGTGCAGAACATCCTAAAACTCCAGCTGCAGGAGATTCCACGGCCTCTTCTGACTTCCATGAACTGGTGAATCCATAATGAAATAAATACCACCCCATTTTTTTTTCCAAAAAGCAACGAATCATCTATATTTATAAGAAAAAGAAAGGCCATTTTAACTGCAGTAACAAATTTGTGAATAGGATTTATAGAGCAATATTTTAAAGTAATATATAGTAAAGACTGGATGAACTTCCTTTTATCAAGTAAGAGGAGTCATCAAATTTACTTCTTGAATTGAGTTGTCATATGAATGTTTCAAAGAAAGAAGAAAGGAGAGAAGCATGGGTAGAAGGAAAGGAAGAAGAAACTGTAGATAACTTGATCAACAGAGAAATCAAATAAAATAACCTGTGTTTTATGCATGCAAACTCACTAGAAAAATATATATCATATATATATGATGTTAAATTATACAAATATAGAAAGATACACCTATTAAAGGACAAGGGGGTTAGAAATCTAAAAATGCAAATGAATTGGCTTGGGAGGCATGGCAAAATGTGGAATGAAACACGGTCTACAACAATTTAGTATGAAAAAGGTTTTAGAAATGCATGGGCTCAGAGGCAATAGTTCCAGCAATGAATTTCTTTATAGAGCAATTGGGATCAAAGGGATGTCTTTTCCAACATTAAAGATAAAGAAATTGAGCAAATAAGGGGTAGACACTGGCTATTGTCCAGAAATAGAAACAGTCATAAAATAGAATGCCTGACATTTCCCTCACATCTAAAACATAGAAATTGAAATAAATAAATTGAAGTTTAAAAACTAGTAAAAAAACAGTGTCGTTGAACAACAACAACAAAAATCTAATTTCGACAAAACTTTTACTACTTTCTATATAAAACTACTAGTGATCATCTAGAAAAAATAAGGTATTTTTATCAAAGAAAATGACATAGGGTTTTTGTTGTTGTTGTTTTTGTTTTTGTTTGTTTGTTTGTTTTGGTCCCAAGCGTACGCTGTGGGAATGTTTTTCCTCTGTGGAAAATAGCCCCATGAGAAGGTGCCTGATGTTGGTCAGCTGAAAGCCACCTTGTGTGAAGGTTGTGTTTTTTAGGTTTTTTTTTTTTTTTGTGAATTGCAAAATAATCTCGTGTGGACTTTGAGAAGGGTTAAATAGAAGCCCACAGACCATGAAACAACCTTTTTTGCATCTCTACGCTTCTGCATTTCTACATACTGTTCTCATCATTTGCTGGTCCTCAAAGAGAAAAACACTCCAGAGAACTGCTCATGCTGTTTTGGTGGAGTTTTGCCAATTAGGTGGACTCGGGCCATTTGAGCAGAGTCTAGCCACTTATACAGAATTGCTCTGCTTTTGCTGATAAGTATTCCACTGCTAGACTGCTGGTATCCTGACTACGGAGTTTGGTAATTCCCAAAGAATCTCTTGACTTTTATCAGCAGAAAGTAGATAAAAGAGGTCTATAGCCCCTTTCTCAACTCATCTCCTACCTTAGGTTAGGGACGTTGGAAGAGAGGTAAAGGAGTTTAAGAACTTTAAATAAAATAGATGTTTGAAAGATCTAAGTTTAGAGTAAATGAGTTCCTGAGAATGAGTTTCAGATATTTCATACAAAAGAGAGAAACTAGTAATTATAGAAACTATATGAGATCATTGTTTGAAAACTGGAGTGTGGTGAAATGCAAGCTACCAGCCACAGAGATATAATTGGGAAATCTCAGGACTGGTCATTATCACAAGCTTGGTTTCTTACTTTTATTGCACCGAACAATCTTTAAGCCATTGCTTTGGGAACTACACTTCCACATAGAACCTTTGAATATTCCTTTAAGAGTTACAGTTATTTCTAAGATGGTGTGAAGACTAGCTAAGGACAATAAAGTGTACATCTAAGAAATGGAAGCATTCCATATATTTCTTACTCTGAAAAATATATATATATTTCATATATATACATACATATATATATGTATATGTATACATATATATATATACATACATACATACATACATACATACATACCTATATATGCATGCTAAGGCAGAAAGCAAAAATATCTCAGATACTTAAGCATCTGATCATTATTTCTTAGCAAGTCATAGCTATATATTTGACTTGTTGAAAACATTAAGAATCCAATCCTAATTTTACCATACAATATTTTGTCTGCCCTGACTATCTTTAGAAGCAGTAGGGTGGCTCTGTTGAGCTACTCTTTCTAAAACTACCATTTGTGGGTGATAGCCCCCTGCAAGTATCCTAAAGACAAGGCCTGCTAAATCAAGGGAAGTCAGGGTTGATATCACATTCACACTGCTGTAGTGTTGATGCTGTGTTTTCTTGGGTATGCAAGAAATATAAAAATTCACATACTTCCTTTATCATTTATTTATTTATTTATCTGTTTGTTTAACCTATGTGTGTGTGCATATGCACACATGCTTAATTGTGTTCACATATGTGTATGTGCATGTGGAGTCCAGAGACTTTTCACGGTCTTTCTCTTTTTTAAAGATTATTTTTATGTGATGTGTATGAGGATTTGTCTACATGTATGTCTGTGCACCTTGTATGCTTGACGTACTCAGAGGTCCGAAGAGGTTGGTGGATCCCCTGGAACTGGACTACAGAATGCTGTAAGCCTCCATGTGCCACACATTGAATCTGCATCCTCCAAAATGAACACGGGACCTCGGCAGGTACAGCAAGTCCTCGTAACAGTAAAGCTATGTCCAGCTTATCTTTTGAGACTGGGTATTTCTCTGTACTTGGAGCTCACCTTTTTGATAGGCTGGCTGGGAAGTGAGTTCCAGAGATGATCTCCTATCATCTTCTCTCTCCCTGAGGTGGTAGGCACATGCCACCATGCATGGGTTTGTTGCTTTGAGTTTTTACATTAGCTCTGTGAATATGATCACAGGCCCAATGCATTCAGGCCAAGCCCTGACCGGGTCATTGCCCCACTCCCTGATTCTCTTATCCACTAACAGGAACAACTTGTAAACATTTGCCTTCCAGTTTTCCAGACTCAGGATTTATCTGCTACATGGTAAAGTTGGAATGCAAATCAAAAATATGAAGAACTTTAGCCTTTAATTAGGATGCCTGTCTATTATAGATTGTTCTGACTGTTTGTGCTGGAGCTTGTGATTATTCCCTCATCTATGCCTTTGAGTATAAGAGAGTATGGAGCTTATTATATGTTTTAAGACTGAATTTGGAAAGAGACATTCAACTTTCAGTGTTGAAAAATTTAAAGTCCATGGGACTTCTACAATTACACTGGGCTTTACATTATATTTTCAATATGAAATCTTGGGAACAAATAAGAAATTTTCTTTAATGTAATGTGTTTTTGTGTTAAAGATGGCAAAAACTAGACTTATTATGGTTAACTTTGGTTGTCAACTTGACATATATCAGTAGAAGAAACACATTCAGAGATTTCATTAAATTGGCTTGTGACCAGGACTTTGAATCGATGTCTTAATAATTCATCTATTTAGCTATTATTGGCCTAGCCCACTGTGGGCAGCGCCATCCCTTAGCTGGTGAGCCTGGTGTATAAATGAGGCCATCTGCTTTCATAGACACAATACTCTCTCACTCTCCAACTTATTGCTACAACCTGATGCCATGGCTGAAATGTGGCTACACAGAACAGACATGCTAAAGACACACGGATCTGATGACCTGTGGATCTGGAATAAGCATGTGTGCTTGAGTGAGAGCAGAGCAAGCTGCCCATTACGCTCAAGAGAGACAAAATTTCCAGTTTCTCTTGTGTCAGGAAGTATGCTTGGGGTATGGGCCTCAGAAAGCTGGAAGTATATGAGCTGCCTTTGATATGACAGCTCTACCCAGGAAAGATACCGAGAAACTGACCCCATGTTCTGGCAAAAAAATGTACCACATAACATTCAGGGGCGTGGAAGACATGCTATGTGAACAGATGGTGTCTGAGGACCAGCAGCAGCATGATCCTGTAGCTCCTGTGTTCCCTGCATCATTTGGCCCACGGGGGAGCTGCTTGTGCTTGTGTTTGCTCTGCTAGTCATGTTCCTTCTCTGCCACCAAGCTGGGCTCTGGGAAGAAACAGCTGCCCAGAGGATGTGCTTTGCCCTTGCCACTGCATCTGTTTGTAGCTTGCTCAGTTCCCTGGGTGATCAGCTCTGCTGATTCACGGTAGGAGGCACCAGTTAGGTTCCTGGACCTTACCACCTCCTCCAGTACACAGTGGTACCTGAGCCTGTGACCTTCTCAGCAGCCTTCCTTTCCCTTTTGTTCCCAAGGGCAACTATCATTGGCCTCATGGGGAGTTGTCTCTAGTGCTAGGAAATTGTATTTAGTGTGAAGAATTTGTTATGTTGCTAATTAAATATAAGATGAGAGAAATAAAGGAAGGGAGGAAAGGAGGAAGGAAGAAGGAAGAATAAAATGTGCCCTCTTTTCCCAGAGTTGTTTTTGGTCATAGTATTTATTACAGCAACAGAAACTAAATTAACATAATGTCCAAAGTTCATTATTTCAATGTGTAAAGATAAGATTTCAAAAACGGAAAGTAAGCTATCAGACCCATTTTTGTCTTATGGGTAAAACTGTGCCTAATTTCTAGATAGATTAGATAACCATAAAGAAAATCCAAAGGACTAGAGCACTTGTTTCTTAATTTTATGTTCAAACTATTGACAATTTCCCATGTTGAGTAAATTATACAATATTTACAGGGGATAGAGATATGGCTCATCATAAAAGGCTTGCCATGCTAGCATGAAGTTCTGAATGAAATTTGAAGCAGCCACAAAAAAAAAATAAATAGATAAATAAACAAACAGGCGTTATAGTGGTTTCTCTAATGGTCCAAAAGGGTAGGATCCTTGGTTTGTTTGGTTAAATTGGTAGGCTCTAATTTTAAAAGCAGAAGTTATCTAAAAAATGATCTCCTAAGTTCCATATTCTGGCCCACAACTCCAACTGTTCTATCAGAGGCCATGCCAGCATCAGGGACCCCAGGTAAGACACCACCCACTGTCCTCTAAGGCTCCTTAAAGCCGGTCCTACAGTCCCAAACTGCAACTCCTCCACTGGGCTCTGTATTCAGGCCCACAACTCAGGCTACTTTCCTGGAGGTAGGAGTAGGAGGAAGGATTATAGTAACCAGTGGCCGTCAATGACACAACAAGAAAACCCACAGAATCCACTAACCTGTGGCCACAGAGGCACTTAGAGACTGAACTGCCAAGCATGGAGCCTGCATGGGACTGACCTAGGCCCTTTCTACATATGTTACACTTGTGTACTCGGTCTTCTTGTGGGCCTCCTAACAGGTGGAGCAGGGTCTGTCTCGACTCTGCTGTCTGCTTTTGGGATTCTTTCCTCCTACTGGGTTGGCTTGTCCATCCTTAATAGGAGAGGAAGTACCTAGTCTGACTGCAACTTGATAATGCCTTGTTTGGTTTATATCCATGGGAGGGCTGTCCTTTTCTGAACAGAAATGGAGAAGGAATGGATGGGGGAGAGGAGGAGGAGAAGGCTGAGGGACTTGAAGAAGAAGGGAGGATGAAACTGTAGTCTAGGTGTGAAATTAATCAATAAATATTTAAAAAAAAAAGATTGAGGAAAACAGCTACACTAAACAAAGCACACACACAAAATGAAAAAACCTGCCCCCTGTATACATGCGCGCAGATGCACAAGCAAACAAAAAGTAATAAAATAAACTCCCCTCTTCTTTCCCACATTGCTATTTTGTAAGCTGAAGTTTCCAAACAAGAATTATTTACACTTTTGATACAATTGTGAAAGTTATCAAATTCCACAAAGGAGACTCTCTGTTGGAAGCTCATCTGCAAATAAAGTATTCCTTCCCTGAAATAACACACACAGCTTCACCTGCTGTGGGAGCAATGTCATCAGTCATGAAAGTCACATTCCTTAATAGTAGAATGCATGCAAATTCTTACTGGTTTACTTGCTTATTCAGTTGAAGCTTTATTCAGCTTTAGGCATTGACCCCCGGCACTTTGTACATATCAGGCAAGTACTATACTGCTAAGCTACATTCCCAACCCAAGACCTTATTTTCAAGGTTCCTTTTCAGTTAAATGCTCTCTCTTAATAAATGTATTAGTAGAAAACTCCCCCTTTCAGTGGACTAGGGGAAGGGGATAGGGAGAAGAGGGAGGGAGGGTGGGACTTGGGAAATATGAGGGAGAGAGCTTCAATCAAGATTTATAATGAATACATTGTGAAGAAAAAAAATAAAAAGAAAAAAAATCATATTATTTAAAAAAATAAAGGTATTTGTGTATGTGTGCATGGGTACGTTATGTGTCTACATGAGTATATATACAAGGTTTTTTATGGGTGTATGTGTGTGTGTTAAAGGATGTGTATGTATGTATGTTTAGATATATATGTGTGTGTATCATAGTATATGTACAGGTGAGTGGGTGGGAATAAAAAGAAGGTGGACTCACAGACATGTGAGTAACTCAGTTTTTTGTACTGGTGCTAGGTTCAGAACGCTGACCCTCAGAAATGGGCAAGAGTGGCTCATTACTACTGAACCATTTTGGGTTCAGTACTTTGGGAACCAAGCAAGTAATTGCCAGGAGAGTTTTAATAACAAATTTTAACATTCATACCTTTAAGTAAATTTTGTGTAGAATTATTCAAATTCAATGTTGTAATCATATTCATAGATTTTATGAAGCCAGTGCTGCATGCAGATCTCTTTTATATAAAAGTGTTAATATAAAGTATTATGGTTATAGAATACTTCAGGATTTCAATGTATAGTCAGGTATCCTTGGGAAATAGATATTCTGAGACTGTCCAGAGAAACTTGCTCAACCTATCAAAGGTCACATACTTAAAAAAAAACCGACTCCTCCCAAGGAGCTACCATCTCCCCGCCGCCTCTTAGTTAGGAGTGGGAGCTCATGATTTCATCGCTCCTCCACACACTGGAATGTTGAATGGATTGATCTTGTCCATGTCTTTTGTGGTCAACCACAGCTACTATGAGTTCAATTATGCAGATTCCTGCCATGTTCAGAAGAGACCGTTTCCCTGCTGTTCTTCCAGCCTCTGGCTCTTATGATCTTTCCATACCCTCTCATGATGGTCCCTGAGCCTTTTTGGGTGGAGTATGAGAGCACTCAAGTCTCGGAGTCTGCCTTTCACTTGACTCACCAGAAGACTGTAGAGCTGACATAAGTCTTCTTGTAGGTATTATGTGTTTTGTGTAACGTGTAAAGAAATCTCTGTGAATGCAGTTAAATGTAATGCACACTTCAATACTGTAAATGTTACCTATGAAATCTGAGACTCTGGAAGGGTCATTTCTCATGATTCAAATGTTTTAAACAGTTCCTGCTTCTAAGTGAGCAAGTGATGGCCACATTAGTTGGCTTATTTTATTTTGCTATGATTTTACATTTTTTAAGTGATGGCACAGAAGGAGCTGAGCACTGGATCTGAAATGTGAATTTGTCATTTATATTTTTTCTTTATATCATAGGCCATTGATAATATATCCTGTTTCTTAGATAGTGCCTTCCTTTTTCTATTTATTTTCAAGTTACTAGTTCATCTTACTAAATTAATAATTTTATTTTGGTCTTAGTTTTTTTTTTTTTAATGCTGCACATTTCTATTTGTTCCCATCTGTCCTAAGCAAATTTCGTAGCTCCCACTTTTGTGAAAATATTGAAGAAAATTGCATTTCTGAAACTACAAATTATGGATTTATAATCTACATATGAAGTTGAGCCAAACACTGCTCTTTTGTGTATCAGACACAGCCACATTATTTCAGCCTTCTGAATTTTTATTTACTTTTGGATAATTAAACTGTTCACCACAAGAAACATATTTCAATAGCGGGACTAGAGGCCACTGAATTGTATTCTGGATGCACAATTTATACTCAGAATGTTTATGCTCTGCATGTCCTTTCTATGATCTATAGAGAACAAATTTTCATTGCTCTCTATCCTACAGACTGGAAATTACTAATCAGTAGCATCCTGTTTCTATACCTTTGCTAAGCAGAAACATGGGTGAATATTCCTTTTCTCTTTGACAAGAATTCCTTTAGGGGCTATAAGGATGGCTCATAGGTTAAGAGCACTCGCTGCTTTTGGAGAGGACCCAGGTTCAGTTTCCAGCACCCACAACATGCTTAAGAATCACTGTCACTTTAGTTCCAGGACAACTGACAATCTTTACTAGCCTCTTTGGGAACCAAGCAAGTATTTGGTGATCACACATATATGAAGGAAAGCACTCATACACATAAAACATAACTTAATAATAACAGCAACAACAACAACAATAATCAACAATTCCTACAATTTAAAAACATTCAAGAATTCCAATTAGAGTTTTATGAGAAGTAATTTTTCTGGTCTTTAGAAGTGTAATTTCTATATATGAACAACTGTCTTCTCTTGTGAAATGTGCGGTCCTAGAAAGCAGACTCACAGACTCTGCATCTCATTTGCTGGAATGCAGCAAGTTTAGATGAGCCGTTTCAGAAAAGAACACAGTTTCTAAATGAAATCTGGACAGCTGCCCATCTCTGGTCCCCGGTGGAAAGGATGCAAAGGATTGTCAGAATAGTTTGGCTCTTCAAGCTATGAAGTGCAAACATACTCTGACAGTCACTTGGCATATGTGTGTGAAACCAACAATATGAAGTTCTTCATTCTCAGGATTTCTTTAGAGAAAGTATGTTTTTTTAAAAGCAACCTTTTTAAATAGATATAAGCCATTTGATTAGAGTGAATTAAGGGTAAGAGGATTTCTAAGTCCAATCATAGTGATGCAGTAATTAGTTTTCAAGTACCTTTGGTGAATTCATGACTTAAATATTGCTTTCCATATACGAAAAAGGAGTGAACCCTATATTAGTCTAACATTAAATATTGATGCTTACTTAGTGAACAGTGATAACTAACATGTTTTTGTGTCCACTTGCCAACCAGTAATTATAATATAGATATGTAAAATTACAAATAGTATTTTTATTTTGTTAACATAATTTAAAGTATGTGGTGTTTTACCTAAATAATAAGATATTTTGTGGTCAATAGTGTGTAAAATATCAAGGCTTATTATTTAGCTCCATTATTAGGGCCCATATTCTTTAATGTTCTCAAAGAAGATTGTATTTATATTAGTAAATATGACAACATTTTCCCTGTCACATCCAGTTACTGCTTCTAGATTCCCTTCTAAATATATGTATGTTTCATCCCAGCTGTTTAATAATTAAGAAAAAATAGATCCTTTCTATGGCAATAATCTTTCTTTCACAGAATCAAAATATCTGCAAAATTCATCTTAAAGGCAAGAAAACTTTATCTTGGTTCACTTTTTCAGAGGTATCATCCAGTGATTGGTTGGTTCCAATTCTCCTTGGGAGGTAATCGGTTAAAAACATCACAGTAGAAGAGAGTAATAGAAAGCTTTTTACCTCACAGCATCCAGAAAGAAATAGACACGAAGGAAAGGGATAGAAAAAGTTATGTCCTTCAGGATATATCCTGAGTGACATATGGTCATCTACATGCCAATTTCTAACACTTGTACTATATCCTGATGATGTCATTAAATCATGATTCATCATCATGTTAATCCATTGGTGAAAGTTGAAGTTTTCATATTCTAAGTGCCTTCCCAAAGTTTCATATCTCTTCATTGCTGCTTGGAATCTGAGGCCTTCAGTGCAAAAGCCCTTGGATAGCATTTTAGATCCAAGTAAAGTCTGTAGTTTCCATGTGTAAGTTATATAGAAAATACTTGCTTAGAGTCCACAAAACTGATACACTGCAAAATATACAACAAAAAAATAGTTCAGTCCTGTATAGAATATTTAACAACCTATGTGCATTGGAGGACTGATTTACAAACTACTTGAATTTTAAGGCAAGTTAGAAGAGGATAAGAATTCAAGAATAGTGGAAGAGATTAGGGTAACGAAGACTTGACAAGCATTGTGTACTAGCTAGTTTTATGCAAAGAGTAATTTGGGAAGAAGAATGTGAAGAAGCCACCATAAGAATTGCCTGTAGGCAAGTCTGTAATGCATTTTCTTGACTGATAAGTGATTTGAGAGAGCAGTGCTCACTATCAGTGTTCCTATCTCTGGGTCCCAAAAAGCAAGCCAATGAGAATCACTTCTCCATGGCCTTTTATTTAGTTTCTACCTCCACCTCTCTTCTCTGGGCTTATATAATGATGGACGATGGTGTGGAAATATAACATTAACAAACAAACAAAATCATTTTGCTCTCCAAGTTGTGTGGCCATTTTTCTTGTCATAACAATAGAAATCCAAATTAACATGATAATTATCAAGAAGCAGTTTATTTTGTGATGATAAATAGTGTAAATATGAGTAATCAAATAAAAAGAAAACAGGGCCTGAAGCAGTGGAGGTCATCCATTTGGGTATCTAGGTTATATATGTCCAATGGCGATGACTTGGGTTTGGTCTTATGCTTATTCATTCAAAGCTTGGTAAGAAGCTAGTATGAGTGAATGAAGGGAGTGTTATGAGACTGAGTATAAAAAAATTATTCACAGAAGATAGCATAGAACATAAAACACAGGTTATATAAGAAAGCTAACTGAGCATGACAGCCAGTAAGCAACTAAGCAGCATTCTTCCACGGTTTCTAGTCACTTCTTACTTGATATTCCCTCAATAAATGATGGAACTTGGATTGTGAGAATATTTAACCCGTTTCTCCTGCAATTCTTTTTGGTTATAGTGTTTATCACAGGAACAAAAAGCTAATTAGAACAATATTGAGATAACATTTAAAGACAAGACCAGGAAAGAAAAAAAAAAAAAAAGAAATGGTTTTCTAACATTTATAGAGCATGGAAAGGAAAGAGATGCATTTTTTTCATCAATCTATATTCATACAATGAAATAAATACCTGAGATGATCAAGTATAGAACAGAAAACATTTAGTTTCTTGCAGACATGAAGGTTGTAGATAAAAATGTTCATGATTTTGGTTACCTAGTAAGGGGAACAGGGACTGTCTCTGACTTGAGCTCAGTGGCTGGCTTTTTGATCACCTCCCCCCTGAGGGGGGAGCAGCCTTGCCAGGCTACAGAGGAGAACAATGCAGGCACTCCTGATGAGACCTGATAAGCTAGGGTCAGATGGAAGGGGCGGAGCACCTCCCCTATCAGTGTACTTGGAGAGGAGCACGGGAGGAGATGAGGGAGAAAGAGTGGGATTGGGAGGGGATGAGGGAGGGTATTACAGCTGAGATACAAAGCAAATAAAATGTAATTAATGTAAAAAATAATAATTTAATTAAAAAACAAAGTTCATGATACAGGCAGGTCCACTAGTCTGGTTTCTCTCTGCTAAGAAAATGGCTTCTTATTGCTGTGTTCTCCAAAGGGTAGGAGTTCTGTGTTCTCAAAGAGCAGAAGCAGAGGGGCAATGCTTTCAAATGCTGCATGAAGCATGGTTTTACAAGATTCTGAATCTTATTCACATGCCAGCATCGCTATAACCTAGTGAGATCACAAAGATTCTCACCTGTAAAGGAATATCTCCAGTCATTAAAAGTCAACACCAGAATTCCCAAGAGAACTCATTCAACTCAGCCTTATAAGTTGTAAATAAAAGATACATTGTAGTTTTCAAATTAAAGGAACACAATTGAACCCTTAGCAGATCGTGACTGTGTATAAAGGTTCCCTTTAATTAAAGAATCCAGGCTTTCCAATGACATAATTTGTAATTCCAGAGCCATTACCTATTGACTTCTAAGAAAAAGCTACTCTTGGGCTGACTGATAGCTGGATGTAACAGTAAAGAAGTCCTTTAGATCATATGTCATTGTCACTCAAATTATACTTTAAATCGTATATGACAATCTCAAATCATTCAGTCCTGGTATTGATCATACAGGAAAAGATCGGTTACAATTTTCAGATTTTTGGTGGGAAGTAAGTGTAGAGGAGAGACATCAACAGCTAATTTCAATCCTGATGCTGCTTTCAGGTCTTCTCCTTCCTTTACAATCCTTACGACACGTTGGAGAGCTTGAGCACACCAGCTGTTTGTCTAGTGTTAAATAGTCAGCCCTAAAAACATACACGTAAATAACATTAATTGGACCAAACAGTTTATGTTTAGGAATATATACATATGTGTGTGTATGTGTGTGCATGGTATATTGTGACCTATAAATGTGAATGACATTAACCCTTTTCTCAATATTCATGTAATAACAATTAGTAAAAAAATAGGCTGTGAATTTGAAGGAGAGAGGGAAGAGTTCTATCGAAGGGTTTGGAGGGAGGAAAAGGAAAGAGTAAATTGTATAAATATACTATGATCTTACCACAAATAAACAAAACATGTGTCAGTAACCAACACTGACACAAACGTGCGCACACACACATATGCACACACACATCACGGCTCCACTTAATCAGTGATGATATCAAATCAGCTCTGAAGCTCTTTTTAACAGAGAAAGGTTTTCAGATAAGCATTTGTCATTCAGGGGAGTTTTGCAACTTTGTCAGTGTCTGACTTCCAGCATTGTTAAAGCTTGGGGTCTCAAATTTAACTTCATCATTATCTACTATATTAGGCGGAAATGACAGAGTCTTATAAACAGAGACTGGCTTTACTGGACTCACAGGATCCAAAATAAAATCTACTTATAAACAGAGAGACAAAGAAATGCTATTAGAAATTTCTTTTTATTTTTTTTTTCATAATTTATTCAATTTATATCTTAATTGTAGCTTCCTTCCTAATCTCCTCCTGATCCTACACTCCCTCCCTCTTCTCCTCTTTTCCCCTCCTGTATTCCACAGAAAGGGGGAACCTTCCTCCCCTACCATCTGACCCTGCTTATCAACTCTCATCAGAACTGCCTGGATCCTCTTCCTCTATGGCCTGGGTAGCTCTGCCAGGGAGAAGTGATCAAGGAATCTGTAAGAGAGTCCAGGTCAGAAATAACCCTTGTTCCCCTTATTAAGGTGCCTAGAAGAAGACTGAGCTACCTGTGGGCTACATTTGACTGCAGGGAATATAGGTCCTCTCCGTTCATGGTACTTGATTGGTACAGATCTCCTCCTGGGCCCAGATTTGTTGGCTTTATTAGTTTCCTTGCAGAGCTCCTGTTCCCTGGTGGATCCTTCTATCCCCCAACTCTTCCCAAAGACTCCCTGGGCACTGCTCAGAATTTGGCTGTGAGCCCTCAGCATCTGCTTCAATCTCCTGGGTAAAGTCTTTCAGAGTATATCTATGCTAGGCTCCTGTCCTGTTCCCTCCCTTCAACTTCTTTTAGTCTCTATTCTAATTGCCCTTCTGAATGAGAATTAAACAACCTCCCTAGTGTCCTCCACGTTATTTAGCTTGGGTCTGTGGATTTTAGTAGGTTTATCCTGCTTTATATGGCTGATATCTTTTTATATGTGAGTATACATATGTGTCTTTCTGATTCTGGGTTACCTCATTCAGGATGATCTTTTCTAGTTCCCTCCCATTTACCTGCAAATTGCATGTTTTCCTGATTTTTAATTGCTGAGTAGTATTTCTTTGTGTAAATGTCACACAATTTCTTTATCCATTCTTTGGTTGAGGGCCATCAAGGTTGTTTCCAGATTCTGGCTATTACAAATAAAGGTGTTCTGAACATAGTTGAGCAAATGTCCTTGTTGTGTGGTAGAGCATCTTTTGGGTATATGCTCAGGAATGGTGTAGCTGGGTCTTTGGGTAGCACTATTTCCAACTTTCTGAGAAAGCACCAGGTTGATTTCCAAAGTGGTTGTACAAGTTTTTACTCCCACCAGCATTGGAGCAGTGTTTCACTTTCAACATATCCTCATAAGCATGTGTTGTCACTTGAGTTTTTGATCATAGGAATTCCGATGTGTGTAAGATGGAATATCATAGTCATTTTCATTTGCATTTCCCTGATGACTACGGTCACTGAGCATTTTTTAACTGCTTGTCACCCATTCAACATTCCTTTGTTGAGAATTCTCTGTTTAGCTCTGTACCCCATTGTTTAACTGTATTATTTGGTTTATTGGTGTTTGACTTCTTGAGTTCTTTCTATATTTTAGATATTAGCCCTCTGTCATATGTAGGGTTGACGAAAATCTTTTCCTATTCTATAGACTGCCATTTTGTCCTATTGACAGTTGCCCTTGCTTTACAGAAGCTTTTTAATTTCATGAGGTCCCATTTATTGATTGATGATCTCATAGTTTGAGCTGTTGGTGTTCTATTCAAGAAGTTGTTTCCTGTGCTACCAAGTTCAAGGCTGGTTCCCACTTTCCTTCTAATAGATATAGTATTTCCCATTTTATGTTGAGGCTTTTGATCCACTTGGACTTTAGTTTTATACAGGGGAAGAAATATGGATCTATTTGCATTCTTTCAAATGTAGGCATCCTGTTAGAGCAGCACCATTTGTTGAAGATGCTATCTGTTTTCATTGTTTGGATTTTGCTTCTTTCTAAAAAATGAAGTGTTCTTAGGTGTGTGGGTTTATTTCTGGGCCTTCTATTAGATTCCATCAATACACCATTCTGTTTCAATACCAGTACCATGCAGTTTTTATTAGTGTTTTCTCTATAGAACAGCTTGAAATAAGGGATGGAGATACCGCCAAAAGATCTTGTATCATAGAGGATTGTTTTAGCTATTCTAGGTTATTTGTTTTTCCATATGAAGTTGAGAATTGTTATTTCAAGGTCTGTAAAAGATGGTATTGTTATTTTGATAAGAATTGTATTGCATCTACAGATTGCTTTCGGTAGGATGGCCATTTTCACTGTTAATCCTCCTGATCCATGAGCAATCGGTCTCCTGATATCTTCTTCAATTCCTTTCTTCAGAGATTTGAAAGTTTTGCTGGGTATGGTGGTCAGGACTGGTATCTGTGGTCTCTTAGAGTATGAAAAATGTCTGCCCAAGTCTTTCTGGCTTTCATAGTCTCTGCAGAGAAGTCAGAACCTGATAGATTTGCCGTTATATGTTACTTGACCTTTTTTCACTTGCAGGTTTTAATATTTTTTTTCTTTGCTCTATGCAATTAATGTATTGCTTATTAGGTGGTGGGAAAATTCTCTTTTCTGGTCTAATCTATTTGGTGTTCTGTAGGCCTCTTATATGCTTATAGAATCTCTTTCTTAAGATTGGAAAATTTTTTAAATTATTTTTTATTATTTACAGTTTATTCACTTTGTATCCCCCCCTGTACCTCTTTCCCTCCTCCCCTCCCAGTCCCACCATCCCTCTTCCCCACCCATGTCCCTCTCCCAGTCCACTGGTAAGGGAGGTCCTCCATCTTTCCCTCTGGTCCAAGTCTATCATGTCTCATCAGGAGTGGCTGCATTGTCTTCTGTGGCCTGGTAAGGCTGCTCCCCACTCAGGGGGGAGGTGATAAAAGAGCAGGCCAATCAGTTTCTGTCAGAGAGAGTCCCTGTCTCCATTACTATGGAACCCACTTGGATACTGAACTGCCATAGGCTATTTCTGTGCAGGGGTTCCAGGCCATCTCCATGAGTGGTCCTTGGCTGAAGTATCAGTCACAGAAAAGATCCCTATGCCCAGAATTTTTGGATCTGTTGCTGTCCTTGTGGAGCTATCCTTTACAGGTCTTACTATCTCCCACTTCTTTCATAAGATTTCCTGCACTCAGCCCAAAGTTTGACTATGCGTCTCAGCATATGCCTCGATACCCTGCAGGGTATCATTGTTTTCAAAATATTTCCTGGTTCTTGGAGCCAGGAACATTAATTTTCTTTTATTCCTATTCTTTTTTTTTGCTCTTTTTTGATATATATTTTTATTTTTTTATATTAATTACAGCTTATTTACTTTGTGTCCCAGCTGCATTCCCCTCCTTCATTCCCTCGCAATCCCTTCCTCCCTCCCTCATCTCCTACTTGCCCCTCTCTAAGTCTACTTACAGAGGAGGTCCTCCTCCCCTACCATCTGACCCTAGCTTATGAGGTCTCACCAGGACTGACTGCAATGTCCTCCTCTGTGGCTGCTCCTCCCCCGGGGTGGGGGTGTCAAGGAGCTAGCTATAGAGTTCATTACACAGACAGTCCCTGTTCCCCTTACTATGGTACCCACTTGTATACTGAGCTATCACGGGCTCCATCTGAGCAAGGTTCTATATTATATCCATACATGGCCCTTGGTTTGAATGTCAGTCTAAAAAGAAGACCCCTGTGTCCAGATATATTTGGTCTTTGTGGAGCTCCTGTCCTCTCCAGGTCTTATTAACTCTCTCTTCTTTCATATGATTCTCTGTACTCTGCCCAAAGTTTGGTTATGAGTCTCAGCATCTGCTTTGATACACTGCTAGGTAGTCTTTCAGAGGCCCTCTAGGTAGGCTCCTATCCTGCTTCTTATTTTCTCCTATTTCCAATGTTCATCCCATTTGTCTTTCTAAGCAAGGATTGATCTTCTTACCCTGGGTCCTCCTTTTTGTTTACCTTTTTTAGGTGTACAGATTTTAGTATGTTTATGCTCTCTTATCTTATAGGTCTATTATCCACATACGAGTGAGTATATACCATGTGTGTCTTTCTGCTTCTGGGATACCTCACTCAGGATTATCTTTGCTACATCCCACCATTTGCCTGCAAATTTCATGATTTCCTTGTTTTTAATTGCTGAGTAGTATTTCATTGTGTAAATGTACCAAAATTTCTGTATCCATTCGTCCATTGAGGGACATCTGGGTTGTTTACAGGTTCTGGCTATTACGAATAAAGCTGCTACAAAATATGGTTGAACAAGTGTCCTTTTTGTGTACTTGAGCATCTTTTAGATATATGCCTAGGAGTGGTATAGCTGGATCTTGAGAAAATGCTATTCCTAATTGTCTGCGATAGTGCCAAATTGACTTCCAAAGTGGTTATACAAGTTTACATTCCTACAACCAATGAAGGAGGGTTATTCCTATTATTCTTAAGTTTTTTCTTCTCATGGTATCCTTGATTTCTTGGATGTTTTTTGTTAGCAATTTTTTTTTAATTTAACATTTTCTTTGATGGATGTATTGATTTCTTCCATTATGTCTTCTACACATGAGATTCTTTTGTCAGTCTCCTGTAGTCTGCTGCTGATGCTTACCTCTGTAATTCCTGTTTTTTCCCCTAAGTTCTCCAGAGTTTGTTCTTTCTTTAATGTTTCCATTTACATCTTCATATTTTGAACCATTTTGTTGATTTCTTTCACCTGTTTACATTTTCCTGCCTTTTACTAAATGGTTTTTTCAATTCCTTCACCTGTTTGTTTGAACTTTCCTGTATGTCTTTCCATGATTTAAATATTTTCTCTCTAAAGGTCTCAATCTCTTTGACTGAGATTCTCCCTAAATTTCTTTATGGATTTCATTTGTTTCCTTTGTTATCATCTTCATAACCACAGTTTTAAGGTCATTTTCTTGTGTTTTAGTTGTGTTAGGATATCCAGGGCTGCTTGCCTTGAGTTAACTGGATTTTCTGGCTTTTGAAGATTGTTGGGTTTCTATCTATCTATCTATCTATCTATCTATCTATCTATTTATTTATTTATTTATCTATTTATTTATTTATTTATCTATCTATCTATCTAATTATTTATTTATTTATAAATTCTGACATTTAGTCATCTGGTTGTCTCTGGCATTGGCTGTTAGATCCTGTTGCCTATTCTTTGTGGAAAATGCCCTGGCAGAAAGCTGGGTGTTACGTCTGGAGTTTTTCTAAGAGTGCTGGGAATGATCTCAGGCTGGTGTGTGGTTCTCAGGGAACTGCCTGTGGGTCATCTCAGATATTTGATCCTGGGGAGCATGTAGATCCCTGAGGGATCCTCCTTTTGCTAAAGAAGTCCTGGAGTCAGCTGCCCACCTATTGGCTTTCTTGCTCTGAGGTTAGTGAGCCAAAGCACTGTGCTTGCAGGGCATAACCTTTTTAGGGAGCCTGTGAACTCAGAGGTCTCAACTGAGTCTTGGAGCCATGTCTGGGGTTGCTTGCATGGGTCCAAAACATCAGGAGGCCCAAGGATAGGAAGGCGTGCCCCCTGTACTAGAAGATCTTCTCTAAGGGACAATGAAAGTGGGTTCCTGGGTTTGGAAGCTGGGAGCCACAGTATTGGAAGGTGTCCATAGGATGGTGAGAGTGGGCCCTGAGTTTAGAGTTGCACTCTCCTGGTACCAGAAGGTATCTACTCCACATGACAGTGAGAGTGGCCATCCAAAATTGGAGCTGCGAGCTGCTGGTAGCCAGAAAATGTCCAAGGAATGGTGAAAGTAGATGTTTGGGTTTGAACTTTTCCAGAGATTAACCGGGAGTCCAGAAGTTAAATAATCTTATTTCCCAATGGGCTCTCCTCTCACCTGAAAAACACAGATGCCAGAGTTTTGGGATCCATAGTGTCTCCTGTCAATTGCTCTACTCACACTGAGCTGCTGTTCAGATACCCTGCATAGTCAGTGCTATGATCTTGGATCTCCTGAAGAATCTGTGTGACTTGTCTTAGCTCAATGTCAGGTCCAGTTTCTAAGAGAAGACTCCAATTTGACGGTCAGCATCCCAAGGGAGATTCTAGCCACAGAGCACATCAAGGTGGTGCCTCTATTGATAGATGTGTGCCTAGAATTTTCTTAAGATATTACCCATCTTCTTTCCCTTCCGCCTTTTCTTTATTTTTTTTCTGCCGAGCTGTTCATAAAGTTTATTAATAGAGAATGCTAAAGCCAAATTTATTGCTCTCTAAACTAGCACAAAATATTTCTGCAGTTTATTGAAATGTAATAAAATTTATTTCAAAGTATAAAATGTATATTCCTATGCCACATTTCCCACATACTTACCTGTCTATATCCATTACCATTTTCAAATAACACTAAATCCTCAAATTATTTCTCTTTAGCCTAACTTCACCCACACCAGCAATCTACAGAAATGAGGGCTCATTAAGAGCACTATTAATACTACTATTAAACTGATGGAGTTTTCCTTGATTTTACTTGATTTTAACAATCTCTTAAAAGGATGACACCTCATTTAATTACAACCTCGATCCAAGGTCAATTTCTTGTTTGGAAAAGACATGCTTTTTTTTTTTTTTTTTTTTTTTTTTTTAGCTTTCATTAAATGTAGTAGCTTGATTTTAAATATCTAAGCATTGAAATTTCCATGAAAGTTTGGCTATACACATTTTGTTTCACTGTTACCTTGTTTGTGTTCTTTTACGGTCTTCTTTAGTATTTACATAAATTATAATTTTCTTTTAACATAAAGTCTCACAATGAGATAGGAATGAGAAATATAGTCTGAATTAGTAACCTACACATAATCACCATCTTTGGGTTTTCCTTTGTGGTCTATTATGATGCACCTTACCTAATATTCTCACCTATGTTCAGAAGGAAGTTCAAACATCCCACACAGTTCATAAAAGTTCCTAGTTCTGTGCTGTTTGCAAAGAATGCAAGGAACAGATTTAGTCATAAGTGTATAGAGAGCAAAATCATCTATCCAGAAACTTTAGAATTGAAGTCATTTATAAAAAAAAACATTCTATTTATTTTGTTTGTGTATGTATAGATCTCTCTTTCAATGTGTGTGTGTGTGTGTGTGTGTGTGTGTGTGTGTACACAACACAAACCAGAAGAAGGCATCAGATTTTTCAGAGATAGAGTTACAGATGTTTGTGGGAAACTTGGCTTCCTATGTGGTTGGGATCTGAACTCCAAATATCAGCACTGAGACACAAGTGTTCTTAACTGCTGTGTCATCTCATCAGCCTCAGAAGTTTCCTCATTATGATATCTTCAGGATAGTCTGTAATACTGTAGTTGTTCCATAAGTACTAAGTATAGAAACCTGTGTTGTCTTTATAGCAAAAGAACATATAATATAGGATAAACCTACTAAAATCTGTACATCTAAAAAAACTAATCAAGAGGGAGGACCCTGCCTAAAATGATCAATCCCTATCCCAAAAGGCAAAAAAGATGAACATCAGAAGAAGAAGAAAATAGGAAACAAGCTAGGAACCTGCCACAGAGGGCCTCTGAAAGGCTCTGCCCTACAGACTATCAAAGCAGATGCTGAGATATATGGCCAACTGTTGGGCAGAGTGCATGGAATCTTATGGAAGAAGTGGGAAATAGTAAGATCTGGAGAGGACAGGAACTTCACAAGGAGAGCAACAGAACCAGAAAATTTGAACACAGGGATCTTTCCTGAGACTCATACTCCAACCAAGCACCATGCATGGAGAAAACCTAGAACCCCTGCACAGATGTAGCCCATGGCAGTTCAGTGTCCAAGTGGGTTCCATAGTAATGGGAAGAGGGACTGCCTCTGACATAAACTGATTGGCCTGCTCTTTGATCATCTCCCCCTGAGGGAGGAGCATCCTTACCAGGTCACAGAAGATGACAATGCAGCCACTCCTGATGAGATCTGATAGACTAAGATCAGAAGGAAGGAGAAGGAGACCTCCCCTATCAGTGGACTTGGGGAGGGGCATGCGTGAAGAAGGGGGAGTGAAGGTGGGATTAGTTGGGGAGAAGGGAGGGTTTTATGGGGGGATACAAAGTGAATAAAGTGTAATTAATAAAAATTAAAAAATAAAAATAAAAAAAGAAATAAATAAAATAAAATAAAAAAAGAAAGTACCCATGGAGTTGTAAACATTTTGTCATTTACAGTGTATTTTATTTAATTACCTGATATTTATGAGAAGATACTACTTAGCTCTGAAGATATTGGGAAAACCTGTTGAGAAGATGGTACAAACCGAGACATAATCATGGCATTTTGTCAACTTTTAGAACAAAAATATCTACAAAAGGAAAAAAAGTGACAGTTGGGGAGATGGTGCAGCAAACAAAAGTGTAAATCTGATCATGTAAGCTAAAACTCCATATCCCATTTCAAAAGCAAGATATGGTCGCATGCAAGTATATCTAAGTACTTCAATGGTCAGAGGAGGAATGGAGAAAACGTAATTATTTTTGAGCTCAAGGAGTAAAGAGGAGAACAGAGACAAACAGGAGAAATGAGGTAGACATAAGGAACATACATTTGAAAGGTGTTCTCTTTTTTTAATTTATTTTTTTTATTTATTACAATTTACTCACTTTGTATCCCAGCTTTAGCTCCCTCTCTCATCCCCTTCCAATCCTGCCCTCCCTCCTTATTCTCCTCCCATGCCCCTCTCCCAGTCCACTAATAGGGGAGGTCTTCCTCCCCTTCCTATCAGGTCTCATCAGGACTGGCTGCATTGTCTTTCTCTGTGGCCTGGTAAGGCTGGTCCCCCCTCAAGGGGATGTGATCAAAGAGCCAGCCACTGAGTTCAAATCAAAGACAGTCTCTGTTCTGTTCCTTTTACTGGGGACTCACTTGGAGACTGAGCTGCCATGGGCTGCATCTGTGCAGGGGTTCTAGATTATCTCCATGAATGCTCCTTGTTTGGAGTCCCAGTCTCAGGAAATACCAGTTGGCCCAGATTTTTTTTTATTCTGTTGCTCTCCTTGTGGAGCTCTGTCCCCTCCAAGTCTTTTTGTCTCCCCCTTCTTTCATAAGACTCCCTGCCCTCTGTCCAAAGATTGGCTATGTGTCTCAGAATCTGGTTTGATACCCTGTTGGGTAGAGTCTTTCAGAGGCCCTCCCTGGTAAGCTCCTGTCCTGTTCCAAGGAAAGTTGTTCTCTTATGGCAGACATATTTATGAGGTTACACACACACACACACACACACACACACACACACACACACACAGTAAATCAATAAATACAACTTTAAAAAAATAAGAAGGTGTCAATGTGAGATGGGGTAACCTTAGCCAAGTGAAAGGGAAGACTGGAACACTAAGCATTTGGGGTATATAGAAGACAGATAAAAATGAGATTCTCCATCCTCCATTGGTGATCTAATATCTATTATAACCAGGTCTTCACACAAATGTGTCATTTTTGTCTATTACTCATTCTTCTGTAGAAAAGTTATATTCCATATGTAATTAAGGCAGTGATTTCTTTTACCTCTACCGTGTATTTTAAGTTCCTTCTGAACTGCAGGTGCAGGTCCTATCCGTAAAAAGTTAGGCTCTCCTGACTTCTCAGTCTGACTGAGCCAATACTTTTAAATAAATGCATTAATGATAAATTAGGAGGAAAAAATAACTAGACAAGTGTCACTCGCTAGCACTTAAAAAAAAAAAAAAAAAACAACTGGATTCGGCATGCTTAAAATTGCTGTCTTTGTTTACTGACCTTGCTTGACTTTGCCCAGCATGTCAGGGTGGCAAGATGTGTTGTATCAGATTAGACAGCACTGGCTTGGAGAGTGTAAAAGGAAAAACACAAAAGATAACTAATAAAATAGATTTGGAGCCTTTATTCCCACTGGGGGGGGGAGGGGCGGGCTCTCTTTTTAATCTTCCTCACATAGGATTTCATAGGTTTCATTTTCAGTGTATCCCCAGATCACAAACCCCACTTAAACTCATTTACAAGCTTGGTGGAGATTCCTATACTGATATTTCAAGCCAGTGAGTCTTGAAAAATTCTCATTCTCCAAGTTATTTAATAAAATTTTTCATTCTCTTTCTGAGCTCATCACCTGAATTAGAGGCTGGTATGTGTTTGATTTCATTGTTGGGACTAGGGATTTCAAACATCTGCTGGAAAATCCTACAACTCCAAGAAATGATCTGTACTCTGCATTCCTTGAAAATCCTGCTGGGTTGCTTTAAAAGCCAAATTATTTTCCTAATAAACACATCTTAATTCTTCCTAAAGAGGTAAAATAGTTCACTCTGTGATTTGTACAAAATATGAATGTTAGTGCTGATTGGAATTTCACTACTCAGAGTTATACCCATACTCTGAGCATATTTTTCAGTATCATATTCACAGTGTTTCTCTGATTAGGAAAATTTCACCACTTGTTGCATTTTTAGTGCAATTACTTCCCAAGTTTTGACATTTTACAAATATATTCTTGAAGACATTTTTACATCTCCTTTCAATAAGATTGAACGTTCTCTAATTTTAAGACAATTGAATGTAATTGCTATTTACTTGTTTTCTCCTAATGCAATGACAATATCTGTTTTATAAAACCAGAATCCAATAGAAACATCCACTCCTCCAGAGAGTACATAAAAATAAATTTCAATTATCTCATAAATTAATTAATAAGTTCAAACAATTTTTCAATCAACAACTCATTACATGAAAATCAGATGTGTGCTTTCTCAAAGTCTGTAATGGGTTGGTCACTGCACACATCTTATTTAGTTTAGAGAATGCCCTACTCAAAGCGTACAATTCTGCTCCTTCATGGTTTACCAGGAACAAAGCTGAGTGATTATTAACAAAAGTGTATAATTGGAAGAGCTGAACAGAGAAAGAAAAGTACATCAGAGGAACAAAATGAGTTAACACTAAATGTAAGCCACCCATGGGTGGGATAAAAGAAGAGATCTCTGGTTATGACAATGGTAATATTTTTTTCACTGAGTTAGACACCATACACATAGAGAAAGGTAAGATAATTGCCATAGTGAGAAAAGTGGTTGTGATGGATGTTTTTTCAGTTAAAATGAAGAAAAATCATCTTCACATTTAGGGGACAGATAGATGGCTCATTTATATAAAAGTATTTTCACCTTTGACTTACATGCGTCTCTATTATGTAACCATAACAGTAGTGATGTGATGGCATGCTGTTTTAATTTCAGCACCACAGAGAGGAAAAAGGAGGATCCTTTGGGCTCCCTCAGTCTCCAGCCTCACCTATTGGTGTACTCGACTGGGCTCATCCAGTAAGAAACTCTCTCAAAAAACCTGGTGGGCAGGTTTTGAGGAACAGAACCTGAAGTTGAAATCTGTCTGCCACACACATATGCCACCCACCCAAATGCACACCCATAATACACATAAAGAAACAACTAGTGACTTGTGACTTTACAGCAAACTTAAACACTACCGTGATTGATATCTGTATTTTCTAGTAAATACTTAATAGACATAGAATCTCAGAATATTAAAAAATGCATAAGTATAAATTGGAGAGATTGTGCACAATGATGTAGGGGAAAACTCAACCCACACATGTACATACATATGAGTGTGTGTGTATATATACATAAATGTATGTGTGTGTATATACGTATTTATGTATATATGTTTGTTTGTATATGACATATTCCTTTTGTGATGCCAATTCTGCCTGCCATGGAAGAGCACAAGGTATTTCCTAGGCTCCTAACAGAATGTAATTCATGAGAGACAGTCTTAGGCATGTTAAAGAGCATTTTATTTCCACAATACCACTTATTCAAAGATATTTTCTTTTAGAACAAACAATGGTATGATTTATAAATAATAATGAAGTCCATCTTAGACACACAAAACCCATATTTTGATAAATATTAATTTTCTAAAACATTAAAAAACAAAATAACTGTGAATTATGGAATGCATTTGTGTTTTAGAGGGGCTTTTATTAGACTGACAAATTGTCATCCATTATGGAGAAAGCTAAGGCATAAACTCAAGACAGGAACTGAGGCAAGACAGTGGAGCAAGAATATATGAGAAGATGGAAAGATCTCCCATGCTCATGGCTTGGCAGGATTAACATAGTAAAAATGGCCATCTTACCAAAAGCAATCTACAGATTTAATGCAATTCCTATCAAATTGCCAACACAATTCTTTACAGACCTGGAAAGAAAAATTCTCAACTTCGTATGGAATAACAAGAAACCGAGAATTGCTAAAACAATCCTCTACATTAAAAGATCGTCTGGAGGTATTTCCATTCCTGATCTCAAGCTGTAATATAGAGCAACAGTTATAAAAACTGCATGGTACTGGCGTAGAAACAGAATGGTGGATCAATGGAACCAAACAGAAGACCCAGAAATAAACCCACACACTTATGGACACCTGATTTTTGACAAAGATGCCAAAACCATACAATGGAAAAAAGATAGCATCTTCAACAAATGGTGCTGGTCCAACTGGATGTCTACATGTAGAAAAATGAAAATACATCCATACTTATCACCCTGCACAAAACTGAAGTCAAAGTGGATCAAAGACCTCAATATAAAACCAGACACATTAGGCTCAGCATCTGCTTTGACAGTCTGCACAGCAGAGGCTTTCAGAGGTCCTCTGTGGCAGGTTCCGAGGTTGTTTCCTGTTTTCTTCTGGCTTTCAGAGGCCCTCTGTAGCAGGATCCGAGGTTGTTTCCTGTTTTCTTTTTCTTCTGATGTCCATCCTCTTTGCCTTTCAGGATGGGGATTGAACATTTTAGTTAGGGTCCTCTCTTTTGCTTAGTTTATTTAGATGGCCAACTGACGGGCAGAGTGAATGGAATTTTATGTAAGAAGTGGGAAATAGTAAGAGCTGGAGAGGACAGGAACTCCACAAGGAGAGCAACAGAACAAGAAAATACTCCAACCAAGGACTATCCGTGGAGATAACCTAGAACCCTGACAATGCAGCCACTTCTGATGAGAACTGATAGACTAAGATCAGAAAGAAGGAGAGGAGGACCTCCCCTATCAGTGGACTTGGGGAGGGGCATGCATGCAGAAAGGGGGGAGGGTGGGACCGGGAAAGGAGGAGGGAGGGGCTTATAGGGGGATACAAAATGAATAAAGTGTAATGAATAAAAGTTAAATAAAAAAAAAAAAACAGACACATTAAATCGCCTAGAACAAAAAGTGGGGAATACCCTAGAACTCATTGGTACAGGAGAAAACTTCCTGAACAGAACACCAACAGCACAGGCTCTAAGAGCAACTGCTACACCTACGCAAGTGTCACCATAGTAGCATAAGCTACACGGTGGGGGACGCGCTTTCTCCGGAAATTCACCCCCGGAAGGTCCCTGGAAGACTCATTCCACTTGGAAAAGAGATGTGTTCTGAGATTTCTACGCTTCTTCAGTTGTGGCTCTGGGGCTGGAATAATGAATTCTTTGATCTTTCTCTGTGACTCCTGAAACAGCACAACTAATTTTATAAAAAAATTTATTATTAGTAGATTGTTAAAGGCTTTAATAAAAATAATATGTAAAAGGAATAAGTTTAAGAAAAGTAATGAATTAGATTTAGTATCAGAAGACATTATAAGAATAGAAAAAGAAATAATGGGCTCCTTCTTAAGAAAAAATAAGAGGAGAAGTACAGCTGGCACGAGTTTACCCCTCCCTTCAGCGTCTTGTTCCTAGGGAAGATCATAAATCTTTAGCAGGACATAAGGGAGGATGGTTGAGAAAGGTGTGTTTAGACTTTGGCAGGTATTCGACTTGGCTCAGAGGACTATTACAGCTCCTGACTTTTCTCTTCACTAGTCAGTGATAATGAAACCATAGTTTGAGGTTTTTGTTTCTTGTTTGCGTTGATCAGAAAGTTTCTAGGCAAAGATTTCTTGTGGGCACTGCCCTATGTTAAAACATAAACTTTGTATCCTTGGTAAAAGTCTGAATGTTCTGGAAAGCATGCCAATTTTAAGGTGCTTCCTTGTGAGATCACTATAAAAATACTAGCTTGACTTCAGTAAAGTTGCAGCAGAGTCAAAACCATCAAGGTGTCTCTGTCTGTCAATTCTTCGCTGAAACCATGTCTTTCTGTCCAAAGCCTTGTTCTCCCTCAGACGACAGGAGCCCGACTGGGCTGGTCCATGGCAAGCAACAATCAATAAGACCTCATGAAATTGAAAAGCTTCTGTAAAGCAAAGGACACCATCATCAAAACAAAGCGACTGCCTACAGATTGGGAAAGACACATCACCAACCCTTTATCTGAGAGAGGACTCATATCCAGTATATATAAAGAACTAAACAAGCTGAAAAGCAGCAAACCAAGTAATCCACGTAAAAAATGGGGAACAGAGCTAAAGAGAGAATTCTCAATAGAGCAATATCGAATGGCAGAGAAGCACTTAAAGAAATGCTCAACCTCATTAGCCATTAGGGAAATGCAAATCAAAACAACCCTGAGATTTCACCTTACACCCATCAGAATGGCCAAGATGAAAAACTCAAGGGACAACACATGCTGGAGAGGTTTTGGAGAAAGGGGAACCCTTCTCCACTGCTGGTGTGAATGTAAACTGATACAACCACTCAGGAAATTGATCTGGCGCTTTCTCAGACAACTAGGAATAGCGCTTCCTCAAGATACAGCCATACCACTCCTAGGCCTATATCCAAAAGAGGCTCAAGTACACAAAAAGGACATTTGCTCAACTATGTTTGTAGCAGCTTTATTTGTAATAGCCAGAAGCTGGAAACAGCCCAGATGCCCCTCAACCTCAACTGAAGAATGGATGCAGAAACTGTGGTACATCTATACAATGGAGTATTACTCAGCAATGAAAAATAAGGAAATCATGAAATTTGCAGGTAAATGGTGGGAAGTGGAAAGGATCTTCCTGAGTGAGTTGTCCCAGAAGCAAAAAGACATGCATGGTATATACTCACTCATATAAACATACAACATAGGATAAACACACTAAAATCTGAACATCTAAACAAACTAAGCAAAAGAGAGGACCCTAACTAAAATGTTCAATCCCCATCCTGAAAGGCAAAGAGGATGGACATCAGAAGAAAAAGAAAACAGGAAACAACCTAGGAACCTGCTACAGAGGGCCTCTGAAAGCCAGAAGAAGAAAACAGGAAACAACCTAGGAACCTGCCACATAGGGCCTCTGAAAGCCTCTGCTGTGCAGACTGTTAAAGCAGATGCTGAGCCTGATGGCCAACTGACAGGCAGAGTGAATGGAATTTTATGTAAGAAGTGGGAAATAGTAAGAACTGGAGAGGACAGGAAGTCCACAAGTAGAGCAACAGAACAAGAAAATTTGAACACAGGGAACTTCCCAGAGACTCATACTCCAACCAAGGACTATCCATGGAGATAACCTAGAACCCTGACAATGCAGGCACTTCTGATGAGAACTGATAGACTAAGATCAGAAAGAAAGAGAGGAGGACCTCCCCTATCAGTGGACTTGGGGAGGGGCATGCATGCAGAAAGGGGGGGAGGGTGGGACCCAGAAAGGAGGAGGGAGGGGCTTATGGGTGGATACAAAATGAATAAAGTGTAATTAATAAAAGTTAAATAAAAAATAAAAAAAGAATGGTCATCCAAGTGAAGTTCCTAGTAAGGGGAACAGGGACTGTTTCTGACATAAACTCAATGGCTGGCTCTTTGACCTCCCCCTACCCCACTGAGGGAGGAGCAGCTTTACTAGGCCACAGTGGAGGACATTGCAGCCAGTCCTGAAGTGACCTGATAAGTTAGGGACAAATGGAAGGGGAGGAGGATCTCCCTTATCAGTGTATTTGGAGAGGGGCAGGGAGGAGATGAGGGAGGGAGGATGGGATTGGGAGGGAATGAAGGAGAGGGTTACAGCTAGGATACAAATACACTGTAAATAATATAAAATAAACTGTAAATAATATAAAATATAAACTAACTAATATAAAAAAAACTAAAAATTTAATTAAAAAACAATGTTTATACTATGAGATAAAAAAATGCTTACTGGCTTGCTACTTGAGGCTTGCTCTGCTTACTGGAAACCAAAGTTTTACATATAAACAATGCTACATGATTTAATGTGTTCACCCTAAAACTTTCTGACCTTAAAGTTAGAAGTTAAATTAAATGCTCAATCAATTCTTAGTGTTGCCAATAAAATTTAAATTCTGAGAATAGATTTTGATTATTGTATTTTTACAATCAATCATGCTTTTACCTAAATAATAAAAGGCATCAAACAAAAGAATGGAGGCATTTATTATCTCACTTGCACAAACAACTGTGTGACCCCCAAGAGCTGCTTTTTACAGGGATAAGATGGTGGAGGTCTGGAGAGAAGGGACTATGAATACAGCAACAGCCAGAAAGATACCATTAGTTGTAAACCCATGATCCTACAACCATAACACTTAATAGCCACTCCTAAAGATACTGTTTGGGAAAATAAATTTGCAAGCTTAAAACAAAAATTAAGAGTTGGGTAGTGATGGTGCACACTTTTACTCTCAGAAGAGGCAGATGGATCTCAGGATTTGAGACCAGTCTGGTCTATAGAGTGAGTTTCAGAGCAGGCAGAGCTACACAGAAAAGCCCTGTCTCAAGAAGTTTATGGTAGAGAGACAGGTCAGCAATTAAGAGCACTTACTGTTCTTGCCATGGACCACAGTACAGTTCCCAGCTGCCCCTTAAGGCAGCCTGTAACTACACTTCTCAAGGATTCAAGTAATCTAGGGGATCTAATGTGCTCTTCCAGTCTCTGTGGGCAGTTACACTAGCATGCACACACACAAACATTTATAAACTTGTTTTTACTACAAATTGACTTACATGTACTAATCTCTTGATTCTTAAATATTCTCAATAGTATATAATTGCATTTATTTCTTTTTATACATAAATTTAATTTTCAAAATTTATTCACTTTATATCTTGATTGTAGCCCCCTCTTTCATCTCTTCCCTGTCCCACCCTCCCTCCTGATTCCCACCACCACCATCCAGGTTCCCAGGTCCATAAAAGGAGGAAACTCTCCTCCCCTAACATCTGACCCTAGCCTATCAAGTCTCATTCACACTGCCTGCATACTCTTAATCTGTGCCCTGGGAAGGTCACCCTGCCAGGAGCAAGTTTTCAAAGAGTGGCCAACAGAGTCAGTGTCAGAGTCAACTCCTCCTCCCCTTACTAGGAGATCTACATGGAGACTGAGCTGCCCATGTGCTACCTCTGAGCAGGGGATCTAGGTCCTCTTCATGCATTGTCCTTGGTTGGTACATCAGTCTCTGCAAGCCCCCTCCCCACCTGGGTCATGATTTGTTGGCTTTGTTGGTTTCCTTGTGAAGCTCCTGTCCTCCAGGTCCTTGTATTCCCCTACTCTTCTATAAAACTCACTGCCCTCTGCCCAAAATCTGGCACTTTCTCAGAAAATTGAAAATAGCATTTCCTCAAGACTCAGCTACTCCACTCCTGGGTATATACCCAAAAGTTGCTTCACCATACAACAAGGATATTTACTCAACAATGTTCATAGCAGCTTTATTCGTAATAGCCAGAATCTGGAAACAACCTAGATGTCCCTCAACAAAAGAATGGATAAAGAAATTGTGGGACATTTATACAATGGAATACTACTCGGCTATTGAAAACAAAGAAATAATAAAATCTGCAGGCAAATGGGTAGAACTAGAGAACATCATTCCGAGTGAGGTAAACCAGAACCAGAAAGACACACATGGTATATACCCCCTTATAAGCAGATATTAGCCATACAGGATATTAGTAATATAGGATAACCATAATAAAATCCACATACCTAAAGAAGCTAAATAGCAAAGAGGAGCCTAGAGAGGATGCTTAATTCTAATTTGGAAGGGAAAATAAAATAGACACAGTGGGCACTTGAAGAAGGGAAACAGAACAGGAGCCTACCATAAATGTCCTCTGAAAGACTCCACCCAGCAGGGGATCAAAACAGATGCTGAGACTCACAGCCAAACACTATTTGTATTTTTTAAAATATAGTTAAATATTCTTTTTTAATTTTTTATTTGTATTTTATTAATTACACTTTATTCACTTTGTATCCCCCCCATAAGCTCCTCCCTCCTCTCTTCCCGATCCCACCCTCTCTCCCCCTTCTTCACTCATGCCCCTCCCCAAGTTGTATTTTTAAGCGGAAACTATCTTATAATTATTTACTCTTCATTTACTTATTTACTCACTTAATTATTTACTCTTTAGCAGAGAAAATGTGCTTTATTGAGGCAAAAAATATTCACATTTGTGCCATGTTTTGATATCAGTACCCAGACTCCTAATCTAAAATTGGAAGCTTAAGTTTATACGTGCCTTTAATTGAATATCAAACAAAAGTTCTCTATCATGACAAAGGAGAGACTGTATTTGTTTACAATCTACAAAAGGTATCAGAAATTAGTATATTACATCCATGGTTTGCTGATGGCTTTTTTCAAAAGCTACCATTGAGCATCAAAGATTGTAAGGGTGTAAATCATGATTGGGCGCCCCTCCACTAGCTACATACATCTTTGTGGAGATGACTTTATTGAGACTTTCAGGAAAGACCTGTCTTTGACCTAGAACCTGTCCCCTCTCGGGGAATTATAACTGTACAGTCATAACTGCCTCAGCACTCCTGAGACCACAGGCCATAAAGGACTTTCAGAATGACCACTATAGCCAAAGGGTTTGGGGCGGTTTGAGTAAGAGTGGCCCCTATAGACTCATATATTTAAATGCATGATTATTACGGAGTGGCATTGCTTGACTGGAATTAGGAGTGTGGCCTTGTTGGAGGAAGTGTGTCACTGCTGGTGGGCATTGGGGTTTCATATGCTAAAGCCAGTTCTGGTGTCTCTTCTCCTGCTCCCTGCCAAGACACAGAACTCTCATGTACTTCTCTGGCACCCATGTCTGTCTGCATGCTACCATGCTTCCCACTATGATGATAATGATCTAAATCTCTGAAGGTAAGGAAGCACCAGTTAATCCTTCCTTTTTTAAGAGTTGCTGTGGTCATGGTAATAGAAATCTTCATAGTAATAGAACTCTGACTAAGATAGGATTGCCTATGTCATAGTTTTTTATAAATCATTTTGTACATGTCAATCAATTTTCTCTCCTCATTGTAAGGAAGAGTATACTCTGTCTATACACACACACAGAAACACACACACATATACACATACATATACCCCCACAACACTACTTCGTTACAAACAGTAACTGAAAATTCTCTTTAATAGAAAGGAAAATTTACAAAAAAAAAAATCTTTAATGAAAAAAAATCTGTATTTATCAATTGGAGGAACACTTAAAAAACAGCAGAGTTGTTTCATCATGTAATGTTTAATTTTCAACTCTCTGGCTTAGTTTATATGGATAACGCATTTTATTCACGTTATTTACATTAATGCTGCCTTGTGTTAACTTTGTAATACCAAAGTTAATGAAGAACACAATGATTTATATTAAGAACATTCATCTTTCAGTTAGTAGTAAGTAGTGATTTATAGTTCCAGAGGCTACTATATTGTAGATAAAGGATGCTACTTTCACAGTTGACCAATTTCCATTAACTTCCCCTTGTCTATTTAGTCAGTGCCTTTTTTTTTTTTTTCACTTTCTTTCAAGCTAAAACCTCCCAATTTAATTTCTGATTTGGGTGTTTTTCTTTCTTCGGCTACCCATAATTTTGTGCACTATTCACTGGAGAAGAGGCTGTGCATAATTCACCTTGACAAAGGAATTCAGCCACCCAAATCAGGGGAGTCCTGTTTATTTGGCTGTCCTCCTGGAATGGAAACTTTTCAGGATGTCAGCTAGCAAGTGAGTACTTAATGCGATCTGATTTCCAGGCTCAGCTTCTCAGTGCTAAGAAATGTTCACCAAACTAAGCTCTCACTCACTCCTTGATACTATAGAATTTTCTCATTATAAATTTTCCATCCCCAAAATAACAGATACTTGAATAGTTAAACTTTCTAATTCACTAATGGATTGATAGAGCATTGATTTTTTTTATACTCTTTTCTTCTTTGCAACGAGCTAAATATCGATCCCCTATAGGTTATCTCTGTTCGGACATCCATTCTTTTTGATAGAGTATGAGGTCCTTGAGAACAGAAATTAGATTTTTATGTTTAAGAGGTCTGGTCCATGGCAAGAATTGGATACTTTTAAAACTGAGTAATGAAAATATCCACGTGGTTTACACATACATTAAAAAATGTTAGAACTATACTAATAGTTTTAATTGAAAGACAACTCCCCAAATTTGTGTTTTATAGGTTAAATTTAAATTCTAAATTTTATCCAATAATTACAATTTAAACTCCAGGTCAATCACTTTGTTAGACACAAATCCAGGAATAGGTCCTCTATGGTAGTGTCAACATTCCTGGTAGATATGTCCATTGGTGCAGTAGGTAAGATGGGTTAAGAAAATACTCTCTTGACAGAATTTGAGTCAGGCTCCACAGGAAGAAATTCATGCCTGGTACTAGTAAACATGCTAAAAGAAATACTATGGCTAGGAAAAGCCCGGGGGGAAATCCATAATGATCTTTTGCTTAGTGGCCTTCTTAATAGGTTTGTTCTGGTCCCAGCCTTGATGAGATACTCCTTAGTGCAGTAAGCAAGAATCAGTGCTGAGATATGTTGCTCTCTAAAGTGCTAACAATAGGTTAACTGTGAGTACTCAGCCATAGTAGAGATATTATCAAAGAAGGAAAGGCAGAAAGAAGGAGCTGAAATATGGGCAAGTGTGACTTGAAATGCCAGTCACTGGACATGGCCTGAATGTTGCACACTTAAACTCATGGTCGGTCTGCTTAGCTACAAAAGATCTGCACCAAAACAAGCCAATTAAAACTTCTAGCATGATCCTTTCCACTTCCAACCATTTACCTGCAAATTTCATTATTTCCTAGTTTTTCATTGCTGAGTAATATTCCATTGTGTAGATGTACCACAATTGCTGTATCCATTCTTCCTTTGAGGGGCATCTGCGCTGTTTCCAGCTTCTGGCTATTAAAAATAAAGCTGCTATAAACATGGTTGAGCAAATGTCCTTTTTGTGTACTTGAGCATCTTTTGGATATATATGCTGAGGAGTGGTATAGCTGGATCTTGAGGAAGCGCTATTCCTAGTTGTCTGAGGAAGCGCCAGATTGCTTTCCAGAAGCAACTTTCCAGAAGTTTACATTCCCACCAGCAGTGGAGAAGGGTTCCCTTTTCTCCACAACCTCTCCAGCATGTCATGTCACTTGAGTGTTTCATCTTGGCCATTTTGATGAGTGTAAGGTGAAATCTCAGGGTCGTTTTGATTTGCATTTCCCTAATGGCTAATGAGGATGAGCATTTCTTTAAGTGTTTCTCTGCCATTTGATATTCTTCTACAGAGAGTTTTCTGTTTAGCTCTGTTCCCCATTTTTTAATTGGATTACTTGAATTATTTCTTTTCAACTTCTTTTGTTCTTTGTGTATACTGGATATTAGCCCTCTGTCAGATAGAGGTTTGGTGAAGATTCTTTCCCAATCTGTAGGCTGTCGTTTTGTTTTGATGACAGTGTCCTTTGCTTTACAAAAGCTTTTCAGTTTCATGAGGTCCCATTTAATGATTGTTGCTCTTAGAGCCTGTGCTGTTGGTGTTCTGTTCAGGAAGTTGTCTCCTGTGCCAATGAGTTCAAGGCTCTTCCCCACTTTTTCTTCTAACCGATTTATTTTGTCTGGTTTTATGTTGAGTTGCATCTACAATGTGGAATATTACTTAGCAATATAAAACAAGGAAATCATGAAATTTGTAGGTAAATGGTGGGAACTAGAAAAGATCGATCATCCTGAGTGAGCTATCCCAGAAGCAAAAGACACACACAGTATATACTCACTCATATAGACATGTAATATAGGATAAACCTACTACAATCTGTTCACCTAAAAAAACTAATCAAGAGGGAGGACCCTGGCTAAAATGCTCAATCCCTATCCTAAAAGGCAAAAAGGCTGGACTTCAGAAAAAGAAGAAAACAGGAAACAAGTTAGGAGCCTCCCTCAGAGGGCCTCTGAAAGGCTCTGCCCTGCAGACTATCAAAGCAGATGCTTAGACTTATGGCCAACTGTTGGGCAGTGTGCATGGAATCTTATGAAAAAATTGAGAAATAGTAAGATCTGGAGAGGACAGGAACTCCACAAGGAGAGCAACAGAACCAAAAAATTTGAGCACAGGGGTCTTTCCTGAGACTCATACTCCAACCAAGCACCATGCATGGAGATAAGCTAGACCCCTGCACAGATGTAGCCCATGGTAGTTCAGTGTCCAAGTGTGTTCCATAGTAATGGGAAGAGGGACTGCCTCTGACATAAACTGACTGGCCTGCTCTTTGATCACCTCCCCATGACAGGGGAGCAACCTTACCAGGTCATAGAAGATGACAATGCAGCCACTCCTGATGAGATTTGATAGACTAGGATCAGAAGGAAGGAGAGGAAGACCTCCCTTATCAGCGGACTTAGGGAAGGTGGGATTGGGAGGGGAGGAGGGAGCGTTTTATGGGGGGACACAAAGTGAATTAAGTGTAATTAATAAAATTAAAATAAAAAACATGGATAAGAAAAAGAAAAAAAGACAATTAAACTTTCTTTGATCTGCACTGAAATGTCACAGCTTTTCTTATCTTAGCTCATCAACCACTATTTTCCACTGTTGTCTTGTCTTTTAGAGATAAGGAACACAAGCTAAACATATAAACACTTTTGGAGAAATTCTCAAGAAATTAAAAAAATATTAAATTTAAAAATGAATATAAAGAAAAATAATTTTATCATTTTTGTAATTTATCTTGTGGCATTTTTGAGTCTATTTTCAATCATATTTAACTCCAGAATAACCATATAATCTATTGCTTACCTAAAGTCTTTCACTGTTCAGAACATTTTTTTCAATTTTAAGAATCATATTTTACTTATGTTTGTGCATGCATTCATGTTTGTATGCATGAAATGCCACAGTGCACATGTGAAGGTCAGAGGATGACTTGCCAAATTATTCTTTCACTGTGTTGATTCTAGGGACTGAAATCAGATCCTCAGGCTTGGCATCACGTGAGCTGAATCTTGCTGATCCAAGATAAGTGTACATCATTTTTCTTTCCATTTGGTCCTTTATTGTCTCCTGAAATCTGAACTTCTCAGCACTGTATCAAATCACACTATGTTCCTCCTATTAGTGTTTGCATTATCAATTTTAGTTCAAATCTCAGCTCTTTTCATCAAGACTCAAGAGTATTTTTTCTGCTCTCTGTTTCTTGCAGTTCTGTTTACTTATACACCTCTGCCAATGAAAAAGTATGTGCATAGGAAAACTTCAATGCCAACAATATTAATATTTATATTTGAATTTGCCCTTCAGATTTTTTCCTACAAAGAGACTGAAATATTCCTCTATTTTTATATTGAACATTTTGTTGTGTTTTAAAAGAAAAATATTGGCTTGAGATCATAAGTTGCACTCTCGGTATTCTATGCTTTCCAATATGATTAGATCCAATCTTAATCAGTTCCTCATTGATAATCACCACCCCTGTGATTTTGGTACTTAATTCTATATGTTTTTAGCTAGAATATTTATCCTATTGTAATATATCATCAAAGCCTTGAATATTTTTTAAGGAAAAGCCAAGTAAAGGGAAGCCTTCCAGTAATGTTTTTCTTAATCTCTAGAAACACATATTATACATTATTCTTTCTCTAACTATTAAAATTTAACTAGTCATTTATCATATTCATATACATTTTCACTTTCACTTTTAAAATTTAATTTCCATAAGTACTTCAAATGCTACATAACATCATATTGAATGTATGACAGAAAGAAAGAATATATAAATTTAATTTGAAAAGGACACGAGAGGAAGACAGATTAATTAAGAAGGGACAGCTAAGAAAGTTATCTCTGCCATGAGGCAGTATAAAGAAGAAGGCATCCTTAATTATTAATCTCGTCCGATGTATTAGCTTTCATATTTCAACCATTCTAAAGTGCACCAAGTGGTGGCGAGTGAAGAAAATGAAAACAAAGACATCAGAGGCCAGGAATGTGCTAACTGATCTAAAGTGCACTTGCCATTTATGTCAATAAAATGAGGAGGATATGCATACATACATACATACATACATGCAAACATACATACATACATACATACATACATACATACATATGCAGGTATATGTATTTGGACACCTAATTTATCTAGCTCGCATTGAAGAGGATGCAGAGTGGGACAAGTGGCCTACCCCAATTGAAGTGCTTGCCTAGTAGAGTTGATATTCATCTGCTGTGACAAATCACTGAAATCTGTTGTCCCTGGGGTTAGAGGTTGGTTTGGAAAGCGGCGTGAGAAACTCTGGTGTGATCGGGGATAGAACTGTTTCTATCATTAAATTTCATTATTTGTGCTTATTTTAAATATTGTATTGAAAATTTAAAATCCTAAGACTGTAAATTTTTTGTCTCCTCTACAAGTAACTTTTCTTCCTCCTGTGACAAAATACCTGGCACGATCAACTTAGGGAAGAAGAAATTTATTGTGCCTTATAACTGGAAGGGGCAGTCCGCTGTAGTGGAGACGACTTGATTCGAGGTCCACGAAGCAGCGGCTGGTATGGCATACACAGTTATCAAATAAAAGGGATGATTGCTCCCTCTAAGATCACTTCCTCTTAGACAGCCAAGGGGACTGATACACCATGTTCGGGGTGAGTCTTCACTGAACAATTAAGGCATTCTTGAAAATTTCAAATAACAACTCCAGAGGCTTCTATAGCGAGACTAAACCTACGGAACAATGAAGCGTACACATTACATTCCGTGGTATTTTGCCGTGAGTCAACCCAGGCTGAGAGACTTCCTGCAAGACGCTCCACCTTAATCTTAAAATATTCTAACTTATAAAAGACAAACATTTAGGAAGCATTACAAGTTTTTAAAAAGTTAAGAACCATGACCTCTTGATGCGACATGAAACTCGGAACTGAATCCCAAACTTGAATAAGAATAGTAGTAGGAAGACTCATACAATCATAACCAGTTTGCTAGATTAGAAATTAGTGTGCATCGATGTTAATTTTCTGAGTTTTATTACTGTACTGGTCTTATAGAGATGAACGGTCTCATTTTTAATATGTACATGTTAAAGTTCTTAGAGACACAGATATTTTGTTTGGAATTTATAAACATCTCAAACATATAAAAGTAGTTGCTCATTTGTCTGTGCATGACTTTACATGTTCATACACACACATACAAACACAGAGAAAAAGAGAGAGCATAAAGACACTGAATTCTGCAGATGAAGAATAATCAAACATGGACATCAAGTGATAAATTAGCAATGGTGGATAAATTATTCTGACATCATTTGTAATTTTTTTGCATTTTGAAGAATATGACTTGCTTAATGGAAGCAAAAATATAGAAGGGGATTCAATTTTAGGCATACCTCTGTGGCCTGGTATATATATAATTTTGGAGAACTTAGTGGAAAACAGAAGGCACATAGGCTACTGAGAAGGTAAGTGTGTCTTCCAGGACATTAAATGGACAGAGGAAATCTACAAAATTGGACATCTACATAATAAATCCAAAGTGAAAGGAAGAATTAAAAAGAATCGGCTGCAGTAAAAGCAGATAGACTTCTTTGATGAGAGCTTGGCTTTTCATAGACGCCCATCAGGTAGAATAGGAAATAGAATGCAGGTTCCCTATGGGAAATTTTTACAATATATGGAGTAAAGTAACAAAGTGAAGGGCTTTTTACAAAGGCATTGATTTAATACTGTTGAAATACATTTGTAGGACCATTGCAGAATACACATCCAATTTAATATAGCCTTCTCCAATAACTAATGTCATTGCCGTATGTAAATCAGCTATGGGGAAAGGACATGTACACACTGCCAATAATACACATATTATTACATTTTATAGAACATAGCACAGAAATGTTTTATGTATGAGCTTTCATCATTGTTACAGTATCTTAAAGTTTTCATTATTTTAAAATCAATAGACTACTTCAATGAACTGACTGAAATTACAGAAGAATGAACAATTTCTATGATAGCCTTCCACATGCACTGTCATATCTTACTTTTTCATCTTTTTTTTCTATCATTAACTTCTTGTATGTGTGTGACACATTTATTAGGAGCATTAAAGCACTACTGATAAATTGTTATTAACCAAAGCCCTTAGTTTACATTGGAAATCTGTTTTTATGTTACTCACGTCTATCAATTTTGAGAAATATATGATACTCTATTTTCCCAACCACGTTATCACAAAACTAAACTTGCTCTGGGTTTCACCTTTAATTTCTCCCTCCCTCTGATTCCTGCCTTCTACCAACCCCTGGTCTTTACATGGTGTGCTGACTGAACTAGAATGGCTGACATAGGCTCATAGAGTTGAATGCTTGTTTCTCAGTTAGTGGACAACTTAGGAAAAATTAAGGGGTGTGGGTGTACCCGCCTGCTGGACTAGTAATTCGTGGGGTCTCCGAAGAGGACCAGGCCTGAAAGAAAAACGGGCGAGAGAGAAGAACGGACTCAAGCAAATGTGCACTTGTCAAGAGTCAAATTTTATTGAACCAGAGCAGGCTTTTAAGGTCAACCTTAGATAGGGGCGGGGCGAGGGAGGAGCACAGTGTAGAATCCTTTTTACTCAGAGAGGGGTAGGTAGGAAAAGCCCACTCTAGAGCTTCTGAACTCAGGGAGGGGCAAGGTGGAAGTTACAAAATCTTCTTGGCCCGGGGCCTGGAACACTTTGCAGTTATTTTGGGAAGTCATGGTACATTTAGCACATTTCTGCAACTGTCAAGCAGGATGTTGGTCAACCAGGTGCAGCAGGGTGGGGGGAATGAGAAAAGGTCAGAAGTTTCTCAGGGCTTTTCTCCAACATCTCCCCCTTCTCTGTATACAAGAACAGGGATAGGGAGGTTACCGTGACCCGCTAATGGTGTCCCAAAGAAGGGCTCATTTTGGCAGCCAATTATTTTTGTTTAAGAGTAAAATTTTGGATCCAAAGGAGCAAACCGTCAGAGAGGCGAGCGTTCCCCAGAGTAGGTCAAGCGTTGTCACTCATAGGCCATTGGTTTTGACAAGGATATTTAGATTGACCATAGTACAAGGGGCACAAACGGGGTCTGAGCCTGTTAGAAGGGCAGTGCTGGACCCTTAACTGTCATTGGATCTGCCTCCTCCCGGCGAGGTCGTCCTGTCTTAGTTGGGCCGAGACTTATCCACCCGTTCCGTCTCTGACTTACCAGACCACTCACTTTGATGGTCTTATTGAGAGCAAGATGCATTATATTTCCACAAAGCTCCATAAGTATCCTGGAAGGAATATGTTTAGTAGCCAAATAGTATATGAGGGGTCACGGAAACCTGAGTTATTATTTGGAGGGGCGGGACCAGAATTTCCACCCCCGGGTTGATTTTTGTAGGGAGGTGAAGTCTAAGGGTCGAGATGTGGGGTTGTTTTGGTCCTTTGGCAGGTCAACGGTAAACTCTTCTTCTGTGGCGAGACAATGGTAATGGGCTCCCACCGGCTTGATTGCAGAATCCACCTGATTCTTAACAAAGCTTGTCAATCGATTAAAGGCCCAGGGGTCAAAAGAGAGAAGCAAAAGGATACCTACAAAAGGTCCTAGCAGACTGGGAAGCAGAGTGGTTAGCCATGGGGATGTGGAAAACCAATTTTGATACCAGGACTCTTGTTTCTCTCTGTTCCATTTTCGTTCCTCCAAACTGGAGCGAACCTTATCAATACTGCTTTGCACTAAACCTGTTTTGTCAGTGTAAAAGCAGCATTCTTCCTTGAGCGCAGCACAGAGTCTGCCTTCCTGGAGAAAAACCAAATCTAGACCGCGCCTGTTTTGTAAAACTACCTCAGATAAGGACACCATAGAATCTCATAGGTCCTGTAAGCCTTTTTGCAAATCTTGTAGGTCTTTGTCCACTGCTAGGGAGAGTTGATCAAATTGTTGCTGGGAGGTAATTAGGGAGGCTATGCCTGTACAAGCTCCAGCGGCTCCAAGCCCTAGAATTACAGTTAGAGTAATGGCAGTTAAGGGCTCACATTTAACTCGAGATGGACGTACCCCTAAAGCCACCGGGGGAAGCATAGAAGGTCCCAATAGGCACGTTCCAATTCCGGACACCTGTGTGACTGTAAGGCTGATTCCCTCTGGGTGCTGCCACTGTAAGGCATTAGAATTATTAGTTGTAATTCCTTCTAGGGGTAAGGCTACGCCCTCGTAGAAGGGTGGCCGTGGTGAGTAACACACCCAGCATTCCTGAAAATCAGTGGCGTTAATTTGATGTATGGCCTCTTCGTTGAAGGGCAGAAGCAGAAGGAAATGTAATTGCCTTTGGCAGGGTTACTAAGTGACTAGAAATCACAGGATGGCCCACCAAGATGAGTTAATAATGGCAATTTGGAAAGTTCCTCAGAAGAGTTACTTAGGAAGCCCTGAGGGAGATTAGGATTTAAGGTATTTCAGGAAGATGATCTTATCAAAAGCTCCAGGTCAGCCAGGAATGCACTATTGTATCCGGCAGTAGTCCGGTCAAGCCAGATGCCAAAATTTAGGGGGCAGCAAGGTGCCAGAAGGTCCCCCTTTATTTTATTTTTACAAGGCCATAATCCCAAGGGAACCATGCCTGTCTTAGGTGGGAATCTGGGGTCTTCAACCCTTGCTAAGCTCGTCATTGGATACATCAGCAGCGATTGGCTGAGCTTCTGTCTTAGGTGGCAAGAAAGGGGGGAACAGAAGACCACTGTGGATTCTTTTACCCATCACTGGCTAACCCGTTCAGCTCACTGGGATGATTAGCATTAGGCCTATTTATAGTCTTGGCTGACCATCTCTAGCCTTTGATAGTGTACCTGGATGGGCTGTACCTTTAGGGCATCAATCTACTGTTTAATAAAAGCCATAATTGTATTGAAAAGAACAGGTCCTATTGAAAGAATTATCAATAAGATAAGCAGGGGACCAAGGAAAGGAAGGAGATAGGGAAGGAGCCCATTCCTGTGCTGCTTAAGTCCACCATGAACATATATCAGCTGGAGGCAAAGGATCACAGTCCATGGAAACAGTTGTTTTTTTCTCCATCATTTCTGTAAAGAGATATAAAAGGAATATGTTCTCAGGGTAATTCTTTTACCCTGGACTGATGAGTGTTATTATTATCTATATGCTTTACTAATCGTTCTGGCAACCATCTGGCTGCATCTATCTCTTTAGAATTGATGCAAACTGCTTCTTTGCCCCGTATCAGGACAGGATCTGGACCATGCCATTTTGTTCTCCAAAGGATCTTTCCATAGGACAGTAGCAAACTGTCTTTCTGTATCCATATGCCAGAAACATTCCACAGCTGAATGTCCATATTTTTGAGTTTCAGGCCCTTGTTAATTAAAGTGTTAATTAAAACCTCACAGTACTTTTCTAGAGTATGGAAGAATGTAACCACCCCGGGCCCTGGTCCTCTGCTCAGGCAGAGATAAGGAAGTGAGCAAGCATAGACCTCCACTCTGCAAAGAAGAATGACCAGATCTATGCTTGAGAGATAACATCACCTAGCAATCAACCCAAATGGACTCAATTCTTCTCTTGAAGAGCCCCTGACCTTCTCTCAGGCTCACTCCTCAGAGAAGACACAGGTTGAAGCTAATTGCTCTTCCATCTTTGGCTGTAGCCACATCCCCACTAGCAGGAGATTCTGAATGTGAATTAAAGATTAGATATTCCTCAGGTGTCTGGCCAGGACTGACCAGACCTGAAAGTCAGCTACCTAATCCCTCATCCAATTATGAGTAGCCAGGACAGCAACCCCTGAACTTCCCTGTGCCTCATCTCCTAAAAACCTGAGGCTTATGTCTCTGGGGGCCCACTCTTAAAATTTTGAAAACATATTTCCAACATAGCCAGGGCCATTATCTGTTTTAAGTTGTGTTGGAAGTTTTAATATAGCAATTGCTGACAGCATATGAGCAATAACATTTTTTCCAGCTTTACCAGTTTGGAGTGTGGAAAATGTAAACCCACTATAAGTGTCAACAAAAACATGAACATATTTTAAATTACCAAATTTAGGAATATGTGTAACATCCACTTGCCAAATAACATTAGGTACAAGGCCACAGGGATTGACCCAAGATGGGAAGTAGGCAAAAGGACAACACAAGAAGGACAGTGTTTAAACAAGTCAGCTTTATAATTACCTTAGTTAAAGGTCCTGGAAGGTTAGAATGAGCTTGCAAATGTCCAATGTAAAAGGAAAAGTTTTTTGTTGTTGTTTTTTTTTTTGTATCAAATTTTGAATTTGTAAAAAAATAAAATTTTAGCAGGAGATGTCTAAATTTAATTTGCAATCTCTAACCTAGGTAAAGACTAAGCTACATAGGCACTATCCGTAAAAATATTTAAAGACTGCTTATTAAAACTTTAAAACACAGCCAATACTGCAGGTAACTCTGTTATTTGCACAGATGTGCTAAACACTTGAAAAGATGCATGAACAGGTTGGACTTTGTCATAATAAGCTTACATATGTTAAAATGCCATATTTATTAGATCTCTGACAAGCTTGAGGGCCAGCATATTTGAGTTACTCTTTGTCTTTATCATCTGCTCTAAACTGTGTAAAAAAAAAACTTAAACAACGACACTAGGTATAGCTTAACATCTTAACCAACTATAGTTGTTAGCATAACTTTAAATCTGCTCTTTTTGAACTAAAATTAAAGCAAACCTTTTAATCAGATACAGTTCATAGAGAAGCTAGCAAATCTTGCTGCTCCTACCGCTTGCATTAAAATTGAACAATAAAAAGCTTTGCATTTAGCACTAATCAGATAACTGAACATAACTCAGAGACCTAAACAAAATGGTGGCAAACTCATAGCTCCACCCTCTTTATCTCTGGACCAGCATGGCGGCTGGTCACGTGTAACTGAACTCAGCTGTAAGCCCCAAACAAATATGGTGGCAAAACTACAAGCTCCATGCTCTCTCTGTTGCTGAACCATCATGGCAGCTAGCCACGTGTTAGCACAGGCTGCGACTGACAATACCAAACAAAGCCATTAGGTGCTGCTGATCCTATAAAACATGATGCCATAATTTTTAATTTTGGTATATTTTTTGATGCATGTTTTATAGCAAAATTTTAAGTAAATCTATATATTCAGATTTTATGGTTACCCATTTTAGATTTAACCTTTAAAAAAAAAACAGAACAACAACTTAAACAAAGAGACTAGGTAAAGCTTAATCTTATACTTAACTATAATCTTTAGCATAACTTTAAATCTGTTCTTTTTAAACTAAAATCAAAGCAAAATTTTTAATCAGACATAGTTTATAAAGGAGCTAGCAAATCTTATTAATTCTACTATTTTGCATTAAGACAATAGCAAAAAAAATTAAAGGACAAAAGTTTCATTTAGCATTAAACAGAGAGCTAAACTCAGCTTGTAGCCCTCAGGCAATAATTTATTTATTTAGGCGCTGGCAGCCAGGCATATATTTTATATAATGGTTAACAATGATTTGAAAATAACCCTGGACTAACATGGAACTGCAGTTCCTTTATTCCTTTAAAAAACTACAAGCAAACATTTTGCATTGAAGAATCTCCAACCTTTTTAAATGAAGAACAACATATTTTACAGTTCTTTCTCAAATCATATTAACTCTCTGGTTTTTTAATAATACATCCACTAACCTTCGGCAACATCCTGTATACCGTCAGGCTCCTAGCTTCCTTTTTCTGGCTTAACTAGACATTCTTACTTTCTTGCTCTCTCTCTCTTGCTTTTCAGACAACACAAAATCTCTCATCAAAAGCCTTTCCATCCTAACATGATCCTGCTGGAGCCCAGCATCTACCATTTGCTTTTTAAAGGCAAAGCAAAAACAAGTTACATTATTACAAAAAGTTCTGAAACTGCCAATTTTTTTCTATAAACAAAGCAGCTTAACAAACAAACAGCTCTCCACAAGATACATTTTAAAAACTGCGATTTTCTCAATTAGCACAAACAATACGGCAGGGTTTCATTTAGTAAAATTGATAAAATAAATACCCAAAATCATTGTCATACCCAAATTCCTGATAAACTTTAAACATTTTATAGCCTTAAACATTTAAACATTTTTTAAAATCCGTTTTTGCAATATCAAAACAAAGTACCCCTTTTGTAGGAGAGAAGTCACAAGGCATAACCCTAATCCTAACAAAACCAGATTTTAAAACCAGCATTTACCAGTGCAAACAATGTAATTTCTAAAACCAATATCAATTTGAAATAAATCATCCTTTTAACCTAGAAGGAAATGAGAATTATTTGACCAAGGTTCCTTTTTTTTTTAATTTATTTTTTTTTTTTTTACCCATACCAAGATGGCAGTCACATTATAACCCACATGTTAAAGTCAAGATGGAGGTGAGGTACTGAGGTACCTTATACACCACGTGGTAACCTATGCGTTCATAGATCTAATGAACACATAGGCACACATTTTAAACAAGTTTCGTGAGGCCTTTCAGAACAGAAAACAGAAGGTACAAATACTGCACAGAGACATTGAGACAAAAAACACATTAAACAGCTGGCCAAATTTATTGAAAATACTGATGAAGTTAGGGGCGTCCCCCTGAACTTCGGCAGCTGTGACTACCTTGATCACATCTTGCTACCCAGATACAGGCACCTCGAACTCTGAGAAATTTTTAGAAGAGAGAACAGAAGGTACTACACGCACAAACATTGCACAGAAACATTTAGACACTTACGGCTGCACACAAAAACAAAACACAGAGACAAAGACAAAAAACAACTGCGGTACCTGCTTTTTAAACATTTAAATATATATCTAGAGCATAACCATGATTTTAAGTCAGAACTAGAAAAATTCAGAATTTATCAGTGAACACAATTTAATCTTTAAAACTAGAAGTGGCTCCATCTTTCTGGTTTCTGAGAGCTGGCTGAAGCTGACACTGGCTGAAGCCGGTGGGAGGGGTTGGAGTAAATTGCAGTCCTGCTAAGCTCTGCAGCTGGCAGAGGCAGGTCTTAGGCCTCTGAGCGTTTGGGCGTTCTCATCCACCCAGTTCTCCTAAAGCCTGGCCCTCTGTAGGGGAGTGGGAAGGAGACAAGTAGAGTCCCCGTTCCTCCTGCTCACCGTGCTATGGCTCGGGCTCTGATCCATACCCTTTGCCCCAGCCCACCTAGGGGCCTTTTTTGTTTTGGGCGGAAGGGAAGCAGCGCAAAGGAAGTAGGCTATGAGACTTAGCAGTTTCTTCCCCTGACTCTGTTTCATCCTCACTTTGTAATGAGATGAGGTCTATCTCTTCTTTAGGAGACTTTCTGGTACCAGCTCTTTTTCCTGTACTATCTCTTAACATTTGCTTGCACTGCCAAGTGTAGGTGGCCAATCAGGGTTATGGTACCTGGAAGCCTCTTCTTTCAAATCACTCTCCTCTGAGGGGTCTAATTGGTCAGGGCCTTCTTTGTGAAAAACAGGGAAAGCTAGGGAATTAACAGTAATAACGGGGGGACAATTATTATCTTATCTCGACCTCTTTCTCTAAGGTCCTCGAGAGGGCAGGCTCCAACCTGATCCCACTTTTTGGCATATCTCTGGCTCATCAATAACAAACCATGAACAAATGTCCGACACAAAAACCAAGAACTTAACTAAGTCCTTTTTCTTAACTTTAATTCCTCTCTCCCTGAGCGTAACTGTTGGCCCATTTTTATGGGATGGAGAAAGACTTACCCAACGTATCTTTTTCCTGTGAGTGGTAGGAACGTACCTCTTTACGAGTCGCGAGCAGCCAATCTTACTTTCGGTTCATAGCGGCATTTTCTGAGCTATCCGGACCCATCCATGCAAACCTCCATCCGGCAGTGGTCCGTGCTACGGCCCCACGTTGGGCGCCACTTGTACCCGCCTGTGGGACTAGTAATTCGTGGGGTCTCCGAAGAGGACCAGGCCTGAAAGAAAAACGGGCGAAATAGAAGTACGGACTCAAGCAAATGTGCACTTGTCAAGAGTCAAATTTTATTGAACCAGAGCAGGCTTTTAAGGCCAACCTTAGATAGGGGTGGGGCGAGGGAGGAGCACAGTGTAGAATCCTTTTTACTCAGGGAGGGGTAGGTTGGAAAAGCCCACTCTAGAGCTTCTGAACTCAGGGAGGGGCAGGGTGGAAGTTACAAAATCTTCTTGGCCCGGGGCCTGGAACACTTTGCAGTTATTTTGGGAAGTCATGGTACATTTAGCACATTTCTGCAACTGTCAAGCAGGAAGTTGGTCAACCAGGTGCAGCAGGGTGGGGGGAATGAGAAAAGGTCAGAAGTTTCTCAGGGCTTGTCTCCAACATGTGGGCTTGTTGGAGGTTGTATGATAGTGAAGTAGTCTTTGAGGCTTCAAACATTCATGCCAGGTCTACTATGTGTGTCTCTGCCTGTGTGATGTTGATCAGAGAGAGGTAAGCTTTCAGCTACTGCTTAAGTCCAAGATTGCATGCCTACCTGCCTGCCTGCCTGTCTGCCTGCTGCCAGGTACCTCAGGAAAGCAAATTAGGGAAGAAAGGGTTTATTTTGTCTCGTAGTTTGAAGGATACAGTTCATACTACTGGGCATGATGGCATGGAGTGACTCATCCATCACACTCCTGGCAGCATGAACAGAGTGAATTCACTTTCCTTTCATTCATTTTTGGAACCCAGGTTTTGAATAGTGTCACTCATATTCAGAGCAGATCTATCCACCTACCCTGTCTGCAAGCACCCTTTGACACGCTAGAAGATGTTCGTCTCTGAGGTGATTTTATTTTATTTTTTTATTGTTTATTATTATTAGTTACATTTTATTAACTCTGTATCCCAGGTGGATCCCGCTCCCTTATTCCCTCCCAATCCCACCTTCCCTTCCTCAGCTTCTCCCTGCCCCTTTCCCAGTCCACTGATTGGGGAAGCCCTCCTCCCCTTTCGTCTGGCCCTGTTTTATCAGGTATCTTCAGGGCTGGCTGCGAAGTCCTCCTCTGTGGCCTAGCAGGGATGCTCCTCCCTTGGTGGGTGGGGAGTCAAAGAGCCTGTCATTGAGTTCCTGTCAGAGATAGGCCCTGTTCCCATTACTTTGGGAAATCAATTGGTTATTGAGCTACCATGTGCTTCCTCCGAGTAAAGGTTCTAGGTTATATCCATACATGGTCCTTGGTTGGAGAAACAGTTTCAGAAAAAAAACCCTGTGCCCAGATAGATTTGGTCCTTGTGGGGCTCCTATCCTTTCCCTGTCATACGACCTCCCCTTGTGCCGAAGGTTTGATTATAAGTCTTAGTATCTGTTTTGAAACGCTGGTGGGTAGGGTCTTTCAGATGCCTTCTGTGGTAGACTCCTGTCATACGTCCTATGCACATCTCATTTGTCTTTCTAAGTGAGGATTGATCATCTTACCTCATGTCTGCTTTCTTGTTTATCTCCTTTAGGTGTATAGACTTCATTATTTTTATCATATCTTGTAGGTCTATATAAGCGAGCATATACCATGTTTGTCTTCCTCCTTCTGGAATACTTCACTCAGAATGATCTTTTCTATTTTGCCTGCAAATTTCATGATTTCCTCATTTTTGATTGCTGAGTAGTATTCCATTGTGTAAAAATACCACAATTTCTGTATCCATTCCTCCATTGATGGACATCTGGGTTGCTTCCAGGTTCTGGCTATTATGAATAAAGCTGCTACAAACATGGTTGAGCAAATGTCTTTGTTGTGTACTTGAGCAAATTTTGGGTATATACCTAGCAGTGGTATAGCGGGGTCTTGAGGAAACGTTATTCCTAATTGTTTGAGTAAGCACCAGATTGACTTCCAAAGTGGTTGTACCAGTTTACATGATTTTAAATCCTATGAAAATGAAAACCCAGATTAATCATCAACTAAATGTATTATTTTTCATTTTATCAGCAATGAATGGGAATTTTTGTTATATATATATATATATATATATATATATATATATATATATATATATTCTCAGATCTTCTTCCAGTGCAAAGTTAAGTATGCCAGCATTGTAGTTAGCATGCAGTGGCACCTCAGTAATGAGAACATCAGCATCCTAACAGGTGGAGAGGTGGACAATGGTACCTCACTGCCCCAGGTGTCAGAAAATGTAAAAAGTGTGTGTGTGTGTGTGTGTGTGTGTGTGTGTGTGTGCATGAATGTGTGAGTTTCTGTGTCAATGTTTGTGTGAAAGACACGTTGAGAGAAAAATAAAATGTCATTAAAATACATGTGTACAGGATGTTTCTAAAAGAATAAAAACGAAGACAGAAAACCATTCCAGATTATCTCTTACAGACTGTACAAGCACAGGAACATCCAAATTTTTCTGACAGTGGATTATAGGCAATGGCTGTAAAGGCCTCCATTATCAAGATCCTCTTTCTACGCTCAGAGCAAAGAATTCTCTGTACTCCCTGCTGCACTGAAGTTTATCTAATGAAAGTAGAAGGAGATTAAGTGAATCAAAGCCAGGGTTTAAGCTATCTGAAAAAAATTTGCAAAATTCCACCATCTTATTAGAAGTATTCAATATGCATTTTTCATTTTTGAAATAGATAATATCCTTATGTGCTGATATAACACTGCCTTTCCCCAGTAATTTATCCCAGAATAAATAATAATATATGCTGATTTAGCATAATCAATCCCTTTCTGCAAATAAAAATAACACATTATCAAACATGATTCCATTGATTTGATTACATTTATTTAATGTGTTCTTGTATGGGATCTTTGAATATGGAGGTGTAACATTATCAATATTAAGTATTGCTCAGGGTGGGTTTTGTGTAACACTCACTCTTGCTAGTTCCTAATCCTGCATAGAATAAAAAGCGATGGGTCACGGAGTGACAGAGTGTCTTCCCTGCAAGGAATGATGGTAATAATTCACACCTAATCTGCTTCTGCTTTTATTTAGAACTTGTTGAGCTCAAAATTTTAAAACATAAATTTTGTAGTCAAAATGCTTTTCTGATATTAACACCATCATGGAGATGTCCTGTGACTGGTTCAATAATCTGAAAGCTTTATTTCTTTTCTTTCTGTCACGTGTTCATGATTTTCACTAAGCTAAAGATGATACGGGGCTGCTGGCTTCAAGCTTCAAACATAAAAAAATGAAACTAAATGATTTCTATCTGTTTCATAGAAAGATTTGTATGCATCAACAAATTAACAGGAAAAAGAAGATGTATTTTAAATGATTAAAAAATAGAACTGAAAAAAAATAGAGATTTTAATCCTAGAACGATTTGCAGAAAGATAATTGAAAGATTAATGGTCTGTATTTGTGAAAAAAAAGATTTGGTATGAGAAAAGTACCAATATAACAATAACTAGAAGCACCTAGGAATGCTGAGGCCTACTTGAACGGGCTTAGTCCTGGAAGCAGGGGGTGGAGGGCATGCAGGTGGGTGAGCAAATGAATGCTTAATACCTCCTACGTACTCATCTGGGTTTATTTAGAAACAAATGAGAAAACCTAGTGAAAATAAACTTGGTTTTCCCTTTTTTTTTGTTTGTTTGTTTTTAAGGTTTGAAAGAAACTCACTGTATCCTAAAATATTAGTCTATTCTAAATGTGAGCACAGTAATTACAGGGTTTAAAATGAAATTATGCTGTGCTAGTTAATAGAATTTTTTTTCTTCATATAATCAACAACAACAAAAAAAAACTTGAATCAGATAGAATTAAATAAGATTTATACTTACTAATAAGAATGCTATGCTAAAAATGTGCTTGGAAGGCCTGCATTTATGTATGTATGTATGTATGTATGTATTTATTTATTTATTTATTTATTTATTTATCTATCTATTTATTTATTTATTTCACTACAGAGTCCTATCACCAGAGTGCTCTCTGTTAAACATACTCCCCCCCCGCCCCCGGGTGATAGTGCTATTAATTGAAGAAAAGTCATGTAGCATATCAACTAACATAACCAGTGTTGGTAGAAGCAAAGACTAAATGGAGAGTCCAGGAAATGCTCCAGAAAAGATGGGCAAATAATGAAAACTATGGAGAATAAAAACTTATTCAGATAAGCAAATTATTGCCAGCATGCAGAAACACATGTTAATTTATTATGGTTGATATATTCTGATATAGCAGAAGGAATTTACCAAATGCTTACCTGAACCTAATGAGCTTTTGTTCAGAATAACAAGGAATGAAATATTATATTATAGTTTGCAGGAGGATATCTGGGACTGAAGATTGCCATTTTAAGTAAAACAAGCCATACACATATATAAAGTTGTATGTTTTCTCTTTTATTTGTGGAAGGAAGGACAAGAAAGTAAAAGACGAACATTATGAAATGGACTATGAAAAAAGGAGGAAAAAAGGACAATAAGAGGATAAATGTGACCAGTGTGTATTAGTTGTATGAGTGAGAATATCACATTAGAAGGCCTGACTTTGATCCATCATATTCAGCTATATGGAAAAAAAAATACTAAAGAAAGCTGTCCTGTGGCTCAGGTAAAGATCAATCTCATTTGGCAGAAGCCACGTTAGAGTTGACAGAAAATTTCTGCCTGATTTAAAAAATTCTAAAAATGTTTAGGTAAAAATCAAAGCCACAAGACAGGAGTTTTAGCCGGATGCAATGCTGCTCGCCTGTAATCCCAGCCCTCTGAGTGGCAAAGGCAGGTGGATCTCTGTGAGTTTGAGGCCAATCTGGTCTACAAGGTGAGTCCAGGATGGCTAAACTACACAGAGAAACTTGTCTTAAAAAACAAAAATAAATAAATAAATAAATAAAAGCTTTGGTGAATGTTACAAAGGATATTTATGTCATATAAAAAGAAATGTTTGATTGTCTACTTTAATTTAGCTACATGATGCTTTTGTGGGTTCTTTACAATAAAGTAGTATTTTGTGCTTTGTAGATTACAAACTTAAAAAAGAAAATCTACTCCTTCGCTTATGGCCTCAACATTGTTCATAACTGCAAGCCATCCAAACAAGCCATAAACATTCCTCAAATATCTTATAATAAACAAATTCCATAAAGAAAAACAAAAGAATCTCTCCTAAAATCTCAATTGGATTCTAAATTTCAAAGCGTAGATTCCTGAAAATTTCCAAGGAATTATAATTCCATGTAGACACACCACACACAAATGCACACAATCACATGCACACACACATAAAAAGAAAGACTTACACACACCGTGTGTGTGCATATATTTACATAAGTATATATTTCTCTACATATGCATATAAGTTTTAATATATTTGTATATATTTCTACCCATTGTATTCTGAACTACATACTCAAAATATTTAAATTAACTTTCTGGATCTGTGACTATTCATAGCACATTTTTCTCTTACTTTAAATGTGCTCCTGACTTAGATACGTTTTCTCTTGCATCAAGTAAATGCCTATTGCATTTCCAAAATTGGTCGGAGGCAACTGTCACTCCCTTCTACCGCGTCTTCTTTCTCTTCCTTCACAAAACAGCTAAGGACTGCAACAGAATCTTGCCAACTTGCTCTTGAATTTGCCTTGGGGAAAGTATTATCTTTCCCTCTCAGATGAACTGCTCTGTCAATGGTCATTGCATCAAGCAGGTCATAGGGATTACCCTAGGAAGGGAGATTACACACATAAATCTAACCCTATATTTACCCAAATTACTACAAAGAAAATATGCCCCTTTGTTCTGCATTTGAACCTTTATGGAGGGTGGGGGACATTGGACAGAGTTCAAGATCGTTGTCATCGCTACTGCTACCACCTCTTTGGGAATCACCAAAGAACAGCAAAGGTATCCCACAACTGTGGGTTTGAAATGATATTTTGCAGAGGCCCATAAACACTAACATGTTAGAAAGCACAGCACTGGCTTTTCTGCATCTGTTCATCAAATCTGAACACAATGTAGAGAAAGATATTACAATACATACAAAAGCCCTTTGTCATGTCCACTCTGTCAGAATTTCTGGCTCTGTTAGCTCTAAATGCTTTAAGCCCTCAGAAACTTCACCTCACTTTGCCATTTCTTTCCCAAAGTATCAAGAGTTAGGGGGAGCACTGACAAATAAACATATTTACTTAAAGTAGACAAGCTCTACTTGGATGTGTTCTCATCCCTTTACACTCCTCCCTACTGAATCCTTACAGTAGTGGGATGGACACCTACCAGCATTTTCAGATTTTTCTTTTTAAAGTCCTAGGCAGGGACTTCAGTCTTTTAGAGTGGAGAGTAAATTCACACAATTGCAGTAGTTTTTTGTGAGACTGTTTGGATGAGGAAGAGGAGGCAATGCATAGTTTGGTTTGGAATGCTAAAATGGCAAGAGCAGGATTCAGAGAAAGAAAGCTTCTGACTCAGCAGAGAGAGAGTTGTTTATTCGGGAGTAGGTGGTTTAAGGAGAGGACAAAGCCGATTGCACCATGTTTGCTGTTTAATGACACCTGTTACTTTGTCAAAAAATAAAAGCCAGAAAGTCCTTATAAAGTGCAGTCAACATAATTGCAGGGGCTGAAATCACAAAAGCAGAGGTATGTGAGTGTTCAGACCAAATGTGTCTGTCTTGCCTAGTACAGGTGGTGATGAGGTTGAATACTCCTCACTGTACTAAACCAGGAAAATTTAAGGTAGGGTCTGTCTTCCCGGAGAGCTCCAGTCGTTCTGCCACAGGTGTGTGAACACTTTGTCCATGAGCTGGTAAGTACACAGAATTTCCCTTCACTGTACTCCCCTTCCTGAGTTGAGTACTCCCTATGAATTATGTGCTCTCAGCATCTGCTAGCTGGTGGAGTAAACAGAGAGGACTCTGGTTGATCCCAGGAACAACGTGGCTACAACTGAAGCAAGCTGGCCAGGAGTCTTTCTCCCCGACCCTGGAATTAAAAAGTATGATCTGTACTCTAAGGATCCACCGGTGTAGTCTAATGTAACTTTTACAGCAATAGATTTCCTTCCCCTCATTGTATTGGGAAAAGTGAAGCTCATGGCTGTCAAATGTGTTAGTGTGCATGTACATTGAGAAAAAATTGCAGAGACAATTCAAAGTTAGCATAGCTTTTAAAAATTTGGGCAGAGTGCAGGGAATCTTATAGAAAAGGGTGGCGATAGAAAGACCTGAAGACCTCCCCTATCAGTGGACTAGGGGAAGGACATGGGTGTGGGGGGATGAGGGAGGGGTAGGAGGAGGAGATGAGGGAGGTAGCTACAGCCAGGATAAGAAGTGAATAAATTGTAATAAATAATAATAATAAAGAAAAAATTTAAAAATCATTAAAAAAAAAACATATCTGACCAAGGTCTGTCATTTATCTCAGTAATGGCATTGAGATGCAACATGTTTTTATTATCAGGCCTAATACAATGAGGAATTCCTCAAAGTAAAAATACAGGTGTAATCCAGTAAGAGAATCTTTAAAGCCAGCACCTCATTCTGTATTGAGAGTTTTGTTTCCTTTAAAAACCCAGTTGTGTTACGTAAACATGTTTTTGTTTTAATCCCAGTTCCACAGCAGCAGACTATTTGCCTTGTGCATGCTCTGGCAGGCACATGGTTCTACCAGCTAAGGATGGTTTAATTCTGAGGACTCTAGAGAGAGTATAAAAAGACCAGAGCCTCAAGAGAGGAGGTGTATCTGCTCATCCCAGTGCTTCCTCCTTTTGCTGTTGCTGGTTTGTCGAGTGGTAATGAGAAAAGAGATGATAAGAAGAAATTGGAGATATCTTAATAGATGAAGATTTGACTTGCCCCAAGGAGATCAAAGTCTCTAGTGAGCAGGAAGTAATCTAAAAATAACTCAACTTTCCCTTTCTCCTCTAACCTTTTTACTCTCCTACCTGGTGTTGGGATGTTGGAAGGGAGGTAGAGGTATAAGAACTCAAAAAAGTAACCTAAAAAATATGCCAACAAGTGACTCCCAATATGGACCTTGGAATAAGATAGACAAACAAATACAACAATAACATTCTTTGATCAAACATGTGAGAGTACCTGGTACTTGGTGTATATTCTAAATATAAATAGTATAAATTTTTAACATATTACTGATGATCCAATATCAGCCTGTTCAGTATTTGTGTTAGAATGAGCAGAATTGTCTTGATCAGTAATTACAGAAATGAAGTGTTTTAAGGTTTACTTTATGGTGGGAAGAGGAAACCTCAATATCCTTCATTGCATTCATGGTTTTCTGCACAACATAGACACTTGAGAATAGATTCTATGTGTACTTATTGTTTAAAACACATTTGACAATGTCTGTCAAAAAGTTTGAATCAAAGACTGTGGGATACTTTTCAGCACTGTCATAAGAGCAAAGCGAAATAAGTTATTCTGATTCAAAATTAAAACAGTGTTGATAAAATTATTAAAGTGTTCAATGAAGAGTAGATTTTGGTTATAAGTACAGAAATTAGAAAGTTTGATGGACCATGGTATTAAATTTGATGAGTAATATCTTCAAGTAATTCATGGTGAATTAGTGCTTCAATCAACTGCCATCTGGTGATTGTTTATAAGATGAATTGTACAGGGATCTATGAGTTTCTGTTGGGGTTTAATGAGTTGGAAGGACTAAGCATCCACACACCATTCTATACAAGTATTACAGTTAGACAGTCTCCCAATTCCTTGTAAAAATATTACTGAAGTGTAGATAGCATGATATATCCCATTTGAACTGAAACTTTATGTCATAATTACTATGCCATTCAGGTCGGATCCAATACTGTTATAAGATTTTGCATCTTTGTAGACTGGAGGATTGAGTAGGTGGACTGCTTATTTAAATAGTGAAAAAAACAGTGATACTACTTTGAAAAATTCAGTTACATATAAAATATACTCCAAAGTTGAATTGATTATTTTGGTAATCTGCTATTGATGGTTTTAGTATTAAGAAACATACTGTGTATTTTTTTTTGAAAATTTTTTTAATCTTTTATTATTATTTTTTTATTAATTACACTTTATTCATTTTGTATCCCCCCATAAGCCCCTCCATCCTCCCCTTTCTGCATGCATGCCACTCCCCAAGTCCACTGATAGGGGAGGTTCTCCTCTTCTTTCTGATCTTAGTCTATCAGTTCTCATCAAAAGTGGCTGCATTGTCCTCTACTGTGGCCTGGTAAGGCTGCTCCCCCCTCAGGGGGGAGTGATCAACGAGCAGGCCAATCAGATTATGTCAGAGGCAGTCCCTCTTCCCATTACTATGTAACCCACTTGGACACTGAACTGCCATGGGCTACACCTGTGCAGGGGTTCCAGGTCATCTCCACGAATAGTCCTTGGTTGGAGTATGAGTCTCTGGAAAGTTCCCTGTGTTCAAATTATCTTGTTCTGTTGCTCTGCTTGTGGAGTTCCCGTTCCCTCCAGCTCTTACTATTTCCCACTGTGTATTTTTAATACCAAAACATAATCAAAGTTATAGTAATTGTCATTTGTTTTATAAAATATAATCTGGGGGCTGAACAGGTTAAGGGCATATGATGCTCTTGCAGAGGGCCTGGGCTCAGTTCCCAGCACCCACACTGTGGCTTACAATCTAGCACCCATTCCAAGGGATCCAACACCCTATTTTGGTCTCTTCTCATACCAGTTCTGCATTTAGTGACCATGCACACATCCCAGCTTTCACAAACACACACAAGGTAAAATGAATCTTTTAAAGCCTATTGTTGTTCTTAATTCGGCCAGTAACCAGTATAATATATTTCAGCACTCCATTTTATATTAGTCCAACATCATCTCAGCTCTTGGTCTCTTTTTTCTCTGTTTTGCGTTATACACAGGCACTCTCACTTTCTAGTGTCTCATGCCTCACAATTACTTATGTATTTCCTAGTTTTGTGCTGCTGAATTCAACTTTCATTTTTTTTCTTGGTGCACTGGAGAAATCAGTCTGCAAACAGACCGCAGGAGGACAGCAGGGCCTCCTCTTTGAAGGGCTTTTCTTTTTCATATATGTATGTTTATAAAACCTCTTTCTGCTGAAACACCTTAAAGAATTTTGGTACTAAGTTCGTATGGCTCTGTTGGTCTCCTTTTGGAGCTCCTGTTTTCTCCAGGTCTTTCTATCTCCCCTTTCTTTCATAAGATTCCCTGCACTCTGCCCAAAGTCTCAGCCTCTGCTTTGATACTGTGATCAGTAGTCTTTCATAGGCCATCTGTGGTAGGCTCCTGTCCTGTTCCCTGTCTTCTCCTGATTCTGATGTCTATCACGTTTGTCCTTCTGAATGAAGATTGAGCATCTGAGGGCCCTTAAGAGAATGACACCCCAATCAAGGACAATGTATGGAGAGGACCTAAAACCTCTGCTCAGATGTAACTTCTACAATCAGTCTCCAATTGGGTTCCCTAGTAAGGAGAGCAGGGAATTTTCCCTGGTGTGAACTCAGTGGCAGGCTCTCTGATCACCAACCCCTGTGGGTGTGCAACCTTGCCAGGACACAGAGGAAGACAGGGCAACCAGTCCTGATAAGACTTGATGGGATAGGATCAAATAGAAGGGGAGGAGGACCTCCCCATCAGTGGACTAGGGGATGGGATTGGGGGAGAAGAGTAAGGGAGGGTGGGGTTGGGAGGAGATGAGGGAGGGGAACATGGCCAGGATGCAAATTGATAAATTGTAATAAATGATAACACTAAAAAATAATTAAAAAATTAAAAAATGGTGCTGTTGACCACAAGAAAATTGTTGATTTCTGCTACTTGACTTTTTCGTCCTCTTTTAAATGAACATATACAGGTATGGCATGATCACCCATTCTTAAATGAGAAGATTATACAAACTACGTCCAGGATGATCTGAACATAGTAAGCATTATCACAGTTCTGCTTATCAAAGTGATTCTCCATATTGGTCCCTCCTTCCTGTCAAAATATTTTCATGTTCATCTATTAGTGTGGCATGTCTTCATTTCAGCCATACCTGGTTCAGAATCCAGTGGGATATCTCAAAGGGAAAAAAAGAGTTTCAGACATGAGTAAAGATTCTTTTGGAGACATTAAACATCTTCAGAAAAAGCAATGTTTTATTAATGAAATTTTCTTCCAATGTTCTTAAATTGTTTTTTTTTTTAGGTTATATTTATAATCCTTGTAGTTGCCATGAAATGTGTGTGAACCTACATCACCTGTGATCAATAACTATGACAGGCATCACTGAGATGGCCGCAACTGACTACCGTTGTTACTGAAGTAGAACACCACCTGTCCTAACCTTCAAATACTTCTTTGATGAGTGTGCTATTTGGGATTTTACCATCCACTGATGAGATAAGATAGAGCTCATGGTAACAACAGATGGGGTCTCAAAGGTAAAAGAACTGTGAACTCAAATCACTCCTGTGTATTTCCCAGAGAGCTACAAAGAGTTTATAAAACTGAACTGCCTATAGCCTTTGATCAGAATAAAAAAAACTCTTACCCTGAAGGTCAGTAACCTGATATCTTGAGGTAACTTATGCAGTCTTAAGTTCCATCAAAGTCTGAATTTCTTCCAGAACACTTTAGGAAAAATTGATGTTATTTTTATATTTTAGAAAAAGCTCCAGTCTGAACTATTGCAAAAGTATGTTTCTAACAATTTTTAATTAAGTCTGTGGTAATTTAGTAATCATATAGGTTTTCCCTCAGATTTTAGCATCACAGAAAATTGCCTGTATTGAAATTTTTCCATACGAGAATTGTAATTGCAATTGTAGAATCTGTCAATAGTACATTGTACATGATTCACTACTAAATTTTTAAAAGTCATTTTTCCAGCTAGTATATGTTCTTTACCTACTGTTTCATGTAACTCTGTGACAAACACATATTAAAGAAAAGCCTGCCCTTGCTGCTTCCTCAAAGCCCTCCCTAATTTCATTTGATGTTATGTCTCTAGACCATAATAGAATACTTAATTACTCTCTTGCCTATTGAAGAACTTCTATTTGATGATTTCTTTGCTAAACTCTAACGTTTTATGAGAATATTTCTAAAAGTTAGTTAGGGGTACAGAGGTTGTCTCTGACATGGACTTAGTGGCTGGCTCTTTGATCATCTCTCCCTAAGGGGTGCAGCCTTGCCAGGCCATAGAGGAAGATGATGCAGCCAGCCTTGATGAGAACTGATAGGCTAGGGTCAAATCAAAGGGGAGGAGGATGTCCTCCCCTATTAGGGGACTAGGGAAAGGGCATAGAAGGAGAACAGGGAGGGTGGATGGGATAAGGAGGAGACGAGGGAGGGGGCTGCAACAAGGACACAAAGTGAATAAATTGCAATTAATTAATTAATTTAAAGAATAAATTCTATCTTCTTCCATATTTACATGTCTGGACACATTCCAGCAGAATGCACACTTCAATCAGAGGAAATAAACATCAGTCTTTGTGGCAATAATGGTTCAAGGCTTTCTTAAAATTGTGTAATTCCATACTGTGGACAGTGGCTAAAACAGAGAACAGTTCTCAAAACAGAGAACAAGGGATAAAAATTAGATGTAGAATTTGTGTTTAAATATGACAATTGCTATATTTTCTTTGACAAGTAATAAAATTTGCTAACAAATGTAAAATTAGATCCCCCAGCATTAGTAACTTACATTTAAAAACATTTGTAAATAATATTTTTCTACTTAGGTTTCTATTTCAGAGATAAAATTATGAACAAAAGCAACTTGATCGGGGAAAAGGTTTGTTTGGCTATCAGTGGCAGCCTATCACCCAGGTTACCTGAAGACAGGATCTGAAGCGGAGACTACAGGAATGTAAATTACTGGCTTGTTCTCCATGACCTGTTCAACCTTCATTATTAAACAACTCAAGACTGCCTGTCCAAGTCAGCTTATGTAAGTCATTGATCAATAAAATTCCCCGACAGACATGACAACAGGCCAGTCTGGTGCAGGGGCAATCTACAGTTGTGGTTCTCTTGCCAGGTGGCTCTATTCTGTGTCACACTGAAAAAAAATTAACCAGCATAGGCAAGCAGTATTCTGTCCCATCAAAGCTGAGGTGTCAGTATCTCCATTCTGCTAATATTAATTAAGGTTGGCAGGATGTGTTTTATAAATCATGCTTATAAAGACATGAACAAGGTGTAGAGAGGATCTCTTTGATGGCTTCAATTTTATTTTGTTCTCTGTGATGTGAATATCACATTGTTATGACTGATACTGGTTTTAGGCATGCACAAAATGTTAAATTGTTGTGGTATGTACTGGGGTTGAGGGTGTGGCTCAATGGTAGAAAGCTTGTTTTATATACTTTTGACCTGGGGTGTTATTAATACACAGTATGCATATACAAAACAGTGCCTGGTTTGAAAAATGATGGGCAGTGAGACTAGCATTGAAAAACATTATGTGATTGTACATGAATAAGCGAATGTATTATCTTTCTGCCTCTCCAGTATTTGTCTCTTCATTGTTCAAACTAACATTCCAAGTACCAACCCAAAGAGTTTACTTCTCCAGAACATAATAACCAGATGGTAAAACTGCCCCTCTGTTGCCACTTGTAGGTTGAAGTATCTCTTTCTGCCTCTGTCCAGATGAGCCAAGCCTAGCAACAGGGGAACATTTACCACAAGGGCCTCTAGAAAGTTTTATCTTCATTCGAGATAAAAATATATTTGGATAATTTGACATAATATTAATGAAAATATACAGATAAATGTTTTGGGTAAGACGTGGGTTCTACATCTCCTGAACTTTACCAGCAAACAGACTTCATACATCTTGTTGCCAGGTCTATGTGCCACCGCATGATTGATTACTCTTTCGTGGACGTTGTTAAAGTTCAGTTCCTGGAAAATCATGTTCACTACTCAAAAAAGTCAGTCAACATTCTTCTAAGCAACTGTTATCCCCACAAAAAGGCAACAGAAAACAATGAAACAAAACAGAAACTAAACCAAACCAATGAAAACAAAAACAAAAACCCCAAATGCTTACTAACTAAAATAAACAGTTAATTCATGATATGACAAGGGACTCTCTAGTAACTTCTCTAAACTTTTTCATAGTTGCTAACTCTTTAACATCCACAAACACCCATTGTTTGGTCATGTTATAGTTCTTTTTGGACTCACCCATCATCCTTTATACTAGTTTTATTATTAACTATTGGAATATGTTCTTATATAAATATCTGAGGTACTCTATACCCCCTTATAAAAGTATAAAAAAATCACTTCTATTAAAGTCATATATGCATTTTAAGTATTCTGAGCTTAGATTTTACATCTTATTCATTTTCATAATTTTGATGTAACAGAACATGTGATTTCCTACCATTCATTACATGTATTTTGGAGCATGTATTTTGGAACTATTTTAGTGTGCTGATGAATTTATAAATGAATGAATTCTGTAATATGTTGTACATTGTGATGGAGATTTTTGTAATTTAAATTTATGTGCATAAAAATAGTAGATAGTTTGAGGGAGGGTACTAGACTTCCTATAATCATACAAATATAATGCAAACATATATTTAAAATAATTTATATAGACCATGTTGAACAATACACCTTTAATTTAACTGGTTGGAACTAGGGAGATGCTCAGCCATCACAACCCTTGCTGATCTTGCGAAGAACTCATGTATGGTTTCTAGAGCTCAGGTGCCAGCTCATAATCAACTCTAATGTCAGCTACAGTGGAACTAATGCCGTCTTTTGGACTCAGGCACACATGTGCTCATACATTTCTGCAGACATCCTTTATAACCTAGAGCGTTCATTGAACATGTTGAATTATTATACATTTTTGTTGTTGCTCTTTTGCCTTTCCTCATGATAAAATAGCTAACTGAAATAAAATAAGGGTAAAAGGTTCATTTAGAGCAGTGGTTCTCAACCTTCCTAATGCTGTGATTCTTTAATACAGTTCCTCATTTTGTAGTGACCTCGAATCATAAAATTATTCTGTAGTTACTTCATAGCTGTATTTTTGCTACTGTTATGAATATATATATATATATTTGTAAGTAAAGGTTTGTCAGAGTTATTGTGACTCACATGTTGAAAACCACACAGTGATTTAGAAACATGATTTCAAAGGAATTTCAGTCCATTGTAGCAGAAAAGGAATAACAAAGTAGCCAGTCCACGGCAGTGCATGCTCTGACAGAGACTGTTCACATCCTTGCAGACCAGGCAACATAATCCAGAAAGAACTAAAAGGATGGACTGCTGAACTTCAAAAACCAGAGCCCAGTGTCCTTCTTCTGCCAGATAGAGCCATCTCCTAAAGGTCCTTCCCATATTAATTACTACTCAAAAAATGCCCCATAGGCATTTGCACAGGCCAATCTGGTTGAGACATTTTCTCAGTTGTGTTTCACTCTCCTCAGGTTTTTAATTTATTTCATTAGCAAAAACTAACCAAGACACCATAATATTATTGTCTACGTTAAAATAAATTTCTCCATAACATATAATTCAATTCTCCTCTGTCTTTGAAAAACACATTAAGTAAAAGGAGAAGTAGGCTTCATAGATTTATATATATATATTTTACCTATGAGCATACACAGGGATAATAATTTGAGTAAATATTATTATAGCTCAAAATGTTATCTTATAATTGCTGATAGATTTTCATTTTATTAATTTCCAGAACCAAAAAAAGCATGCCTTTGACGTTCTTTCTGCATGAGAGTAGAAGAATTATGACAGCGTTTAGTTCTAAAGACTAGATTTTACACTCTACATTTTAATTGACCTCGGTAGGAAGCCCTCGGAAGTAGAAGATATATGATATGGCATGGTCAGTCTTTGTATTCAGTGGTCCAATAAGTAACATACTCAGCATCACTCATGAAAGAGACAAAAAGATTTTAAATATTAACATTGGCAGGTTATGGGCAATGGTAATCTCAGTGTTACTGTTATTATTAATATTGTTGTTGTTGCTTTAAAAGTCAACTTTTGAAACTTCAATTTATACTGGTATTAGTATTAAAATCTATTTCTCTTTCCTTTTTAATAAATCAGATATAATATTGAGAGTTTTGATATGTACAGTATATAATGTTCCAATAACTGACTGTTCATGTGTCTCATCATTAGCCCCTTTTGTAGTCCTTGAGGTTACACCGTTTCTGTGTGTGTGTAAGACACATTTCTCAGTGTAAAGAGTTATTTTCTATGAATAGAATCTTACACATCCATTTAATAGCCATCAAAGTGCTATATTATGAAAAACCAGAAAAGAATGCTAAAAGTTCCAAAGAGAAGGAAATTTTCAAAAAAGACAAAAGTGGCCTGATATATTTTCATAGTAGGAACATCATTATGCCTAATTTCCATACTTTTTATTTTATAAAATAATTGCATAAAGAATGCAAGTTAAGCTCTTTAAGAAATATCTGGGCACAGGCTCTTTTCTGAGACTAACATGCAACCAAGGACCATGTATGAATGTAACCTAGAACCTCTGCTCAGATGTAGCCTGTGGTAGCTCAGTAACCAATTGGTTTCCCATAGTGAGGGGAACAAGAACTATTTCTAACAGGAACTCAATGACTGGCTCTTTGGCCTCCCCACCCCCCAAGGGAGGAGCAGTCCTGTTAGGCCACAGAGGAGAGCTTTGCAGCCAGTCCTGAAGATACCTGATAAAACAGGATCAGATGAATGGGGAGGAGGTACCCCTATCAGTGGACTTGGCAAGGGGCACGGTGGAGATGAGGGAGGGAGGCAGGAGCTGGGAGGGAATGAGGGATCGGGACACGGTTGGGATACAGAGTTAATAAAATGTAACTGATAAGAAAAAAAAATTAAAAAAAAAGAAATATTTTGGAAAATCCTTTGCTTTAAACATTTCTAAGAAATTACAAAGGTGAAAGGAATCTCCAGTCTCATTTTGTTAGCCATCTGCTTCATAATTTTCTGGGGAGCTTGTTAAAATTCAGACTATACAATGTATCCTAACCTAATCAAACCCCAAGGGCTTGGTGTATATTTGGGCTTCTTGAGCTGATTATTATACAAAATTGATAACAAACTTCTAGAGTAGGAGGCAAATGAGTAAAAAGGTGGTTCATAGTTTTCCTACGTCTATAATATGATACATATATAGTTATTTATGAGAATATTAAAGAAATGTATGTTCTTGAGTCTTGAGGACCCTAACTGGTGATTCTATGGACCTTTTTGCACTGATTGCTAAATATGAAGCAAATATGTTATAAAACATCACAAGAATTGTCTCATGAAGCAAGGAAAAAACACAAAATATTTCCATTAGCTCCCTATTGATATTTATCTGAATATAAGGCTCAGATTTGGTGCTGTTGCCTTAGAAAAATTGTTGAAATTGACAAACTTGGGATTGCAAAGTGAGATATATTCTAACATCATTTGCAATTAAAATTAATGGGTATGTACAAAGTAATGTGTAGGTAATGAAATGGGTATGTGTAAAGTAACAAACGCTGGAGCCCTTACTTGCTGTTAGAGTCACTTGCCACTCTTCTAGAGAAGCCAGGTTTGATTCCTAACATTTTTGTCAGGTGGCCCACAACTGGCAGTTGCTCAAGTCATGAGGATGTGATGCCCACTTTTGACCTCCCTAGTCATTTGCATGTGCACTGTATGCATGCATACACAGAAAAAAAACAAAATAAGAAATATAAATACAAATAAATTAATAAATAAATATTTTGAAAAATATATGGAAAATTATTATTCTTAAACTTTTTTTTCATAAATACACTTGAGTCAGGTGTTCTTGTCACGAGAAACACTTTTCCAGGGTAAATGTCCATGTCATAAGAAGGAAGCAGTTGAGTCCTTTGTGTCCGCACAGTTCTCTTTGTATGTGCTCTCTCATTCACTTGTCATACACAAAACAGTGCAGCATCCTTGAGCAATGTTTTAAATAACCATGGAATTAAATTTTTTATTATTCTTCATCAACTGAACACCTGACAGTAACCACATCAACTATGTTTTTTCAGTGAGGTGTCAGCATGGAAAGAGATGATGAATGACACTCAGAGAGCTGTTCCCAGCAGTATTTTTGGAAAGGGCATGTGTTCAGCATAGTTATGTCAAAAGATACAAACTATACACTCAGAGTCTCTCTCTGAGATTGAAGGTCAGACAATGACAATGGATTTTTTAAAAAGGCAACTATTTTCCATGCTTCCGTTTATGATTCTTCCTTATGAACATATCACTTGAAATGTTCCATGTAAAGAATTTAGAATAAAAAGTACAAATTATCTGTTAAAAACTTGAGTCTAAACATAATCATGTTCAATTGACTGGGATACTTATAAAGTCGGAATAACATTATGCCTTCAGAGAAGTATTTTTTTACTGAATACACAAATAAGACATGTAATCATTTAACAAATAATAATTTCTAGTATACACGAGTGAGCCCAAAGTTCTACCAAAGAAGTCTTTCAACTGAAAAATGCTTTCAGCAAAATTAACTCAAAAAAATCAGTGACCCTCTTGTAAACAAAAGAGAAAGGGGCTGAGAAAGATATTAGGGGGAAAAACACCCTTTTCAATAGCTAAAAAATAACATAAAGTGCATTGGTTTGACTATCCAAGCAAGTGAAAGACCTGTATGGAAAACAAATGAGTCTCTGAAGAAAGAAATTGAAGAAGATATCAGATGAAAATATCCCCCATGCTCATGGATAGGTAGGATTGACATAGTGAAAATGGCCATCCTACCAAAAACAGTATACAAATTCAATGCAATTCCCTGCACAATAATAGATACAAGAGTTATCTCCATCCCAGACCCCAATCTGTACTATAGAGCAACAGAATAAAAACTACAAGGTACTGGCAAGGAAACAGCCTGGAGGATCAATGGAATTGAATAGAAGACACAGAAATTAACCCACCCACCTACAGATATTTGATGTTTGACAACGAAGCCATACAATGGAAAAAAAAAAAAAGATAGCATGTTCAACAAACGGTGCTTTTCTAACTGGATGTCTGCATATAAAAAATGCAAATAGATTCATATTTATCATGCTGCCAAAACTAAAATCCAAGTGGATTAAAGACCTCAACATAAAACCAGACATACTAAACCTGTTAGAAAAAAAAAGTTGGGGAAGAGATTGGAACTCTTTGGTACAAGAGACAACTTCCTGAACAGAGCACCAACAGCACAGGCTCTAAGATCAACAATGAATAAATGGAACCTCATGAAATTAAAAAGCAAAGGACACTGTCATCAGAACAAAATGACAGCCTAAAGAATGGGAAAGAATCTTCACCAGCCCTATATCTGACAGAGGGATTATATCCAGGATATATAAAGAACTCAAGAAGTTAAACACCAACACACTAAGTAATCCAATTTTAAAATAGCATACAGAGCTAAAAAGAGAATAATCAATAGAGGGATATTGAATGGCAGAGAAACACTCTGCTCAACATCCTTAGCTATCAGGGAAATGCAAATCAAAATGAACCTGAGATTTCACCTTACACCTATCAGAATGGCTAACATCAAAAACTCAAGTGATAACACATGCCAGAAAGGATGTGGAGAAGAGGGAACCCTCCTCCATTGATGGTAGGAATGTAACCTTATATAACCACTTTGGAAATCAATCTGGCACCTTCTCAGAAAATTAGGAGTATTGCTACCTCAAGATCCAGCTATAGCTCTCCTAGACATATATCCAAAATATGTTCAAGTACACAACAAGGACATTTGCTCAACCATGTTCGTAGCAGCTCTATTTGTAATAGTCAAGATATGTAAACAATATAAATGTCCTTCAACTGAGGAATGGATGCAGAAATTGTGGTATTTTTGCACAATGAAAAACTACTTAGTACTTAAAAACAAGGAAATCATGAAATTCGCAGGCAAATGGTGGGAACTAGAAAAGATCATCTTCTGTGAGGTAACCCAGAGACAGAAAGACACACATGGTATATACTCACTCATAAGTGTATTTTAGACATATAATATAGGATAAACATACTGAAATATATACTCCTAAAGAAACTCAACATCAAGGAAGACCCTTGGGAAGATGCTCAATCCTCACTCAGAAGAACAAACGTGATAGACATCAGAAGCAGGAGAAGACAGGGAACAGGGCAAGAACCTACCACAGAGGGCCTCTTAAAGACTCTACTGATTGAGGTATCAAAGTAGAGGCTGAGACTCATAGCCAAACTTTGGGCAGAGTGCAGGGAATTTTACCAGAGAAGAGGGAGCTAGAAAGACCTGGAAGGGACTGGAACTCCAAAAGGAGACCAACAGAGCCAAACAAAACAAAACAAACAAACAAACAAACAAAAAAACCCATTGGGTCTTGGGTGCCCTGTAGAAACTGATAGCCCAACCAAGGACAATGAATGGAGAGGACCTAAAACCCCTCTCTGACATAGCCCATAGACTCAGTCTCCATAACAATGGGAGTAGGGGCTGTTTCTGGCATGAACTCAATGGCAGGCTCTCTGATCACCCTCCTTGGGGAGTGCAGCCTTGTCATGCCACAGAGGAAGATGATGCAGCCAGTCCTGGTGAGACCTGATAGCCTAGGGTCAAAAGATGAAGAGGAGGTCCTCCCCTATCAGTGGACTAGGGAAGGCTCATGAGAGGAGAAAAGAGAGGGAAGGTGGCATGGGGAGGAGATGAAGAAGGGGGCTACAGCCAGAATAAGAAGTGAATAAATTATAATAAAACATAACAATTAAAATAAAATTTGTACACTTAAAGAAGCTAAAAAAGACGGAAGATCCAGGATAAGATGATCAATCCTTACTTAGAAAGACAAATGGATGGACACTGGAAGTAGGAGAAAACCAGAAGCAGGACAGGAGCCTACCATAGAGGGCCTCTGAAAGGCTCTACATAACAGTGTATCAAAACAGATGCTGAGATTCATGGCTGAACTTTTGGCAGAGTGCAGTGAATCATATGAAAGAAGAGGGAGTTAATTAGACCTGGAGAGGACAGGAGCTCCACAAGGACCAAATATATCTGGGCACAGGGGCTTGTATGAGACTGATTCTCCAACCAAGGACCATGTTTGGATATAACCTAGAACCCCTGCTCGGACATAGCACATGGCAGTTCAGTATCCAAGTGGGTTTCCCTAGGAAGGGGAACAGAGACTGTCTCTGGCATGAACTCTGTGGCTAGCTCTTTGATCTCCCCACCTGCCCATGGGATGTGGGATGAGCAACCTTATTAGGCCACAGAGGAGGACATTGCAGCCAGTCCTGGTGAGACTGGATAAGCTAGGGTTGGATGGAAGGGGAGAAGGACTTCCCCTATCAGTGGACTTAAAGAGGGGCAGGATGAGGGAGGGTGGGATTGGGAATGAATGAAGGAGGGAGCTACAGCTGGGATACAAAGTAAATAAATTGTAATTAATATAAAAATAAAAATTTAATTAAAAAATTTAAAGAGTGTATTCTCATTGAAGTATATAATGTACTTCAACCATGTTGTCCCCATATGCCTTATCTTCTTTGTGGTGTGTGTGTGTGTGTGTGTGTGTGTGTGTGTGTGTGTATAATATATATTACTATTCACCTTCATGGATTTTATCTTTTACATAAAAAAATAATGATGCAATAGTTTGAATGTCCATGACAATTAACAGGTTGGTCACAAAGTTAAAATATCCTCTAAATAATTTGAAAAACACTAGCTGCAATATGTTTCTTATTCTCAGTATAAAGAAATAAACAGCATATAGGAAAAACATATGCTGTATATTTTTAACAAAAAAGTCACTAAATTTTAAATATTAGTTTTCTACAAGCAGTGTGGGCTGTTAAAGGATGGAAAGAAGTAAAGCAGAGACTGGGTAACAAACATGAGAAGTTCCAAACTGTAAATATGTCTTTGTAGATAGTTCTTCAATTTTATAACATATAATTTCCATATAACCGGAAATAAACAGATAAAACCAACAACTATAAAGAAGATATAAAACATGCCGCGAATAGTAAATAGATATATCTAAGTAAATGAACTTAATTGTACTAAGAATAGCTAATATAATCAGGCTGACAGGAATGAGAAGAATAACAAATGTAAATAAATCCAGAAAATTGCATAGTCCTCAGATAACAAAAGAATAAAGACAAAAGGAGCTACAAATAAACCTATGGTTATATCAACATTTTCAGAAGGACATGTGCTAATAAATTTTACAAATATTATTTTATGAACAGGTTTAATAAACAGATATGGTATAAATATAAAAAGACATTTTATCTTGACAGAAAAAACAAAACAGAGAAAAGAGAGGAAAACACACCTAGTCCTGAGGTAATGCACAGGTAGGTATATCTGTGTGTTTTGCAGTATTTAATACAATGTCCGTATTTTTTCTAAGAAATCCATAAACTGTTGCACATGGGTAAAAGGGTACAAGGGGCTCTTGGTCCTTCCTCTCTATCGGGACGCCCCCTCTCTCTTCCCCCTTCTCTCTCTTTCCCTCTCTTTTTTCCCCGCATCATGTCCTGCTCTCTCTTCTCTCTCTCCATATCCACCTAATAAACTTCATATATATATATAATCCTCATATATATATATATATATGGTATAAGGGGAATGCTAAGTGCCCTGATACTGGAAACAAAATAAAATTCTCTGGTATAAAAAGAAATTAAAAATAAGTTCCTGGCATTTTTTCCCACTGCTTTTTAGCACTGTTAAATTAAAAGTAAATTTTATTTATATGAACATTTAAACATTTCTTTAAATAATATATAAATAAATACATTAAATTGAATACACACAACCTAATTTAAACAATATAAAAAGACAAATTATTAAACTATAAACTACAAAGTAAATTAGGCTCCATGACTCAAACTGCATATTTTTAAATACAGGAATGAATAAGTGACTCATAGTATAATTTCAATTAATAGATTAAGAATGGAGGACACAGAAAAATCAGCACTAGTCAAACATAAGCTTTCTTATAATTAAGAAAAGAAACTTGATCTTAGCCATTCGGATGGGTGTAAAGAGAAATCTAAGGGTTGTTTTGATTTGCATTCCCAAATGAATAAGGACATCGCACATTTCCTTTTTTTTTTCCTGTTTCTATTTTTAATTTTTTTATTTATTACAATGTATTCACTTTGTATCTGAGCTGTAGCCACTTCCTTAGTCCCCTCCCAATCCTGCCCTCTATTCCTTGTCTCCTCCCATATCTCAGATTTTGTAATTTGTACAGTAGTGAGGTAAAATATTAATGGTAGAAGAACTTGTGTGAAGAATTCAGAAGTTCTCAAATACATATATTTTTCCTTTAGTCTAGGACTATTTCAGATTTAAAGACAGCAATAAAAGCAAGACAGTTAATAGGAAGTTGCAAGGGGGAGGTGATGGACAATAGAAGCAAGATTGTATGCATATACTGAGACAGAGAGACTAGGCGAAGCAGTGAAAGAAGAGAGATAAGTCATAGGTAAGGAGGAAGAACACTGATTTGGAAGACAGAGCTCTCCATGGGATTCTGTTCTTTGATTTTAAGTTCTGACAGTACCATTTTAATTCTGACAGATTAAGTTACTTTTAAAATACTAAGTATTTATATTGTAATTCAAGAAAATATGTATATATTGAAAGATATTTATTCTGTTTTCACTTATGCAATGGCTGAACACACAATAAAATTAAAAGCAAAACATAATAAACATGGGGAAGCCATTTTTGGAAAAATATCAGATAATAGCTTGTAGTAGTAAAAAATATTAACTTGAAAAAATATCCTTTTTGGTACTTAATTTAAGTAACTAAATAAACAAGGACTGAGGAAATAGCTTATCCTGGAAAGTGCTTGATATGCTTATATGAGGTTCTGAGTTTGATCCTCATAACACATGTAAAAAGTTGGGTGTGATGTTGAACGTTTGTAAATCTCCTTTTGGAGAAGCAGAGACCGAAGATCAATCTCTGGGGCTTGCTAATCAACAAGCATAACCAGCTATCAGTAAGAATCTATCTCAAAAGAAGAACAAACAAACTGTAAAGAAATTTTAATCCAGAAACATGGCTGCTTGGTCTACATTATCCAGCTGGAATGCAGACACACCCTAGAATACAGTATGATCTGGCTGGAATACAGACATGCCCTTTGTACACACCTTTAATCCCAAACAATGAAGCTAGATTAGTTTATAGAAGGAAGCAGGATGGGCACGCAAAGTGACAAATAAAAGAAAGATTTGACAGAATAAGTCAGAGATAGGACACACGCAACTCTGGGGAGAATAGCCCAGAAGAGAGAGGCTATTTAAGAACAGGGCAGACAGAGCAGTGGAGGTAGTAGCAGCAATGTGGTAAGAGGAGTGTGTATGGTAAGTTTTACCAGGACTGTTTTACAGAGGCAGGTTGCAGACAGACTGAGCTAGATAATGAGAAGCAGCCAGAAGATTAGAACGTATTGCCAGAGTTTCAGGCTAAGCAGAGCAATTCAGTCGGAAGCTGGGAGAAGACAGATTGAATCAGTCAGTTTAGTGAGGTGTTTGGGCCGGGATACCTTAGTTGAACCAGCTAAGAAAAGTTCAGAGAGAACTGGAAAGGGTGAGTTTATTCAGCTGTAAATCTCAGAGCCTGAAACATTCTAGACCTAGGTTAGTAGATGGAGGCTGGAAGCTGCAGCCTTCAAGGTTTAGGTTTACAGAATATTAGATTTCAAGGAGGTCAGAAGCTTCCACACATAAGCCTAGGGATAGACTGAACCAAGAAAGAAGTGCTCTGAACTAGCCCAAGCTGTATACACCATGGGTACAGCACAGCATGGGTATAGCTCTTATCTCATGCCTTCATCTGAGAAAATAAAAACATTTACAACAAACAAACTAAAAGGACAAACAACAAGACAAAGCAAAGGTAGCAGCCAGCTAGAAACAAAACTCAAAGCTGATCTGTGTTTTCCACACAAATGTGTATACACAATCACACACACATACACACATCCTTGATGATAGATGATAGATAGATAGATAGATAGATAGATAGATAGATAGATAGATAGATACATACATACATACATACATGCAAGCATACATACATACAAAGGGAAAAAATAAGGTAATAACAGAGACAGAAAAAAGTAAAAGAACCTGACACCATTGTGGTTAAGAAATCAATGTAATTACATTTCTTTAACTCAGATCGCCTTAGTAACTTTATCATACATGAGGCGTTAATATTTTAAACATCTGATGTGGTCCAAATCAAGATTCTCCCAGGTGACAAGTTTAAAATCGGGACATCTAAAGAATTCCAAGGAATGATATTTAATGTTATTGGCAACTGTACAAACCAGTTAGTGACCAGGCTGTCCAAGACAATGAAAGCAGGACATCATTTAAGAAGAAGGGTAATAGGAGCAACATAGTCTTCAGAGACTGAGACTGAGAAAAACAGGAAGTAGGATGTGGGAAGTTGAATTCTGCCTCAGGCTCTGTTCTTTCATGTGGTTTCTGCCAAGCAAGGATTCAGTTTGAGCTTGGATGTTCATGGGTGAAACAAGGACCTGGAGAAACTGGAGTGTGTGAGACCACGAATGAAGCTAGGTCTGCTGTCCAGTAGATTACGGTGGATTGGCAAGTACAGGCTGTCACAGAGAAGTAGTTTCAGACCCGTCTTATTTCAGTCCAGGGTTGAATAGCTACAAAGATTGAGGCTTGGTGTCTTTAAGATTTGTTCCTCATGCCAGAGAATTCATTTCCTTCAGGCAGATTAACTCTTAAAAAACTTGTGCAGATACGTTATTTTAATAACTCTAAGGGAGATGCTATGATCACGACAAATTTAGAAAGTGACTCACAAACATGATAAGTAACATTCCCAAAATGACAGCTCTGAGGTATCTACTTACTCTCTTTCATTTTGGTACTAGGGATTGAAATCAGGGCCTCATGCACACTATCCTGGCATGCACACTATCCTGGTATGCATACTATACCTTTTGTGCAACAGGACAATGAGAGCACAAACAGGCCAGTGCATCTGGAGCAGAGAGGAAGCTGTGGAGCAGCAAAAAGTGGCTTCTTCCAAAGCTTGTGATGTTTGTTATTTACTTGTTTCAGTATTTAGGAGTACACATTTGAGGAAATGAATCCGCAGATTCATAAACCTACAGATTTAGACATTTTCAAATATACATCACTGAAATTAGACCATCAGAATTCAAGTATTTTTCTGACACGAGAAGGTACTTTGAAAGAGTAGATCTGATTGTTTAACTTCGTGTATGTATATATGTGTGTATGTTTGTATGTATGTGTGTATAGTGTGCACATATGTGTGTGTGCTTGTGTGTGTGTGTGCCTATGCATATATTTAACTCAGAAGACAACATGCAAGACTCAGTTATACCATTCCATCACATGTGCCTCAGGGATCACATTCATATTTTGAGGCTGGAGTGTAAGCTCCTTCATTCTGAGATATCTCTCCGGCTCCAGAGAAAACCCATATTGGATATCTTAATGGCCATTACCCTTCACCCGACTGGTCCATCATTTCTAATAAATGCATATGTTTGCATTTCATTTGAGTTGATTTTAATTGTGCTATCAGATTTAACCACTATGTTGTGGGAACATCTATTTCTGTGATACTATTTTTGTTCCATGACAGAAAGAACTTCATACAATTTTAAAGTTTCTGTGTTTTCAATAAATCAAATATAAATAGTTTCTAATCTTCTCTCTGCTGCCTTCTGAAATACTTACAAATTACCAACTCCTACCTTTTCATTTATTACCACTCAAATATGATTAGTTTTTATTCCTTTAATTTAAAATATTTTGAGATTATAATTATAGAATTTTTCCTTCCTTCAAACTCCCTATATAGCTACCTTGATACTAAATCAACTTATGATTGGCAAAGATCAAGAAAAGTTGGTTTGATAGTGATTCTCTCTATATATCTTTACCCAGTTTTTCTAATATTTTTTTCTGCAAGAAATACATATTTTTTTCTACAGTTGGTGTTCCATTATGATTAATAGGTCTGTAGACAGAGTGATGGATGAATGGATAAAGAGTAGATAGATAGATAGATAGATAGATAGATAGATAGATAGATAGATGATAGCTTGGTTGTTTGAATAGGAATAGTCTCAAATATCTGAATGCTTCGTTATTATGGAAGGGCACTACTTGAGAGAGATTAGAATATGTGGCCTTGTCGGAGTGTATGTGGCCTTATTGGATGAAATGTATCACTGAGGATAAGCTTTTAAGGTTTCAGAAACGCAATACATATTTAGTAGCCTTTGTTCTTCCTGATCCCTGTGAATCTGAGTGTAGAACACTTAGCTTCTCAGAAATGACAGGTGTATCTCATGTCTAAACTCCCACACTATTGCAAGCTGAGATTGGAACCAAACTGGGCTCTATAGCGAGTTCCAGGCTATCCTGCCCTACAGAGTTGAACCTTGACTCTATAAACAAAACTGGAATGAACAAATGAAGATCTGAGAAAGGAAAAAAAAAAACAAAACAACTCAGGAGAATCTAGACTCTCTTGTTCTGTCATAAAGTCATGTAATGTTACTGTGTGCTACTTGAAAAATTGATACTTACATTGCAAGAGTGGGGATGACAGAATCTGCTACAGAATAAACTGAATCATTCAGGGGTTGTTAGCTAAGAGAACCCTCCCACTGCATTGCATCGCCATTGTTTTTATGAGAAGACCTATGCCTTCATAATTATTAATCCTCCCAATCAGTGGACTTGGAAAGGGGCAGGAAGGAGATGAGGGAGGGAGGGTGGATTGGGAGGGAATGAGGGAGAGGGATCCAGCTGGGATACAGAGTTAATAAAATGTAACTAATAATAAAATTTTTAAAAATAAACAAAAATTAAAAAAAGATGCTCCATTCCATTTCCCTTGTTGAATATTATCCGGATTTATTTTCACACCATCATTGTGATAAAATAACCCATGAGAATAAAGTATTGCCAAAAAAAAAGAAAAATAGCATACCACTTTTCATTAAAAGCTTCCTATCTGATACAAATTTCTACTGCCTGCTTCATAGAAGCTGCCAGTTTTTATACGTTTAATAAATATGTTTCTTTATTAAAAAATCACTTAATCAGCAAACAACAGTAATGAAATGCAAAACTCCATTACTATTTAATTTTTTTTAAATTTTAAGCCTTTTAGAATGATGTAACTTAATTTGTTTCATTATAAAATAATTCTTTTTGGGAATACTAACAAATAAAACATCCTAAGATTCACTAAGTAATTAGGAATAAATTACCACAACCATGTACATTATCAGAATGCCATAGGATTATGGCATGAATAAACAAGTTTTAAAAGTATAGTTTTGGTGTTATCAACAATATGAATTTCAATAAAACAAACCATTAAAAACTAATACCAGGTTTTCCAGCCTTGATATGGCATTAGCAAAGCAAAATTTTATAACTTCATGACACATTTCTTTTCCTTATTATCAGTTCCACACAGAATCAATCTTCTCAGTGGAGTGACACTGGGTATATTAAACATTTCAGTGCTGGCCTCACATTCAAAAACAGTGAACAAACATATAATGGACTCCATAGTTTTTGTTTTGTGGTGTTTTGTGTGTATGTGCTTTTCTTTCATTACGGTTTGGTGTTTTGTTTTATTTCATTTTTCATTTGGGTGTTTTTTTTTTTTGTTTTCTTGTTTTTAAGGGGTTTTGTTGATTTTTTTTTGAGTACTTAAGTTCAGAAGGTAGGGAGGAGAAAATCTGGAAGGACTCAGGGGAAGGAAGAATATATTAAATTTTCAAATATTATTTAAATATATTTAAACATTTTGATATTTAAATATATCAAAATAGATTTAAATTTAGAAATAGTTTTGAACAATAAAATATAATAAAAATAGAAAATAAACAAACAATATATATATAATCCAAAATAAAGTCATTTTTATTTTTTCCTGCTTGATAATCACTGTATTATAAGTTAAGCTCAGACACAATGACCTGTAATATTTTATGAGGCTAGAAATACAAAATAGCTGATGATATTCTTGAAGAATAAACCTTAAAGAAATTTGTGACTCTAACAAATAAAAATACTTTGTTAGTCCCTGAAAATGTTTGGTAGTGTATAGTCCTGACAGAAGCACATTAAACATGCTTTTCCTAGCAGCAAATCATTTCTGAAACATTATTTTCCAATATTAAATTACTTATCTTTTCAGCCCTTAGTCATGTGTTTTGGGGATTTTGTTTGTTTGTTTTTTTATTTGGTAAAGGATCTTGGTACATTACGGCACTACATTTGCTTAGGTTTCTGGTAAAATGAAAGTAATGTGCTTCTATGGCTGAAGTGATTTTATAGTGCACTGAGTTGCTCAGGAGCATTGAAGCTGTCTACTGAATCTGACGAAACTGAGGCTTCAATTTGCAAACACAGTTGGAAACCTTTGAAGGCAACTTTCAGATGCCAAGGCAGAGGCCTCCCAGATTCTGAACAGCTTCTGTCAAGAGTGATGACTAGGAAACAGATACCCTATGCCTGTGGGAAATCAAGTTTGTTTCTCATTTCGTAGATGCCACCTTCAGAGGTCTCATCCGCTAGGACAGAGGCTTATAATTATAAATCAATCCTCTGTGATCCTAGTGGGTGACACATTCTGCTGAATGCTGTCACTGCAGTGGCTCTCTCACTCCGGTAATACAATATCATTTGGGAATTAGTAAGTATGCAGCGGTATCAGGCTCAAACTCAGATATCAAGCTGCGTACACCAGAGCAGAACCGAGGAGTCAGTCATTTTGACAAGACAGCACAAGGAACCATGGTGTACATAGCTGCAAAGGTAGGTGAGTAGCTGATTAGTTAGTTAGTAGCAGAGTCCAAGAATTGTTACACTGAACTACACTGGTCTCCTTTTGAGTCACCAAAAGGAGAATTTATTCTGTACCTACATTCCTCACTTTTTGTTTTCCATAAAAAATTCTAGATGGGATAAATCAGTTTTTAAGATTATGAAATAGAGCATCTAAAACAACTTTTTGGGCATGAAAATTATAATCCAGAATTAACTGTTAAAATAAATAATGGTATACATTATAGAGTGCAAAAGAGCAGACTGAAAGTGTAGGTTGTTCAAACTCTTGAATTAAATGATCTGAACAAAAAGAGTTAATCAACAGAGAGATGACTCCATGTGTGTTTGTGTGTATGTGCGTGTGACTGTTTTTGTGTTCATGTTCTTGTGTGTATGAATGTCAGTATGTGTGTCTATGAGTGTCAATGTATGTTCATACAGGTATATGTATATGATGTGTATTGTGTGCTTAATTTTTTACTTTTTTGGCTTGTTTTGGTTTATGATTTTTTATTTTAATTTTTATTAATTATACTTCATTCACTTTGTATCCCCCCTATAGCCCCCTCCCTCCTCTTCTCCCAATCCCATCCTCCCTCCCCCTTCTCCACACATGCCTCTCTCCAAGTCCACTGATAGGGGAGGTCCTCCTCTGTTTTCTTCTGATCCTAGTCTATCAAGTCTCATCAGGATTGGTTTCATTGTCTTCTTCTGTGGCCTGGTAAAGCTGGTCCTCCCTCTGAGGGAGGTGATCAAAGAGCCAGCCATTGACTTCATGTCAGAGACACTCCCTGTTTCCATTACTATGGACCCACTTGGATACTGAACTGCCATGGGCTATATCTGTGCAGGGTTTCTAGGTTATCTCCATTCATGGTACTTGTTTGGAGTATTAGTCTCAGAAAAGACCCCTATGCCTAGGTTTTTTGGTTCTGTTGCTCTCCTTGTGGAGCTCTTGTCCTCTCTAGATCTTACTATTTCCTACTTCTTTCATAAGATTCCCTGTACTCTGCCCAAATGTTAGCCCTAATTCTCAGCATCTGCTTTGATACCCTGCAGGGTATAGCCTTTCAGACACCCTCTGTGACAGGCTCCTGTCCTGTTCCCTGTTTTCTCCCCCTTCTGATGTCCATCCTCTTTGCTTTTCTGAATGAGGATTGAGCATTTTTGCCAGAGTCCTCCTTCTTGATTAGTTTCTTTAGGTGTACAGATTTAAGTCGGTTTATTCTATATTATATGTCTAATATCAACTTATAAGTGAGTATATACCTTGTATGTCTTTCTACTTCTGGGATACCTCAGTCAGGATGCTCTTTTCCAGCTCCCACGGTTTACCTGCAAATTTCATGATTTTCTTGTTATTTTTTATTGCTAAATAATATTCCATTGTGTAGGCATACCACAATTTCTGTATCCATTCCTCAGTTGAGGGGCATCTGGGTTGTTTCCAGCTTCTGGCTATTACAAATAAAGCTGCTACAAACATGGTTGAGCAAATGTCCTTGTGTACTTGAACATCTTTTGGATATATTCCTAGGAGTGGTATGGCTGGATCCTGAGGTAGTGCTATTCCTAATTGTCTGAAAAAGTGCCAGATTGATTTCCAAAGTGGTTGTACAAGTTTACATTCCCACCAGCAATGGAGGAGGGTTCCCCTTTCTCCACAACCTCTCCAGCATGTGTTGTCACTTGAGTTTTTGATCTTAGCCATTCTGATGGGTAGGGAACAGCATGTCTGACCTCAGAGCACTCAGTTTTTTTTTTTTTTTTATTACATGGTAAGGAAAAAAAATCAAAGGCAGGGTAACATGTCTGTTGTGCTTTAGCCATTTATTTTTATGATTGCTTTAGAGCTTTCATTTATCTTCAACAAAGGATTGTAAGGATTGTTGGAGAAAAAGCCTTTCTTTTTTAATTTTTTTATTTAACTTTTATTAATTACACTTTATTCATTTTTGTATCCCCCCATAAGCCCCTCCCTCCTTGCCTCCTGGTCCCACCCTCCTTCCCCCTTTCTGCATGCATGCTCCTCTCCAAGTCCACTGATAGGGGAGGTTCTCCTCTCCTTTCTGATCTTAGTCTATCAGTTCTCATCAGAAGTGGCTGCACTGTCAGGGTTCTAGGTTATCTCCATGAATAGTCCTTGGTTGGAGTATGAGTCTCTGGGAAGTTCCCTGTGTTCAAATTTTCTTGTTCTGTTGCTCTCCTTGTGGAGTTCCTGTCCTCTCCAGCTCTTACTATTTCCCACTTCTTATGTAAAATTCTATTCACTCTGCCTGACAGTTGGCCATCAGTCTCAGCATCTCTTTGACAGTCTGCATGGCAGAGGCTTTCAGAGGCCCTCTGTGGCAGGTTCCTAGGATTTTTTTAAGAGAGAAAGAACATGATATTTGGTTGGAAGAGAGATAAGATAAAGTCTGGAAGGAATAAGAAAAGATTATGATGAAAATATATTATATAAAATTCTCAAAAATAAATCCATAAAAAGAATTGGAATAAGGATTATATTTATTTCTCCTTAACTGAAGGCAGTCTTAATTAATATCTGAAAAATCTTGATGCACCAATCCCAGGGCCTCAAAGTCAGAGGTTGAAGACAGCTTTAGAGTTTTTCCAGTTGCTAGTGATCACGTAAAGAAAACAGAAAACAAGGCACAGGGAGGCAGCTACAAAAGTATCGTGTGAACTCTGCCCACATTCATGGCTGGAACCCATAGAGTACATTAAGTGAAGAGAACATTAAGTACTACAGAAGAAAGCAATACACAAAACATAAAAATAAATTAAAAAAAAAACCTGTTGGGAAATTTAAGGTAAAACCTCATGCCCATCTCCTGAATGAAGGGGAAAACTACCATCATTAGTGAGAGCACATATTACCAGGGACCTTATTCTATAACAAAGAGCAAGGTGCCTAACAGTTCTATGATAAGTCTACCAAAATTTAACCTCTGAATCTAGTCAGAAAGATATATCAGTAAGCTTTAATTTGAGGGGTTTTTACAGAATATCTGGCATTCCTACAATATACAAAGAAAGAAAAAACCTGAGAAATAGTCAGATTAAGCGCACTCCTAAAGTGATATGAAGGGTGATTTGATACAAGTGAATCGGGTTGGGCTTTGGAGTGAAGAAAAGAATTATGATGGGTATTACAATAACTCATAAAGTGTCATTAAAGAATGGGTTAAGTAAAAGTATTATTGATCACCAGTAACTTTTTAATATTTTACTGAATACGTTATATTCCTAAATACATACTATATTTTTTTAAAATTTTTTATCATGTTTATTGACTGCTTAATTAATTGTGTATGTGTGTGCACTGGTAACACATCTGTGAAGGTCACACGACATTTTACTGCTGTCCTTCTGCCCTGTGGGTACCAAGGATTTAACTCAGGTTGTCAAGCTTGGCAACAATTACCATTATCCCCTGACTCAGGCTGCCTTTATACAACCCTTGCTTGTTCAGGAAGGCAGGGTGCTGTACTTAGGGCTAAACAGGTAGTATAACTTAATTTCATTGCAAACATAGAAGGGGGAACCAGTGGAGTAAAATAAAGGCTAGTTGTGAGGTTTTTGGTTCTTGGAACATGGCATGTTAGTTTTACATATATATTATGTTTAGATATTTTGGAAAGCTTGAAACTGTAATCAAGTTATATTACTATAAATATTCTGAGAACAATTCTGCTTCCATCTGAGAGAAATGCATATTTTTTCCTGATCTTGCTAAGGACAAATATAATCTCTGAATATTAAATAGGAAAAATGGGTTAAAAGTTACCCCTGCACAGATGTAGCCCATGGCAGTTCAGTGTCCAAGTGGGTTCTTAGTAATGGCAACAGGGACTGCCTCTGACATAAACTGATTGGCCTGCTCTTTGATCACCTCCCCCTGAGGGGGGAGCAGCCTTACCAGGCCACAGAGGAAGACAGTGCAGCCACTCCTGATGAGATATGATAGACTAGGATCAGAAGGAAGGAAAGGAGGACTTCCCCTATCAGTGGATTTGGGGAGGGGCATGCGTGGAGAAGGAGGAGGGACGGTGTGATTGGGAGGGGAGGACGAAGGGGTTTATGGAGAGATACAATGTGAATAAAGTGAAATTAATAAAGATTTAAGAAAGTTACCTTTGCCCTGACAGAGCATGACCCATAGCAACAAAGACCAAAGATGAACCTCATGTTCTGCCCAGAGCTCACTATTACAAAGTGGCCTCCCACCCCTCATCTGGGATATTGTCAGAGTGGATGAGTCAGAAACCAGCTATTTATCCTTTATGAGAGGTAGTAGCTCCTCATTTGTCCAAGTTTTCTACCAATAGCATTTATACTCTTTTCCTAGGGTGATTTAGAGGACATGGATTAGAATCTCAGATTCCCCCTTAGAATAATGACTTCATACCTCCCTCAGTGACACTGAAAGCCTAGCACATGGCTAGAAATGCCTATTTTCTCCAAAGGAATGTAAGAAGCATTCTATATCATAAAAAAAGATCAAACTTGGAACCTTGATTATGATCTACAAATGACAACAGTGAAGTATCACCCATGACTGTAGTAAAGCAATGTCACAGACAACAACTAAAAGAAAAATTTCAGAAAATATCTGATCATACAATACCCATATGTCCATATCCTAGCAAGCAGGCACTCTTTACACCATGAATCAGAAAGATCACAGACTAAAAAGAAAAATAAAATAAAAAAGACAATCAATACATGTTAGCCATGTGTTTGTAAACATGATGATTCTTTCAATGGAAGAACAGCACACAGAAACACTTTCACAGATAAAAGGCAAACCTCTGTTACAGTTACAAAGCACTGATGCTTATCACTTAAAGTCCTACCTAGGGTTGTACCTTCGATCAGCAACAAACTGGAGACGTGCAAAATAGCTTAGACAAGGAGAGCAGGTACAGTTAGCTCTGGTTATACCGGGTTAGTGACCATTGTCTAATTTTAACAAATTAGAGGTCTTAGGATATAGGAACTGATCCTGGTCGGTGCATGAATGGTCCTGTTTTTGGGTTTTTGAGAGCAAGTAGCAGATAGAGAATGCATTTGAGGTAGGTTCCTGTAGAGCAGGAACTAATGAAAATAACACTTAACTTTGGTGAGATGGAGCTTAGCAAATGCTCAGCAAAAGAGAACTGAAAGATTTTAGCCACGTCTTGAAAGGTTGGTCACAACAATACATGTGAGTACTGCATTACAAGACCTTAAATTGCAACTACAGTGCTGACCCAAAATTGAGCATGTCTTTACAATGTTCTTTGAACTGCGAAGCTTATCAGTAAATGTCAGTGCCCTGATGAAGTTATTTGAACTGCATGTTTTGTTTAATAAAGCCAGTTTTGAATTGTGGCCACAAACAACAGTACTGGCACTGACAAAATCACCCCTATCCTCTTTAGCTTATGAACTGCTGGAGTCAAGGCATTGCTGATAATTGGGCACATTAATCTTCTAATGACAGGCTGCTGTTACTTATTACTTATTGTGTCTCCAAAATACATGCAAGGCTGATGAACATAACACTCTCTCGTAAGGAGAGATAGGAAGTAAGGATGCGTTTACACTGTGAACTCAATAGTCTCTTGAAATTAATTATAAAAATGAATATAGGATACTCATAGACTTAAAAAGAGGTGATTTAAAAATCTTCCTGAAAATAAATCACCAGTGGTGATTTTATCTTCATGAAAGAGAAATTGGAAAGGTAGATTTGGACATAATCCTGTTGATGGTTATTTGCCCTCATTGGCTAGATCTTACTTTTTGTTTTGTTAAATGTTCTTTTGTTGTTTTTAAGATCTATGCTACTTTTTGTTTTGTGTCTGCATGTGTGGGTCAGAGTATATGTATGTGCGCCACATAACTGCATGTGGCCAGAGAGGGCAAGTGATTGTGGTCCTGACGTATAGGTATGTGGGCCACATGTGTGTGTGAGTCCACGGAGGGCAGGTGGTTGCACCATGTCCAATGTAGGCAATGGGAACTCAACCCAGTTCCTCTGCAGGTGCTTTTCAGGTCCAAGCCATCTCCCAGCCAAAGATCTTACTGTTTTCATCCCTGGGAAAGTAAAATCTCTATCAATAATGCTAATTATTCTAGGCATATGAAATTAAAGTGAGGACTCGCTTTAAGCAGAAGATAACTGGTAAATGTCTTCAAGGGAATACCTAATTCCAGCAATTATTTACACTTTTATAATAATTGTAGACAAAAAATATGAATATAGATATTTTAATTGAAAAATAGTAGTAAAGTTCTATGACTTTGTTAATGTGTTAATATGCATATATGTTTATGTATATTAACACCGACAAGCCAAAATATTAATTATTCAGGAATTCCCTTTATGATTAAAAGAGCATTTGTGATGGGAAGAAATACACAGTCTAGCACAAAATCTGTTTTCATTTCTTTTTCAGTTATTTAGTTGAACAAGCTCTGTAAAATTTATGGTGTTCTTGATAAACTGAGCATCAAGGAGGGAGTTACATACATAACCGAACAGCTTGTGGATCTCCTTTTTCAGGATGATAAAATATGTTAGGAAAATAACATTTGTTCATAAGTAACTATAATTTCAGGCAAAAAACCGGAAGATAATATTTCAAGAAAGGAGGATGATAGGCTTGATCTATCTCATGAATATACTTGAAAAACTGACAAATAAAATAAACCTATATATAAAATATATGTGAGTATATATAACTCATATACTTGAAATAAACATTGGATAAAAAGAGTAATGCGTCATAGCCAAGGCAATTTCATTTCAAGAAATAAAAATTTGAATTACATTTTAAAAATTATTATAATTCAACACATAATTAAGGAAACTGAAACAAATTCATAAATCACGCCTATAAAAATCGAGAGATAATGAGATGATTCAGTGTGTAAAGTGTTTGTTTTGTAACTGAGTTTGATCCTCAGAACCCACGTAAAGTTTGATGTCACAAAAAATGCCTGCAAGCCCATAGCTATGGCCTGATGGGTGGTAAAAATAACATGAGAATATTGATAAGGTTTCAGGCCCTCCTGTACTTGCACTTAGACACATGAACTCACCCATATGCCATTTACATACACAGAAAAACATGAAAAAAATCAAAATAATTTATTTAAACTAATGAACAGAAATTCAAATATCACTGTTCTCAAAGGGTGATCAACATAGACCAGACACATTGCCATAATCTTCATCTACCAACATATAAGATGTTGAAGCAGGAGTCAGGACATCAAGATCAGACTATAATGAATAGACTCTACCTCAAAATTAAAAAAAACAAACAAATGGAGAAGTGACTAATCTAGCCCCAATAGTATCATTAGGATGGGCGGCACAAATGAATATACATACATATATATATACATATACATATATATGTGTGTATTCAAAGAAAAAGAAGAGAATATTATTGACTATCAAAGGAACATAAAAAATAATACTTCACTCAGGTGATCCAGGTAGATATCTACAGGTCTGATATAATCAGAATTCTATTTCTCACCAAAAACCCACCCATTATTTTCAGTTTCCAGATATGGAATTCAGGAAATGCTTTATGACAAGTCTAATGTGCAGCAACCACTTTCCATACAACAGGTAGGTGGGCCAATAACTCAGGAGGTGACGTAGAGAACCTTAGAAGCATCTTTGGGGCAGGCTAGAAGTTCAGTAAACAAACTGCTGCCAAGCTGATGACCAGAGTTCATCTTCAGAACTCACATTATGGAAGAAGATAATCAATTCCTACAAGTTACTCTGCACTGTGCAGATATCTAAACAACACACACACACACGCAAACACAAAACACATACCCAAGACAGAGAGAAATTAAGAAAGAGGATACACAGAAACACACACATGCACACACACTCACAGAGAAACAGATAAACATATAAACAAAACTTATCATGGAATATTGAAAGAAGGGCAATATCAAATCAGAAACAAGCACCATTTATGACCTAAACAACTCAATAGTTAAATCATCCTTTTCACCATACACTTAGAAATTCAGTGCACGGTGAAAAAAAAATCATAGATGATATAATTTTTTTATAAACTTCCATGTTGGTTTCTTGATATATGTCTTAGTTAAGGTTTTTTTGGTGTAAAGAGACACCATGACCACAGCAACTATTATAAAAGAAAATATTTAGTTAGGGCTGGTTTATAGTTCATAGGTTTAGTCCATTATCATCATGGAGAGAACCATGACAGTGTACAGGAAGACAAAGGGCTGGGGAAGTAGCTCTGAGTTCTACATCTGGATCCACAGGCTGCAGGAAGAGACAGTGAGACACTGGGCTTTGCTTGAGGATCTGAAATCTCAAAGCCCACCTCCAATATCACACTTCCTGCAACAAGACTACACCTATTCCAACAAGGCCACACCTCCTTAAGTGTCACTCCCTAAGGGCCACCACAGCATATTTGAAGTATAATGAACTGAGAATGACAAACACAATGTTAAGAACCTGCAATTTTTTTTTTTTTTTTTTTGCTCACATTATTGCATCCATGGACACAAACAAAGTGGATACATTGCTAATCAAGTCATCCAGAAGAGGTAAATACTAGTTATTAAATGTACAACATGTGATCAAATTTAATAATTTTATTGTGTATTTAAAAAATAACTGTGTTGTTTAGAAGTCTGACTATGGAAAAATGATAAATATTTGAGATAATAGATATGCTAATTTGCTTAATAAAATTGGTCCATAATGCTGATGTATCAATATATCATATTGTACAATGTAAAAGTGTGAATATTTAATATACCACATAGTGCCAAATTAATAAATATGTGTTAAATTAAAATATCATCTATATGCTGATATAGAAAATGACTAGTACATCACAGAATTGATTCTAGAATAATTCTATTCCTAAATTCATTTCTTTACTAGATTCTTTTACTCTTGTTTTTTTTCTTTTTTTATTATTATTATTAATTACACTTTATTCATTTTGTATCCCCCCATAAGCCCCTCCCTCCTCCCCTCCCGACCCTACCCTATCTCCCCTTTCTTCATGCATGCTCCTCCCCACGTCCACTGATAGGGGAGGTCCTCCTCTCCTTCCTTTTGATCTTAGTCTATCAGATCACATCAGGAATGGCTGCATTGTCTTCTTCTGTGGCCTGGTAAGGCTGCTCGCCCCTCAGGGGGAGGTGATCAAAGAGCAGGCCAATCAGATTATGTCAGAGGCAGTCCCTCTTCCCATCACTATGTAAGCCACTTGAACACTAAACTGCCATGGGCTACATCTGTGCAGGGGTTCTAGGTTATCTTCATGAATAGTCCTTGGTTGGAGTATGATTCTCTGGGAAGTTCCCCGTGTTCAAATTTTCTTGTTCTGTTGCTCTCCTTGTGGAGGTCCTGTCCTCTCCAGCTCTTGCTATTTCCCACTTCTTACATAAAATTCCATTCACTCTGCCCGCCAGTTGGCCTTCAGGCTCAGCATCTGTTTTGATAGTCTGCAGGGCAGAGGCTTTCAGAAGCCCTCTGTGGCAGGTTCCTAGGTTGTTTCCTGTTTTCTTCTTCTGGCTAGAAACAGCCCAGATGCCCCTCAACTGAAGAATGGATGCAGAAATTGTGGTACATCTATACAATGGAGTATTACTCAGCAATGAAAAATAAGGAAATCATGAAATTTGCAGGTAAATGGTGGGACCTGGAAAGGATCGTCCTGAGTGAGTTGTCCTAGAAGCAAAAAGACACACACGGTATATACTCACTCATATAAACATACAACATAGGATAAACCCACTAAAATCGGTACATCTAAAGAGGGGAACCTAACCAAAATGTTCAATCCCCATCCTGAAAGGCAAAGAGGATGGACATCAGAAGAAGAAGAAAACAGGAAACAACCTAGGAACCTGCTACAGAGGGCCTCTGAAAGCCAGAAGAAGAAAACAGGATACTCTTGTTTTTATATGTATTATTACTTGGCTGTCTGTATGTCTGTGTACCATACACACAAACTCTCGTAGAGCCCAGAAAAGGATGTTGGATCTCCTGGAACTGGAGTTTTGGAGCTCACTTGTGAGCTGCAAAGTAGTTGCTGGGAACTGACCCTAGTTCCTCTGCGAGTGCTCTTTATTACAGACACACCTCTCTATACACCTCTCCAGTATTCCTGTATTTAAAAGTAAAAAAGATCAAGTTCTTAAAAATAACAATGACTAAAATATAGGTGATCTTAGAATATAGGAAACTTATAAATGAAATCCCATGGTAACCATTAAGGAAAATATCCATAAAAGCAAACTTGCAACAGGAAATTTTTAGCTGCACAAGCTCCAAGGTGAGCGGAAAGAGCAAATATAACAGGTCGGATGTTTTCTGTGCATGCCTTCTGTACAGCCCTGTATGTGCCTGAAGCAGCAGCTCCATGGTGGCATCTCCTTTTAGAATAGACAAGTTCGTAGAATTGTTCTCCAGCTCAGAATTAAAGGCCTGCATTAGTTCATATTTCTGGAATTTACAGAAACATGTCTAATTCCAGATAGTGTGATATAACACTGACATGCACCTTGAACAATTATTTACAATGGAATATAGTAAAACGACCTATAAAAAGGTGAAAAAGGATTCAGGGTCTATGAATTTCTCAATTATTTTTCTATTGCTGTGAGAAAAAAAAAAAAAAAACCACCCTGACCAAGGCACCTTAGAAAAGAACATATTATTTAACATAGAGCTTACAGTTTTTGAGGGTGTAAACCCACAAAATACTGTCATGGGGAGGATGGCATCAGATAGACTGATATGCTGCTGGAGCAATAGCTGGGTTCTCAACTTCTCAATCCACAAGCTCAAGGCAGAAAAAGCTAAAGGGGGTGGCCTGGCTTTTTTTTTTTTTAACCTTAAAACTTGACCATGATATACCTCCTCTAACAAGATCACACCTTCTAATCCTTCCAAAATGTTGGTAAAAATGAGTCAGGTGGGAAAAGTTTTCAATTAGCAATAATCGCACCTTGAAAAAACTACATTGGCTATGACAGTGCCACTGCTGATGAGCTAGGGTCAGATGGAAGGGGAGGAGGACCTCCCCTATCAGTGGACTTAGAGAGGGGCAAGGAGGAGATGAGAGAGGGAGGGTAGGAATGGAAGGGAATAAGGGAGGGGGCTACAGCTGGGATAAAAATTGAATAAACTGCAATTAATAAAAAAATAAAAATTTAAAACATTTAAAAAATAAATAAAGGTAAATATTTTATAAGAAACAAAAATAACATACGTCAGATGCAATGTTTACCATTCACAGCCATCATTCTTATGGTAAGAACTATATTAAACATGAACAGACAAAAGTCTACATTTTTGAACAATATTTGTGGGATTTTATTTATTTTTATTTTAATTTAATTAAATAAGCACAGCATGCAATTTCCCTTCCCAACCCCCAGCATTATATAGCTCAGTGGTGCCATTTTATGCAGATAGTTGTTCAGCCAGTCTCCAGAACTTTATACCCCTAAACTCCCTCTTTGTTTTCTTCAGAATATGGCAACCATTACTTTACTTCCTATTGCTATGAACTTAACTACTGTAGACAGATCACAGAGTAATAACTCAGAATCTGACTTTATGATGAGTGGATAATTTTGCTTTGTATAGTGCTGTCAATTTATCCATTCTGAAGCATGGGTCAGAATTTCCTCACTTTCCCAGGCAGAACAGTTTTCTGTTGTATGTACGTAATGTATTTCTTCATTGTTCATCCAGGAAGGGATACTCACATTGCTTCAGCTGCCAGGCCGTTGTGCATAAAGTTCTGAGAACATATACCTTCATATTTCCTTTGTACTGAGACATTCTTTTCTGTTCCTTTTATTCTACATCCAGAATTAGAGTAATGGAACCTGTGGGAGACTGCCTAAATTTAGTAGTCATTGCTACTCTCGGCGTGGTTAATTAAGTAATCAAAATGTTAATTTAAAAGACTCTTGTATTAACACATACCAGTGCTAAACACTACCAACATCCTAATGAATGATTATAAGGTACTATTTTTCAACATTTTGTAGTATCTCACATATTTTCTTGGTCTGGGGTGTTTCCATTTCTTTATAATACTCCCAAAGTGTAATTTCTACTTAAAAATTGCAGACACAATTGCAAAGACATTTGCCCTTAAGGAAATCCAATTTACTGGGCTAGAAAGATGCCTCAGGGGCTAAGAGCACAGATTTCCTGAGAATCAAGGTTCAAGATTTAGCACCCACTCACAACTGCCTTAACTCCCACACCAGAGTATCATACATTCTTCTGGTTCCTGCAGATACCTGTATACACACACACACACACACACACACACACACACACACACACACACACACATATTTAAATATTAAAAATAAAACCATAAAGAAAAACTACTTCATTGCAGTTTTCTCTTAACATTGAATATTTGTTGTGAAATCATCAACTCCTTTTCCATATGCATATGTATAGTGTGTTTTTGTATGTAAGGGGTTCATATAAGTGTGTGTGTTCTCACATGCATGCAATTGGTTGTGTGTGTCTGTGGAGGGCAGAAGCTGACTCTGAGTTTCTTAACTGATTCCATTACACTTTATTTTGCTGGTGTGACGCTTCTTATTTGTGATGAGAGTTCATTGATTCTGCTAATGTAGCTAGTCAGCATGCTCATGGGAAACCTGTCTCTACTCCTCAAAACAGCTGGGGCTTCACTCAGGCTGCCATGCTCAAGGAGGCATTTACGTAGATACTGTATTTCCAGTCTCAGTTCTCACACTGGAGGGACAAGCTCTTACCCATTGGGTCACCTCTCAAGCCCCATGTCTTAAAGCAATTGTTAAAGATAACAACACAACTGCTCCAATTAGTATGCTCAATGTAGATAGCTGAGTGGATTATCAGTTCTTTTGATAGAAAAAATAAAATTATAGGAAGTTTTAACATAGTAACGACCAAGGCCAATCGCTGATGGCATTTTATTTTAACGGACTATTAGGGAAGAGGTGGGACATACAGCCCTCCATTAACTTTTCCCTTATCTCTGTACAGTTTTCTCAAAGAAGAACACATGGTTTTACAACAACGACCTAGCCATTCCTTTTATTTAATTTCTAAAATGCAAGTGTTCTTTGTGGTATCTCTGAGTATAAAGTCGACAGCTATTTTATTGTGTCACAAGAATGCTCTAAAATTATGTAGTTGAAACAAGGATAAATTCTTAAATACATTATTTTAGTTATCTGATCCATTTTATGGGATACTGTAATGAAGTTTAAACTCCAGCTAATAAATCTGTTTATCTTTGGTTCTTCCCAAAGACAGCATCTAATACAGTAACTCCAAACCATCTAAGTGAATGTGACTTTCTATTAGAATTGATAAGTACTTAAATGCTAGTCTCTGAGGCAGGATCTGAGGCATTGCACCTAATGTCTGTTCTCACAGCTCCCCAAGAGGGAGGCATCTTCAAAGTCATTGTGCAATGACAATATTTAGCTTCCCCTCTGCCTGACATTTTAGATGGATATATTTCTGACTGAATATCACTGCTCCTGTTTCATTAGATGCATACTTTAGAAATATTGCCAAGGTTAATAATCGCTTGCTCTTTGAGATAGAAACTCTCAGGTTTCCACTAACTTCTAAAACACAATTTCTTTTTCTTAGGGACTTAGAAACAATATTTACTTAAGAAGTAGTCTCCAAGACAAGGTTGGCTTCTATTACCAGTTTTTTTAATGATTTTTTAATCATTAATAATTTTTTAATCATTTTTAATGATTTTTGATTTCAGAGACTGAAATCAAATAAATATCAATTATCAAAATAGGAAGTTAATTTTATGAGAAGATTCTCTCTCACATCCTTAAAACTTTTCAACTGGCTTATGCTAGGACATAGAATATCTCTCTCTTTATTCTAGAGAATTGCGTTCAACCTCTCCCTTATAATTTCTTCAGTCTAGAGAAGATTCATTTACCTATGAACTCATTTTGACACCTTATCCAAGATTTCAAATATAAGTTCTGTGTAACTCTCTTCTTATGGATTTATGAGTCTTAAATATAATGACCAAGAAGTAACCACAATTCACAACTAAAAAATCTTTATGGCTCTTTCCTAGTATTTCTAAGCCACAGAACTTGACCAGAATGGCATACCCTAATTTTGTGTGTGTGTGTGTGTGTGTGTGTGTGTGTGTTTTGAGACAGAGTTTCTTTGTGTAGCCTTGGCTGTCCTGGACTCATTTTGTAGACCAGGCTGGCCTCAAACTCACAGAGATCTGCCTGCCTCTGCCTCCCAGAGTCCTGGGATACCAGGTGTGTACTGTCATGCCCAGGTAATGTATTATCTTTTATTCTTCATCTCCATACTTAGGAATGAAAAGAAAATACCATTGAGTGATGGTAAGGAGAGGGTTAGCATTTGTTTAGCTTCTTTCCATAAATGCCCCTATTTAACAACTGTGATCACCAAGTGAGAGATATATCATTACCTCGATTTTGGGATAAACTGAGATAAGAATGGAATATGAAAGAATCAGAAACCTTACCTACAGCTGGATGAACCAAACTCTTTAACATTCTTCAGTGTTCCATGATCATTCCTTCATATTCGATTAAGAAACAGATGCAATATGGATACACTTGTTGATTATTTAAATATGTTATCATTAAATGTTCTGAAAAATAACATTATAGCCCTTCCTTTCCTGTGAAAAAATATTTAAAAAAACATTCTTGTGCTATGCAAATCTTTATATGTTCATATTCATACATCTTTCAAACAAGTTAGTGGTACTTTTCTATTAAAGTTTTGGTAAATGAGGATGAGTAGAGAGGAAATGAAATTGACCTTGGAGTGTAGTTATTATATGCAAATCTTGTAATTAGTTGAAAGCCAGCCAAGTGTAGGAAGACAAGAGTTTGAAATTTCAGAAGAAAGAGAAGCTAAGTGATGATGCCATATCCTGACCAGAGGAAGACATGGTGTCCAAAGAAGTGTGATGAACAAAGAAAATTTGCCTATTCATATTTTGCCAGCTTCCCCCAGCCCATAATTTCATGCATCATTAAAATTTTTGTAAAGCACTGACTAACTGTAATAGACTTTTATTTCAGTGCAGTGATTTGATAACATAATATTAGGTTGTCTTACTGGATCTGGGAAATTACCAGACCTAATAATAGGATCATACTAAACTTTGTACTGGGAAAAGCAAAGCTAAGAGGTATTGGGTTATCTCAGGCCTAAGACTGTCTTCTTTTTTTAATTTTTTTTCCTCATGACATTATTGTTTCTTTCTGTGAAAGTGATCTCATTGATGGGTTTTAGTGCAGATTGTAATTGATTTAACGAATTTCTCATTCAGAAATAACTCGTTTATGATTTGACACATAAGTAGTATCATTCTAATTACATGCAACAAGGTTCCTTTTTTGTTGAAATGTAGAAACAAACTCTTCATGCTAGAATTGCTGCATGGTGGGATGAGGCATTTTTCAAAAAGTTCATGGAACCACTGAATGAGCATGTAGCTAACCAAGTGTGGGTGAACTCCAGGCATCATAGCCACTTCAGTCCTACGTATGAAAAGACGGTTCATACCCACTTCCATGTTCAATATTTATTTATATCTGCTTCAAATATTTTGGCATTTTTCTTTTCCTATTTGAGTCTAAAAACAAGTGATGCTGGCCTTATAAAAGCCAGATTATAAAATTGTTTTAAGAATAAGAAGAATGTCACTTTTTAAGTTTTATTTTATTTATATACTTATTTATTACAATTTTTTACTTTGTTTCCTTGCTGTAGGCCCCTCCCTCATCTCTTTCCAGTCCCACCCACCCTTCCTCTTCTCCATCTATGCCCTTTACCTAGTCCCTTGATAGGGGAGGATCTTCTTCCCTTCTATCTGACCCTAGCCTTTCAGGTCTCATCAGGACTGGCTGCATCATCTTCCTCTGTGCCCTGGCAAGGCTGTACCCCTCAGGGGGGAGGTGATCAAAGAGCCAACTACTGAGTTCATGTCAGAGACAGTACCTGTTTTCCTTACCAGGGAACCCCCTTGGAAACTGAGCAGCCAATGGGCTTCTTTTGAACAGGGGGTCTTGGTCCTTTCCATGCATGGTGCTTGGTTGGAGTATCGGTCCCTGTAGGACCCCTGGACCCAAGTATTTTGGCTCTGTTGTTTTCCTTGTGGAGTTCCTGTTTGCTGCAGGTCTTTCTATCTCCTTCCTCTTCCATAGGATTCCGGCACTCTGGCCAAAGTTTGGCTACGATTTTCAGTATCTTCTTCGATAACTTAGTGGGTGGAGTCTTTCAGAGATCAGACATCCGAGAAATAGGAGAATGTCTTTGTTAATAACAGTGTCAGTGGGCTTGGGTGTGCTGTGCTTCAGAACTTGCATGTTAGAATGCCTACTTCCAGACCTGGGTTGAGGTCAAAGTTCACACTCTATGTATGTATATACTCCTGGAGGAAGGGAATCAAGCTGGAAAATAATAGAAACACTGTACTCAAAACATTAGACAAAGTAAATAAAAGTCCGTTCATGTCTGTACGAGGAGGAGGAAGGCCAAAGATGTAAGAACAGGTTTGTAGGAGAATCCATCAAAATGCTGCCAGTGCTGTGGAAATCAGCGCAGCGCCACAGCTTCAATAAGTGATTGGCTACCTATTAATGCCAGCAGAGCAGTAGCACGCTCAGAGGCAGCTTCTAGTCTGAGCAGAGTATGTACTAAAATTTAACTTCAGCGGGCTGGTTACAACATACAAAGCGCAAGCTAGCTTCTGGGTGCACTTTCACACCTTCCATATGTCTGGAAAGCACTTAAGAGTGAAACCCGATGTAGTGCTGTATTTAGCATTAATCCATCAGCTAGTCTGCGGATTCATCAGCTGATGACGTCATAGCGCTGGAATACAGTTGCTCAGGGGCTTCAGATTCACTCTGCAGTTGTCTTACCCCCAAATTCAGGGCTCATTCTCAGGGGGTAAGACACTGAACTTTCACTTGTGTACGCTTTTTCTGTATGCGTGCATGTGTGTCATCTTCCTAAATTACTCTCTACCATTATTTTGCATATATATTTTAAATTTTCACAATTATTATAGGCAGTATTAGGTTTCATTCTATCATTTTCAAGTAAAATTTCTTCTCATCATCAAATTTCTAACTCATCTCTGACACCCACCCCTATCCTCCTCTTTCTTATACTCTTCACTAAGTTCTATATAACTTCCTTTCAGCTTTCATATTATCTGTGCTCTACTGTTCTCGCCTCCCCTTATTTACTGAGACCAAGTCTCTCATCAAACATGGTGCTCACTGACTCATCTAGCTTTGCTGACAGGGAGAAATACACAGCCTCCTCCTCACTTCTGTGATTGAATCACTAAGAGTATCACATGAATCTTGGAGGAAAACTGCTGCCTCCTTGCATAGGAGGTTCTACATTTTGTGTAGCAGTCATGTCACCAATGGGTTCATCTAATCTTCTCACTCATAAAATATTTGAAAGGTGTAATTATTTAAAGTATTACAGGATTACACATTTATTGGTGTTGACCACATTCAGGGAAACCCTGCAACCACTGTAAAGTGACTGGTTAAAACTTCAGTGGATTGGTGACACAAATGGTGAGTTCTGGTGGTCACAATTGTTTAGTTTATTTAATTTCAACTTTTTAATCTTAACATTAATGGAAAATGGCTCTATTTTCTGATATAATTTTTGTTAATAATAAAGGAAAAGATTCCAGGCAATAGCTATTCTGTCATCCAATACTATTTCTAATCATGAGAAATATCTCTACTGGGGATGCTGATATGGCAAAGAGAATAAGAACACCCAGTCAAGCATGTATAAGATGAGAGTTCTGCATAATTCCTAATCAGAGTGCATTGCTGAATATGTTTCTGCTGATAAATGCTTTCTTATTTTAGAAAATGAATGTACAATTTCCCACTGGAAAAGATAAAAATATATATTTTTTATAATTTTTTATAAATTACACTTTATTCACATTGTACCCCCCCCCGTGAACACCTCCCTCCTCCATTCCCAGTACCCACCCTCCATCCCCCTTCTCAACGCATGCCTCTCCCCAAGTCCATTAATGGGGGAGGTCTTCCTCTACTTCCTTCTGATCCTAGTCTATCAGGTCTCATCAGGAGTGGCTGCATTGTCTTCCTCTGTAGCCTGGTAAGGCTGCTCTCCCCTTAAGGGGAGGTGATCAAAGAACAGGCCAATCAGTTCATGTCAGAGACAGTTCCATTTCCCATTGCTATGGAACCCACTTGGACACTGAACTTTCATGGGCTATGTCTGTGCAGAGATTCTAGGTTATCTCCATGAATGGTCCTTGGTTGGAGCCTGCCACAAAGGGGCTCTGAAAGGCTCTACCCTGCAGGGTATCAAAGCCGATGCTGAGATTTATGGCCAACCTTTGGGCAGAATGCAGGGAATCTTATGAAAGAAGTGAGAAATAGTAAGACCTGGATAGGACAGGAACTCCACAAGGAGAGCAACAGAACCAAAATATTTGGGCACAAGGGTCTTTTCTAAGACAAATATATTTTTTATAGAATTTGCTTTTTGTGCTGTATTTCCACTTATGTTCTGGGGTCTGAATACACAGTTAATAAAAAAATAAAATAAAATAAAACTCCATCCTTGTTAGCTCTCATTATTTATATAGGTTTCCTCTTTTTGCATGAACATTTTCTTCCTGTTCCAGCTGCAAAATGAAGTTTATGTTAATTGAGAGAAGTTAAAACATTATAAAATCCAGTTTTAATGGAAATAGTTTTTTTTATTTGTACAGATTAAATATTAAACAGTGTGTAATTGAAGTCACACATTTTCAGTCCTTCAAATTATGTAAAAATGCCCTTAAGTTGATTTCATATTTATTTAAGAGATATTGTATTTTTCTGCAATTCAATGGAATCGAGAAAACTGCATAGGAAATACTGAAACTAAATTTGAATTAAAACCAATAATACTTAGCACCTCTTTATGTTTACATTTGATATGTTTTTATTCCCAAACAAATCCTGAAGATATGAAAGTGTTTTATTATTTTACAGCTTAGCAATATCTTTACATCATTAGGAAAGTATTCTATCACTCATTGTTTTCTGTCTTTTTTGGGTTTAATTATACTATTTTAAAATGTCTGAGGTACATTTATATCATTTCCAGTTTCTAGTTATTAGGAATAAAGCTGCTATGAACATAGTTGAGCAGTTGTCCATGGATCTTGAGTTACATCTATTCTAATTTTCTGAGGAATCGCCATACTGATTTCCATAAGGTTTGTACAAGTTTACACTCCCAACAATAGAGGAGTGTTCTTCATGCTACACAACCTAGCGAGCATAAGCTGTCACTTGTGTTACTGATATTAGCGATTCTGAAATGTTTAACATGGAATCTCAAACTAGTTTTGATTTGCATTTCCGTGATGTCTAGGAATGTTGAAGTGTTTCTCAGCCATTGATATTCCTTTGATGAGAATTCTCTGTTTATATCTTTACTCTATTTTAATTGGATTATTTGGTTTGTTGATTTCTAGTTTCTTGAATTCTTTATATATTGTTGAATATTGGTCTTCTATAAGATGTGAACTTGCTAAAAATATTTTCCTATTCTGTAGTCTGCCACTTTGTCCCATTGACATTTATGAATTCCTCCCCCAGATGAAGTGTTATGGAAAAGTGATAGCTGATGGAGAAGTAAGAGACAGTTTTCTTTAATAATGTGGCCTCTGGTAGCTCCACCCATGCTCTAGTAGACGACCTCTCATCCAGGAGCACATGGACAGAATAAATTGGACTTAATGGGATATTAATTTTGGGGAGTATGATGATTATTGGTAGATCAGGGAGGAGTTGAGAGAGTTGTGGGAATTGATATGGTCAAAATACATTGTATGAAATGTTCAGAGCTTTTATTTTTTGAGCAGGGAGAAGGAGTTTATTTTATTTTAAACTTAGAATACTCACTCATAAGTAGATATTAGACATATAATATAGCATAAACATACTAAAATCTGTACACCTAAGGAAGCTAATCAGGAAGGAGGACTCTGGTTAAGATGCTCAATCCCCATTCAGAAAGGCAAAAAGGATGGACATCAGAAGGGGGAGAATACAGGGAACAGGACAGGAGCCTACCACAGAGAGCCTCTGAAACGCTATACCCTTCAGGGTATCGAGGCAGATGCTGAGACTCAAGCCAAACTTTGGGCAGAGAGCAGGGAATCTTATGAAAGAAGTGGTAGATAGTAAGACCTGGAGAGGACAGGAGCTCCACAAGGACAGCAACAAATCCAAAAAGTCTGGGTTCAAGGGTCTTTTCTGAAACTGATACTCCAGCCAAGGACTGGACTCATGGAGATGGCCTGAAACCCCTGCACAGAGGTAGCCTATGGCAGTTCAGTATCCAAGTGGGATTCATAGTAATGGAGACAGGGACTGTCTCTGACAGGAACTGATTGGCCTGCTCTTTGATAACCTCCCGCTGAGGAGGGAGCAGCCTTGCCAGGCCACAGAAGAAGACAATGTAGCCACTCCTGATGAGACCTGATAGACTTGGATCAGAGAGAAGGGGAGGAGGACTTCCCTTATCAATGCCTGGGAGAGGGACACAGGTGGGGAAGAGGGAGGGTGGGACCAGGAGGGGAGAGGGAGGGAGGTACAGGGAGGATACAAAGTGAATAAGCTGTAATTAATAAACAGAAAAAGTAAAAGAAAAAAAAACTGAAAAAAAAATCCATCACTGAGGAAAGTTAGGACGAAAACATAAGCTGGAGCCAAAGCAAACACCATGGAGAAATGCTACATATTGGATTGCTCCCTCTGGCTTGCTCAGCTGAGCTGCTGGGGGCTACATCTGTGCAGAGGTTCTAAGTTATCTCTATGAATTGTTCTTGGTTGGAGTATCGGTCTCAGAAAAGACCTCTGTGCCCAGATTTTTTGGTTCTGTTGCTTTCCTTGTGGAGCTCCTGTTACTTCCAGGTCTTTCTGTCTCCCCCTTCTTTCATAAGATTCCCTGCCCAAAGTGTTGTTATGAGTCTCAGCACCTGCTTTGATACTCCACTGGGTACAGTCTTTCAGAGGCCCTCTGTGGTAAGTTCCTGTCCTGTTCCCTGTTCTCTCCTTCTTCTGATGCAGGCAAATGGTGGGAACTAGAAAAGAACATCCATCCTGAGTGAAGTATCACAAAAGCAAAAGGCACACACGGTATATTCTCAGTTATGAGTGGATATTAGACATATAATATAGGATACTCATACTAAAATCTGTACACCTAAAGAAGTTAATCAAGAAGAGGACACTGGATAAGATGCTAAATCTTCATTCAGATTGACATTGGGATGGTCATGTTTGTTTCTAACCTAGGTCTCTGGGCTATCCTGTCATAGGTTTCAGGCTAAACCAGTAGAAACATATTCAGCAATTCATACTGGTTAGAAATTATACAAAACATTACCTTTTATATGATTGATTTAGTATTCTGGCACTTAGGCAGAGGCAGGCAGAAGTCTGTGAATCTGAGGCCAATCTGGTCTACAAAGTGTGATCCAGTATATCCAGGGTTACACAGAAAAACTCAGTCTCAAAAAAACCAAAAAGGTGTGGGGGTGGGATTAAGTGTTCTAAAAAGTTTAATATCTCAAAAATCAATCTTTAGTTAAAACTGCCATTAAAAAATATCATCCTGACTATCTCTGACATGAACTCAATGGCTGGATCTTTGACCCTCCCTTCCCCAAGGGAGAAGCAGCATTGCTAGTCCACAGAAGAGGACATTGCAGCCAGTCCTGAAGATACCTGATAAGCTAAGGCGAGATGGAAGGGGAGGAGGTGCTCCCCTATCAGTGGACTTGGAAAGGGGCAGGGAGGAGATGAGGGAGGGATGGTAGGACTGGGAGGGAATGAGAGATGGGGCTACAGCTGGGATACAAAGTAAATAACCTGTGATTAATATAAAAAGATAATTATTATTAAAAATGATCATCCTGAGTGAGGTATCCCAGAAGCAAAAAGACACACACGGTACATACTCACTTATAAGTGGATGCTAGACATATAATTTAGGATAAACATACTAAAAATCTGTACATCTAAAATTCTAAACAAGAAGGTGGACCCTGGGTAAGATGATCAATCATCACTCGGAAAGACAAACAGGATGGACATTGGAAGAAGAAGAAAACAAGAAATAGGAGAGGAGCCTACCACAAAGGGCCTCTGAAAGACTACCTAGCAGTATATCAAAGCAGATGCTGAGACTCATAACCAAACTTTGGGCAGAGGTGAGGGAATCATATGAAAGAAGGAGGAGTTAGTAAGACCTGGAGAGAACAGGAGTACCAAAAGGAGAGAAACAGAACCAAAAAATCTCTTTTCTGAGACTGATAATCCAACCAAGGACCATTCATGGATATTACCTAGAACCCCTACTCAGATGTAACCCATGGAAGCTCAGTCTCCAAGTGGGTTACCTAGTAATCCGAACAGGGACTGTCTCTGACAGGAACTCAGTGGCTGGCTCTTTGACCCCCTACCCCCACCCAAGGTGGGGAGCAGCCTTGCCAGGCCACAGAGGAGGACATTGCAGCCAGTCCTGAGGAGACCCTGATAAGGGGAGGAGGACCGCCCCTATCAGTGGACTTGGAGAAGGGCATGTGAGGAGATGATGCAGGGAGGGTTGGATTGGGAGGGAATGAGTGAGAGGGCTACAGCTGGGATACAAAGCAAACAAACTAATTAATATAAAAAATAAACATTTTATTAAATAAATTTTATTAACTTCTTGTTATTCAATATACATTTTTGTATGGTTTCTAAAACTCTCCCATTTTAAAATTTGAATACAGATTCTCTGTCCATTTATCATCTTTTAGTTTTATTGCTTAAAAGCACACAAAATGGGGAGAATCTCAAACTTCTCCCACCTTTTTCTGCAAGTATTTGTGAAATGAATTACCATAAGCATACATACAACAAATAGAGTAGTACTAAACAGCAATATTTCTTTCTCAAACGTTTTTTCCATCCCTTACTTTCTGTTTCTCATTTCCATGGCTTATCTTCTTCCTAGGGCTTATAACCTTCTACTTTAGTCAGAGGGATTTGTGCTATGTATCAGGTTTACATGCTGTGTGTGAGCATAACTTCCTCACATATCACATCAAGATTTAACTCTTCTATTAGGGCTTGAGTTTATCATATGTATTTGAAGAAAAATGCACGGTTCCAGGTGCTATATGATAGTCCCATGTGTGTATCTTCTTTATTTATTTATTATTTATTCATTTATTTATTTATTTTTGAGACAGGGTTTCTCTGTGTAGTCTTGGCTTTCCTGGACTCACTTTGTAGACCAGACTGGCCTCAAACTCACAACAAGCCACCTGCCTCTGCTTTCCTGAATGCTGGACTAAAGTAGTGAGCCACCATGCCTGGCTAAAGATTGTTTATTTTGAGCAAAGCTAATGAAGCATTTTACACATATAAATAAACACACTGATATCTATTTAACAGCACTCTAGAGATTTTCCCCTTTTCTTCCAAAAATATTTTTATATAAATTTCATTTTTTTAACTTTAGTTACAGTTTGTTAACTTTGTATCCCTGTTGTATCCTGCTCCCTCTATCCCTCCTAACCCCGCCTTCCCACCCTCATCTTCTCCCTGCCCCTTTCCAAGTCCACTGATAGGGGAGGACCTCCTCCCCTTCCATCTAATACTGGTTTATCAGGTGTCTTCAGGACTGGCTGCAAAGTCCTCCTCTGTGGCCTAGCAGGGCTGGTCCTCCCGGGGAGGGGGGGTTCAAAGAGTCAGCCATTGAATTTTTGTCAGAAACAGTCCCTGTTCACCTTACTAGGGTACCCTTTTGGATACTGAGCTACCATGAGCTACATCTGAGCAGAGGTTTTAGGTTATATCCATACATGGTCCTTGGTTGTTGAAACAGTCTCCTATAAGACCACTGTGCCCAGATATATTTGGTCCTTGTGGAACTCCTGTCCTCTCCAGGTCATGTTAACTCCCCTTCCTCCTTTATTTATTTATTCATTTATTTATTCTTTTATTCATTTATTTATTTATTTATTTATTTATTTATTCATTTATTTATTTATTTATTTATTTATTATTCCCTGCACTCTGCCAAAGTTTTGGTTATGAGTCTTAATATCTGTTTTGATACATTGCTAGGTAGAGTTTTTCAGAGGCCCTCTGTGGTAGGCTCCTGTCCTGTTACTTGTTTGCTCTTACATCCAATGTCCATTATACCTAATCCAAAAGGTTTCCTTTCAGTACAGGAATAGGCCATTTTGTCTTGAACTTCTTTTACCTTCCTCCCTCCCTCCCTATTCCCCACCCATCCCTTACTCCTCAGAGAAGAAAAACTCCACCACCAATTTACCTGAACATAAAAAGTAGCATCAGGATGGAGCATATTCTCTTTCCCTGTGGTCTGGTGAGATAGCACCACCAGTACTTAAAAAAAAATGAATCAAAAAGAGATGTTCATGTCCTCCTGGTATATTTTTCCCTGGCCTTGGTAGGCCCCAGAGAAAGAAGATCCAGACAGTTCTGATGAGACCGGATAGACTAGAGTCAAATAGTAGGGGAGGAAGACCTTCCCTATCAGTTGACTAGGGAAAGGACATAGTGGGGGGAAAGGGAGGATGGAGAGGACCATGAAGAGATGAGAGAGGGGGCTACAGTTGGGATACACAGTGAATACATTGTAAATAATAATAATAATAATAATAATAATAGAGTATACATGTTCTAGGCTTACCAAATTCTCTTTGTGTTTGCTATATCCAGTCGGTATGGGTGATGACATAGCTGATGCCCAGGTGCCTGAGGAATCAAGACATATACTAATGTTATTAAAATTCACTCTGGTTTGCACACAAAGAACAATTTGAATGCCTATTAAACACTGAATTGATGAGGGTATGTAACCTATCATCATTTCTCTCAGAAAAAAAAAAACCATTAATTTTCTAAATAGATTAAATAGATATACCCAGCTCTTCAGTCTGTTTCATGAGCCTGATAACAAAATTTTGAACAGATTTTAGAACTCTAGCCAATGTCACACCCTAACCAAGTGTGAAGTAAGCCAGCTAGGACAGAAAGGGCTACCTGGAATGTCAGAATGGACCTCAGAATCACATTTGTCTGGTTTGGACATGTTTGAAATGTTATGAATGTGAATATGCTAGACAATCGATACAATTTGAGATACTTACATTTTTGGTAAGGAAAAAGCTGTAATGTTAATGTCTTCTATGTTTGAATACAGGAATTAAACTATAGTATGAGAAAACACAAGGCGATGTTTGCAGTTCTAATCTCTCATTGAATTTTTTAAATGGGTCAGTTTGTTTATTAATCATTTCTTTTACCCTGCTCTTTTTGTGAATAGCTACTTTTGGTTCAACTATTCTGACTCACTAGATAGGTATTCTTTCTCTCCTTAGAGTTTTAATACTTTATAGTGACTTATGGAAGTGGAAGGCTTCTCCCAATAAAGACCTTATTTTACCAAAAGACTGAATTTTCACATTCCAAACCCAGCTTTTACTTCAAGAAAATGTGTGTAAATAGCTGGCTCCTTATCTTCATTTTATTCTTGGTAGCCATTTCTTTCAGCCTTTCTGTAATACATTCTTGGTCCTCAGTTCAGCTAGGGTGTGGATGATAAGAGAATCATTTTCAGTTGCTTCCTATCATTCACTAAATTACAGGAGTAATCTCAAATATACTCATTTCTAATCAATTACACCCCATGTCTCTGAGCCAAACTGATGTCCTTCATGCCTTTGCTTTACTGTAAAGTTGTTTGCAAGCTTCTGCTTTGATTCACTTTCTCCCAGTATTGATCATTTCATTTTTCTCTGCCTAGATTTGAATGTGTATATCACTCTCCCAATAAGGAGACTCTTAATGAATCTTGCCTAGTCAGAATTGAGATACTTTTTCTTTTACCATCTATTCTGTCTTTTTTTTAAAAAAAAAAAAATGCCTATTTTTTTATAGGATAGTTCTTTACCTTAACCTTTACCTTCACCTATCTGCAAATGTACGCACCTACTACAATTTGTGTGATTTTGTTTATGGTAGAAAACTTCTTACTCAACCCATATAATAACTAGATTGAAAAACTTGTTCTGTTAATATTCTGGGTTTTAGGAAACTATTATGATGGCTTCATCAAATAGAATAACTTATACTCATGTTGAATGTATCAAATTTATACTACCACTTTTAAAATCTATCACATGCTATAATTAGGATTCGATTCATTAAATATTCTGTTCAAATAGTTGAATGTCTGTCCCTTAGGTTTTCAAAGCAATATCTCCACTGACTGAATGTCTGTCAAATATAGAAGATTAACTATTTTTATATTAACTGGACAGAGACATCAAAAGGCAATTTGCTATAGCCAATGCCATTCTTTTATATATATCCATTGTTTACTTGCATTTAAATAATTCTTTTATTACCAAATAGTTCTGTAAGGTTGTTTTGAAGACTACAACCTAAGAATATCTTTGAATCAATGTTTAGTTTTATGCGTGCATAACATTATATCTGAGCACATAAACGTCAAGTAGTCTATCATCTAAAAGTTATGGGATTCTTAAGAATTTAGGAGACATTGGCCTTGACCTGTTGATCTCCATCTGCCTGAGAAATAGACTATGTCAAGACCATCTGACTATCAACTTTCACGGATCTCACTGGTTGGCTGTCATTGCCTGCAGCATCTCCCTAGGGACTTCTGAGAAACATTTGAATTGCTAATGACAGAAAAGATTATCAAGGCAACTGAAACCCAGATGGTGGTCAGGTGTATATTGAGATCAACCAAAAATTAAACTGAAATTGCTGTTCACAAATAATAATAATAATAATAATAATAATAATAATAATGTTAGAGATGTCAGCCATGGCCAGTCAATTAAGTCACCTTTTGATTCTTCTGACACTGTACTAAGCACAGTCTAATTCCTGCCAGGATCCATCTCCCCACCATGTAACAGAAACCTCACTATTACCACCTACAGGAATATACTAAATGCAGAAAACACAGGGAAACAATTCAAAGGCTGACATCCTCACTACACATGTATTTTTTTTAATACTATGACAATGGATGTAAGACGTATAATAAAATAACCAGAGTAGGGTTGGGGGACAGTGGGTGGGGGAAGAAACAGGAGAATCGTAAGAAATTATTGAACTATCAGTCTACACAAAAATTCAAGCTTCAAACTCAGGGAGGAACTCTGTCTCAAAAAAAAGAAAAAAGGCAGAGAGAGTAAGTACTGAGGAAATACACAAGGATATTAGTTCAGGACTCTGTAGGCAACTCACATGAGTGAGCTCACTTCCACACACATGTACATGCACATATATAGCATAATATGCACACATACACAAAATATGTCATGGAGATAACCCATTTGATAAGTAGTTCGAAAAGTGTTTCTGCAAAAAAAAAAATATGTACTTTAAGTCTTATATAATACTAAAATTTTTATGGAGTGATGCCTCAGGTTACCTTAATCTCTCTGAAGCTCCTGCTCATTTCCGTAAGAAGCTATAATCCATCAGGTCACAAAGATTTACTCAAACCACAGCATGCTGATAAAATACTAGATTACGCAAGGATTTTGCAAGCTACCTCTTAATAAACTGCCACAAATCAATGAAAGAATGGTTTACGGCAACGCGTTACATGTTGCTGATGTTTTTATTGCTTCGTCTTCTTTAGGGATTTCAGTGTGTCGCAGTCTTCTCTACCTTTCTGCTATTTTTTAATATTTGTCGCAATATACTTGACAACTGTAATAACAGGGACTTTGAGCCAGCGACACATAATAAAAATAAATGAAGTAAGTATCCTCAACTAGTAGGACCGTCAGAAGTCAGTCGACAAGGACCACGTCAGCAGCTGTACAAATTAAGCGCTGCTACCCTGTTTCCTAACTTTCTCAAACAACAAAGCAGGCATTCTCTGTAGACAGCATAGGTTGCATCAGGCATGAGCATTTTCTCCACAAATTCCCGATGTGACTCATCAGCACTGACACATTTAGTCACAGGAGTTAACAGTCTCCAAGGTACATTTTAGTGATCTTCTATTTTTTTTAATTTACATCAATATCAACCTTAGCTTGAATCCCAGAACTATGAGCATCATTTTGATATCCTTGCTGAACATATGTGATAATTAGTTTCAACCATCAATTTGACAACATTTAGAAAGACCTGGAAAGAAAGTTTCAGTGAACTACTGTCTGGGTAACGTTGGCTATCATGTATGATTATAGGGGAGTACATCAATTATGCCAATTGATATTGGGGTACCCAGCTCACTATGCACAACATCATTTCCTGGCATTAGATTCTAGGCTTGGTAAGTGTGGAGAAGGTGAGCTGAGTGTTATGCATGTAGGTACTCACTTCATTCTACTCTTGGCTGAAGATGTGCTAAAAGGAGCTGTTTTCATTCCCACTGCCTAGACTAGAATTTGATGATGGGCTGTAGTATGGATTGCAAGGTAAAAGAAAACATTTCTCCCCTAAGTTGCTTTTAGTAAGGGTATTATTTAACATCAGCAGAAATGGAACTAAAATATCATCTAATGATCTTTTTCTATATATCAAACTTTGAAATATTTCTGTTGTAGAAACATTCATTTCATGGATGAAGAGCTGTTTCAGCGGGTAAGAAATCCCCAACACTCAAGCAAAAAGCCACATTTCTCTGCACAGATCAGTAAATCTAGAAATGTGAGGAAAATCAATGAGTCTCATGGTCACCAGCCTAGCTCCACAGTAGGGGAGAGCCATGTTCTCAAGGAAATAATACAGGATTAATAGAGCCAGCCATATGACATATAAATGTGACTGTACAAACTTCCACACACATATGCACTTATACCTCAAACTAACACAAAAAATAAAGTAAAATCATAAATAAAAGAAAGAAATATCAGAAATTATAAGACAGCTATATTAAAAAATATGTGAACACAAATCTCTAAAATGATAATAATTTATCCAATAGGCAGTCATTGCTCATCTACGGTCACAAGAAGTTATAATTTCTCTAAGTTGAAAAATCACAGTTCTCATACATGGCTGGGTTAAAATTCAGATGGTATACACTTAGTGTCACAATCGATTGAAAAAGAGTTCCATTTTCATCCTCTGTTCAATTATGAATCCAAGTGCTCTGGCCATAACTATATAATTACATATTCAACATTTGTCTTTTATTACTTTGTGAATCTCTTTTATTACTTTGTGAATCTTTTTGACACATGATTTCTAAGGAAGAATAGACAAGTATTCTAGGGTGATGTGATCAATTTACAAAAAATTATTCTTTTTAATAATAAAGAGAATTTGGAAAATGTTTATTTAATTGCTCCCCCTACTATCAGTTAGATCCAATCTGGAAACAGAAATTGCACAGTAAAAAAATAAAATAAAGAGAAAATGTTTAATGAACAGTATATTTTATCTGCAATGAGACTTCCTATAAAGGAATATGGAAGTACATACACACACACACACACACACACACACACACACACACACACACACTTGGCTTCAGACCTCCTGTGAAAAACTGTGACTGAGATCACTCCATAACCAGTTATCTAGAATATCCATACAGGCTAACAATAAATATTCCCAAGTGTCAGTGGAAAACTGAGATTGGTCACCACCCACTGGCACATATGCTAGCCTCATTAATATGTTCAGATGACACTCCCTAAGCACTGGTGGAAATTTTTTCACAAACTGCTTGCTCAGCTTTCACAACTGTCTGGCTGATGTCTACTTTTTAATTTTTTTTATACTTTATTCACCTTATATCCCAATTGTATCCTCCTCCCTATCTCCTACCTGTCCCACCCTCCCTCTGTCTTCCCCCCACCTCTCTCCCCTAGTCCACTGAAAGGGGGCTCCTCCTCCCTTAATGTCTGACCCTAGCCTATCAAGTCTCATCAGGACTGCCTGGAACCTCTTCGTCTGTGGGCTGTCTAGGTCACCCCACCAGAGGGAAGTAATCAAAGATCAAGCAGCCTAGTTCATGTTAGAGGCAGCCCTGCTTCCCTTACTATGGAATTCACATGGAGACTGAGCTGCCTATGAGCTTCATCCAAGCAGGGGATCTAGGTCCTCTCCATTCATGGTCCTTGGTTGATTCATCAGTTTTTGCTGGCCTTACTGGGCCCATATTTTTTTTTTTAATTTGTTGGTCTCATTGTGGAGATTTTGTACTCTACATGTCCTTCTATCCCCCTTTGCATCTTCCATAAGACTCCCTGTGCTAGATAGAGACTTTCAAAGGCCTTCTGTGGTGAGCTCCTGTCCTGTTACTTTTGTATCAAAGCAGATGCTGAGACTCATAACCAAACCTTCAGTAGAGTGCAGGGAATCATATGAAAGAAGGGGAGTTAGTATGGCCTACAAAGGACAGGAGTTCTACAGGGACCAAATATACCAGAGCACAGGGGTCTTCTATGATACTGTTTCTCCAACCAAGAACTATATATGGATATAAACTAGAACCCCTGCTCAGATGTAGCCCATGTTAGCTCAGTATCCAAGTAGGTTCCCTAGTAAAGGGAAAAAGGACTATTTCTGACATGAACTCAAGGGCGTGCTCTTTGACACCCCCCCCCCCCAAGGGAGGAGTAGCCTTGCTAGGCTACAGTGGAGGACATTACAGCCAGTCCTGAAGATATCTGATAAACTAGGGTCAGATGGAAGGGGAGGAGGACCTCCCCTATCAGTGGACTTGGAAAGGGTCAGGGAGGAGATGAGGGAGGGTAGGATTGGGAGGGAATGAGAGAAGGGGTTAGGGCTGGGATACAAAGTAATAAACTGTGATTAATATAAAAAATAAAAATTTTATTTTTAAAAAAGAGAAAAAATAAAAACAAGCAAATCATGAAATTTGTAGCTAAAAAAAAAAAAAAAAACTCCCTGTGTTTTGCCCAAAGGTTGGCTGAGAGTCTGTGCATCTGCCTCGATCCACTGCTGGATGGAGTTTTCAGAGGATATTTGTGGTAGGCTTCCAGCCTGTATCCTCTCTTCTGCCACTTCCAGTGTCTAACCTGTTTGTCTTCTCAATGACAATTAAGCATCTTCCCTAGGGTCCTACTTGTTGCTTAGCTTCTTTAGGACTGTAGATTTTAGTATGTTGTCCCTCTATTATATGGCTAATATCCACTTATAAGTTAATATATATCATGGGTGTATTTCTGCTTCTGGGTTACCTCACTCAGAATGATCTTTTCTAGTTCCATCCATTTGCCTGAAAATTTCATGATTTCCTTCCTTTTAAGAGATGAGTACTATTCCATTGTATAAATATGCCACAATTTCTGTATCCATTTTTTGGTTGAGGGATAACCAGGTTGTATCCAGAGTCTGGCTATTATGAATAATACTTCTATGAACATAGTTGAGCAAATGTCCTTGTTGTATGGTGGAGCAATTCTTCAGATATGTGCCAAGGAGTAGTATAGCTAGGTCTTGAGGTAGTACTATTCCTAAATATCTGAGAACACCCCAGACTGATTTCTAAAGTAGTTGTAAAAGTTTACATTCCCACCAGCAATGGAGGAGGCATCCCCATTCTCCATATCCTCTCCAGCATGTTCTCATTTAAATTTTTTATCTTAGCCATTCTGATGGGTGTAAGATGGAATCTCAGAGTGATTTTGATTTGCATTTCCCTGATGACTAAGGATGTTTAGCATTTCTTTATGTGTTTCTCTGCATTTGAAATTCTTCTGTTGAGAATTCTGTTTAGCATTGTACCCCATTGTTAATAGGATTATTTGTTGGTGTTTAATTTCTTAAATTCTTTATATATTCTGGATACTATCCCTCTGACTTATGTAGGGTTGATGAAGAACTTTCCCAATCTGTAGGCTGTTGTTTTGTTCTGATGACAGTGTCCTTTACTTTATAGAATATTTTCCTTTTCATCAGGTCCATTTATTAGTTGTTGATCATAGAGCCTGTGCTGTTGGTGTTCTGCTCAGAAAGTTGTCTCCTGTGCCAAAGAAATCAAGGCTCTCCCCTAATTTTTCTTTTAACCGATTTAGTGTGTCTGGTTTTATGTTTAGGTCTTTGATCCACTTGGACTTTTGTGCAGGGTGATAAATATAGGTTTATTTGCAATTTTCTACAGGTAGACATCCAATTAGACCAGCACTATTTGTTGAAGATGCTATTTTTATTCCATTGTATGGTTTGGGCTTCTTCATAAAAAATAACCTAGAACCCCTGCACAGATGTAGTCCATGGCAGTGTAGTGTCCAAGTGGGTTACATAGTAATGGGAAGAGGGACTGTCTCTGTCATAATATGATAAGCCTGTCCTTTGATCACCTCCCCCTGAGGGGAGACCAGCCTTACCAGGCTACAGAAGATGATAATGCAGCCATTCTTGATGTGATTTGATAGACTAAGATCAGAAGGAAGGAGAGGAGAACCTCCCCTCTCAGTGGACTTGGGGAGGGGCATGCACGAAGAAGGGGGAGAGAGGGTGGGACCAGGAGGCGAGGAGGGAAGGGCTTATGGGAGGATACAAAGTGAATAAACTGTAATTAATAAAAAAAAGAAAAAAATACTTTGTTAACCAATAAAAAAAAAAATCAGGTGTCCATAGGTGTGTTTATTTTTGGGTCATTGATTCAATTTCATTGATCCACCACTCTGTGTCTATGCCAGTACCATGCAGTTTTTATAACTCTTGCTGTATAGTACAGCTTAAGAGCAGGGATGGAGATACCTCCAGAAGATTTTTTTATTATAATGGATTGTTTTAGCTATTTTGTTTTGGTTTTTGTTTGTTTGTTTGTTTGTTTTTTCAAATGAAGTTGAAAATTGTCCTTTCAAGGTCTGTAAAGTATTATGCTAGTATTTTGATGGGAATTGCACTGAATTTGTTGACTGCTTTTGGCAAGATGGCTTTTTTTACTTTGTAAATCCTACTGATTCATGAGCACTGGAGATCTCTCTATCCTCTGATATATTTAATATCATTCTTCAGAGACTTGTTTTTTATACAAGTCTTTCGCTTGCTTCAACATAGTTGCACCAAAATACTTTATTTTGCTGTTGTTGTTTTGTGGCTATTGTGAAAGGTGTTGTTTCCATAGTTTCTTACTCAACCCATTTGTCTTTTGTATACAGGAGGGCTACTGATTTTTTTTGAGTTAATTTTGTATCTAGTCACTTTGTTGAAGGTGTTTATCAGCTGTAGAAGTTCTCTGGTAGAATTTTTGGTTGCACTCAAGTGTACTATCATATCATTGGTGAATAATGATAGTTTGACTTCTTCCTTTCCAATTCGTATTCCCCTGATCTCCTTCAGTTGTCTTATTGCTCTAGCTATGATATTACATACTATATTGAAGAGACAAGGAGAGAGAAGACAGCCTTGCCTTAGCCCCAATTTATGTGGAATTGATTTAATTTATCTCTGTTTAGCTTGATGTTGGCTATTACCTTCCTATATAAAGCTTTTACTATGTTTACATATGTACCTTGTATCCCTGATCTCTGCAAGACTTCAAACATTAAAGGGTGTTGAATTTTGCCAAATGCTTTTTCGACATCTAAGGAGATGATCATACCATTTTCCTTATTCGTTTAGATGATCATGTGGTTTTCTTTGTTTGTTAATATGATGGATTACATTGATGGATTTCAGTTTATTGAACTGGTACTGCAAGCCTGTTCCCAGTAGATGATATCTTTGAGGTGTTCATTGATTCATTATGGGAGTATTTTATTGAGTATTTTTACATCAAAAATTATATGGCAAATTGGATTGAAATTCTCTTTTTTTGTTGGGTCTTTGTGCAGTTTAGGTATAAAGGTGATTTTGGCCTCATAGAATGAATTTGCTAATTTTTCTTCATTTTTATTTTGTGGAATAGATTAAAGAGTATAGGTATTAGCTCTTTGAAGGTCTGGTAGAATTCTGATACTGTCATTATTTATCTGCTTAGTTTCTGTTTTGATGACCTATCCTTTGGTGAGAATGGAGTGCCGAAATCTTCCACTATTAATGTGTGAGGAGGTATATGCAGTTTAAGCTTTAGTAATGTTTCTTTTACAAATGGGGGTGCCCTTGTATTTGGGGCATAGATGTTCAGAATTGAGATGTTTTCTTGGTGGAATTTCCCTTCGATGAATATGAAGTATCCTTCCTCATCCCCTTTGATTAATTTTTGTTGAAAATCTATTTTATTATATATTAGAATGGCTACTCCAGCTTCCTTCTTGGGTTCATTTTCTTTTTTCTTTTCTTTTTTTTACCTTTACTTCATCATTTATTTTTATTTATTTTTATTATTAGTGACAGTTTACTGCTTTGTATCCTAGCTGTAGCCCACTCCCTCATTCCCTCCCAATCTCACACTCCCTCCAGCATCTCCTCCCTGCCCCTTTCCAAGTCCACTGATTGGGGAGGACCTCCTCCCCTTTCATCTGACCCTGTTTTATCAGGTAAAACAGGACTGGCTGAAAAGTCCTCCTCTGTGGCCTAGCAGGACTGCTCCTTCCTTGGGAGGTGGGGAGGTCAAAGAGCCTGCCATTGAGTTCATATCAGAAATAGTCCTTTTTCCCCTTACTAGAGAAAACCAATTGGTTACTGAGCTACCACGGGCTACATCTGAGCAGAGGTTCTAGGTTATATCCATACATGGTCCTTGTGGAACTCCTAGTCTCTCCACATCATACTAACTCCCCCTTATTTCATGATTCCCTGCACTCTGCTGAAGGCTTGCTTATGAGCTTTGGAACAATGTTTTCAATTGCTTCCTTGGGTCTGGAGTGTCAGTCATGGAGCCTGTGGTTGGAACTGCTCACCTGGCCCAGGATGGTGAGAATAGGCCCAGAGTGGAGTTTGTAACCTGGAGTCCCTGGTAAGAGAACGTGTCTACAGGATGGTGAGAGCTGGCCTTCAGTCGGTACCCAGAAGGTGTCCACAGGACAGTGAGAGTGAGCACCCAAGGTCGGAGCCTAGAGCTGTCTGTAACAGAAAGGTATCCACAGATGATGGGCTAGCATAGTTGGCCTTTGGCTCCAGAAGGGCTGGGCGGGAGCCCAGAAATTTTTTCAGGTTTTAGCCAGTTGGCCTGAAGATGGACCCGTGACTTTTCTTTTTCACTTGAAAAACCCAGATGTCGGGGGTTTGGGAACAACAGTATGGCCTGCATGTCACCCTGCTCTCACTGCTGATATGCCTTTCTGATACTCTGCATGGTCAGCACTGTGGTCTAGGATCTGCTCCTCAGTGATATATTGAACTACACACTACTAACACATGAATAATATAAATAACCAGAACAGAAAGAGGAACCGTTTCTATTTTATTGTCTTTACAGTTACCCTCTACTGACAAGCTCAAAGTCAAGCAGCTGCCGAGGAGATGCATTTGTGAGGAGTTTTGAAGAGAATATAAAGACAGGTAGATTTCTATATGTACTCATAACCAACCCAGCTTCCGTCACTAATCAATTTGTTCCCTAATTAAAAAAGTGACCTTAAAAATGCAGAAAACCAGGTAGAAAGAAAAGTATGCAACTTAAAATTATAGATAAAGCTGATAGTAAGTTGTTGTTAATTAAATATAAATTGCCAAAAATAAAAGGAGGATTCCCGAAGTGGGGAAACTTAGTCTAAATGTGATTATTTGACATTTTGGGGATTTATTCATTTACTTACTTATAGAAAATTAATGTCTTATCTTGGTCATTGAAGCCAATTTATTAGTCATTGTCTAATTAAGTCTGTTCAGAGTTCAAATTTAGAGCAGTTCAGTAACTCATGAGAAAATAATGCACATTATGCAAGCAGAAGGACTAGTCTGGCTCCCAGTGAGTCTTAAGTAAACCTCCTCATAGACAGTCATTAATTTATTTACATTTAAAAAGCAATGTAAATTCATGCAACTGTTTCTTTCCAGACATTTATTGATGATTAATAATAACTCAGAACAATTTTGTTAGCATATATCATGTTTCATACTGAAAGTGGGCTGAATATTTACCAACTAAATGGGCTTCTCTTAAATCTAAACTCCCACAGATCTTTGTATTAACAAGGAGAATTTAAAAGATGACCACGGTATGCTTTTTTCTATATCTGTTTTTGTTTGTTTGTTTGTTTTACCATAATATCTATTTAAATGAAAAGGATTAGAGTAGCTTGCTATGAATAAAATATAAAGGTAAAATAACATTTATTTAAAGTCTCTCTCCCTCTTCTCCCCCACACAGCATCTCTCCCATAAGCCTCACACTTTTATTCCTTTTATCTTTATTTCACTTTACAGTCTTGGTGTAGCTCCATCCCTCCTCCCTTCCCATTCCCAGCCTACATCACTCTCCCCCCTACCTCTTCTCTTTTCCTTCCAGCCCAGCTCATCAAGTTGCATCAGGACTCAGCATATTGTCTTTCCATGTGCCTGGGGGAAGTGATCTAAAAGATGGACAGTGAGTCCATGTCCCATACAGTTCTGACTTCCCTTACTAGAGGACTTTCATGAAGCCTAAGCTACAAATCTGCTATATCTTTGTAAGGGGCCTAGGTCCAGGTCATACACGGTCCTTGGTTTATACTTCAGTCTCAACAAGCCCATCTGGGCCCTAGTTATCTGGTTCTGTTGGTTTTCTTGTAGAGCTAATGTCCCTCCAGATCCTTTTCTCTTTCCTCCCAGTTTTCCACAAGACTCCCTACGTATTGCCCATGTTTGGCTGTGAGTCTTGGCATCTGTTTTAAGGGGTTGCTGGACAGAGCCTCTCAGGGGACAACTCTTTCAAGCTCCTGTCTGTAAGCTTAGCAAAGTATCCTTCAAAGTGTCAGGGGATGGCACTCTTTGATAGGGTAGGTCTTTGTTTGGTTCAGTATTCCCTCAGTCTCTACTCTATCTGCTCTATCTTTATCCCTGCACATCTTGTAGGCAGGGTATTTTGGGTGTATACCCAAAAGACCATACCACAAGGATACTTGCTCAAATATCTTCATAGCAGCTTTATTCACAATACCCAGAATCTGGAAACACCCTAAATGTCCCTCAGCCAAAAAATGAATAATAAACCTGTGGCACATTTACACAATGGAATACAGCTCAGCTATTAAAAACAAGGTAATCATGAAATTTGCAGGCAATGGATGGAACCAGAAAAGATCATCCTGAGTGAAATAACCCAGACCCAGAAAGACACATATAGTATGTACTCACTTATAAGTGGATTTTAATCATATAGTACAAGAGAGGCAGGGATACTAGGAGACATAGACTCAAAGAAGATAAGTATCATAGAGGATCCTAGGGAGGATTCATCAGTCTCACTTGGAAGGGGAAATAAAATAGAGGTAGTGACTGAAGAGAGGGAACGAAGTAGGAGAAGAGACACAGAGAGTTAAGAGGGTGAAGATCAGACCTGGGGAGAGTGAGGGCTAGAGGACAGAAGGCCTGTAGAGAAAAGAGAAACTGAGGGTGGGGCCATCTCTGTGACAAACTGGACACCTAAGTCAGGGCAGCTCCTGAGAACATATAAGTGGAACTCAAGTAGAGACTCCTAGTAGCAGTGGTCATGGAGACTGAAGAATACAGCCTCTAATTAGACCTGTCTGGGACTTTCAAATAGATTAGTGAAGTAAACTAACAGACCTGCACTGTGGCTTAGGACCCAAACTTTAAGACATGAGAACTAACGCTCCTAGTGGTACCTTTGGGATAGTCAAGAAATAAAAACAAAACAAAACAAAAATCTTTCAGAAAACTTGAAAAGACTACAAAATGAAACTTTATGTTTCAGAATAATATCGCCACTGTCAAGTGTGTGTGTCTGTGTGTTTATTTCAGTTTTTAAAAGTAAACCATCTTTACTTTTAAAGACTGTTCCCAAGTGTTGAGACTAAAGATGTACACAACCACCACCCATTTGTTAGCTGTCCCTCAACAAAAGAATAGATTTTTAAGATGTGGTACATTTATACCATGAAATATTACTCAACTGTCAAAAACAATCACGTCATGAGAACTAGAAAAAAATTTTCCTGAGTGAAGTTATCTAGACCCAGAAAGACAAAATCTGATATGTACTTACTTATAATTGGAAAAAAGCCATTATGTAAAGGATAGTGATGCTATAACCCAGAGACCCAAGAGGTTAACTAACAGGAAGAGCTGAAAGGGCAGTGCATGGATCTCCCTGGTAAAGGGAAATAGAATAGATTTCATAGGTAGAGTGGTAGCAGGTGGTAATGATAACAGAAAGGATTGTGCTGGGTGAGGGAGTGGACAAGGAGAGTACTAGCTGAGATTACTGAGACTGGGGAGAATTTGGGAGACATTCATTTGTCTCCAGGGCTAAAGCCTTGAATGACTGTCAGCTGTGATGTTCCTACCGCCTTCATTTCTAGTTAGATTTAGTTTTCTACTCTGGAAAAGTTTGTACAATGGTTAATCTCTCAAAGGTACAAAATAATTCACTTATAAATTCTACTACCACTATGAAAATTCTCTTTCTGTGAAGAAGTTTCATTATAGTTTCAATATAGTTTACATGTATAGATGCATAATACATATATATATATATATATACACATATATATACACACACAGTTTGAATACATATGAAATATGGCATCTAAACTGAAAATAACATATGTGTGATATATGAATATAGAGTTTTCATTCTTCAATATTAGTTACAATTTGTTAACTTTGTATCCCTGTTGTATCCCGCACCCTCTTTCCCTCCCAATGCCACCCTCCCTCCCTCATTCCTCCCTGCCCCTTTCCAAGTCCACTGATAGGGGAGGACCTCCTCCCCTTTCATCTGATACTGGTTTATCAAGTATCTTCAGGGCTGGCTCCAAAGTCCTCCTATGTGACCTAGCAGGGCTGATCGTCCCTCAGGGGAGGGGAGGTCAAAGGGCCTGCCATTGAGTTCATGTCAGAAACAATCTCTGTTCCCCTTATTAGAGTACCCACTTGGATACTGAGCTACCATGAGCTACATCTGAGCAGAGGTTCTAGGTTACATCCATTCACGGTCCTTGTTTGGAGAAACAGTCTCATAAAAGACCCCTGTGCCCAGATATATTTGGTCCTTGTGGAGCTCCTGTCCTATCCAGGTCATATTAATTCCCCCTGTTTTTATGATTCCCTGCACTCTGCCGAAGGTGTGGTTATGAGTCTTAATATCTGCTTTGATACACTGCTAGGTAGAGTCTTTCAGAAGCCCTCTGTGGTAGGCTCCTGTCCTGTTACTTGTTTGCTCCTACATCCAATGTCCATCCCATTTGTCTTTCTAAGTGAGGACTGATCATTGTACACCGTGTCCTCTTGCTCGTTTATCTTCTTTAGGTGTATAGATTTCAGTAGGTTTATCCTATCTTATAGGTCTATATAAGTGAGTATATACCGTGTGTGTTTTTCTGCTTATGGGACACCTCACCCAGGATGATCATTTCTAGGTCCCACCATTTGCCTGCAGATTTCATGATTTCCTCGTTTTAAATTGCTGAGTAGTATTCCATGACTGTTGCTACATCAAGGGTGCAAGGAATATGGAGGTGACAGCTTTCTAACCCACAACAGTCAGTGCCACATGAGAATGGGCAGATGCCTCTGGAATTAGGAGACTTAGATCCATTTGAGTCCTATCTCAAGAGTGGCATAGCAGGGTAAGATTGTAGTTCTGTTTCTAGTTTTTAAGACACTTCTATACTGATGTCCATACTGGTTTTACTTTTTATATCCTTACAAGTAAGGGTTTCTTTCATCACACAAACTGGCCAGTTTTTGTCATTATTCATTCTTTCAGTGAGATAAACCTGAAAAGAGTGAATATTTTGTAGATAAAAAAAAAAAAAACTGAGCACATTTGAAAGATTCTAACTAGCAGTGTTTTCAAAGCAAAGACTCATGACCAAACCTTTGGCAGAGTACAGGGAATCATAAGAAAGAAGGGGAGTTAGTCTGATGGGGAAAGGATAGGAGCTCCACAAGGACGAAATATATCTGGGCACAGGGTCTTTTCTGAGACTGACATTCAACCAAGGACCATGTATGGATATAACCTAGAACCTCTGCTCAGTTGTAGCCTGTGGTAGCTCAGTAACCAATTGGTTTCCCATAGTGAGGGGAACAAGGACTATTTCTAACAGGAACTCAATGGCTGGCTCTTTGGCCTCTCCACCCCCCAAGGGAGGAGCAGTCCTGTTAGGCCACAGAGGAGAGCTTTGCAGCCAGTCCTGAAGATACCTGATAAAACAGGATCAGATGAATGGGGAGGAGGTCCCCCCTATCAGTGTACTTGGAAAGGGGCATGGTGGAGATGAGGGAGGGAGAGAGGGACTGGGAGGGAATGAGGGATTCGGACACGGCTGGGATACAGAGTTAATAAAATATAACTGATAAGAAAAAAATAAAATTAAAAAAAAGAAAAAAAATTGCCTCAACATGATAAGAATAAATTTGTAAACTTATTAAATTTCATATTCATTTTTGGTGTTTTTCTGGCACTAGTAACTATAGATAGATAGATAGATAGATAGATAGATAGATAGATAGATAGATAGATGATAGATAGATAGATAGATAGATAGATAGATAGATAGATAGATTATATATGAGTGCATATATTGCTATCACCTTTTCTACCCAGTACTGTACCATAAGTGATTAATAAAATAACATAACAAAACAAATACCTGAAAAGTTTTAACATAATCATACTTGGGATAAATACAGAAGGATTACTAATAGTCTTTATTGCTTTATGAAAAAAAATCTTAGAACTGTTTATTTAATATATTTAGAAAAAGCATGTATTATGAATCAATTTTTATGATATTCAAATTTATTCAGAATAATTACTTTGGTGACAACTAATGACAAAGATAATTTTAGGACCTACCTATGTAGGTGTGATGATTCCGATTGTATGAAAACTCATTCATCTGATGAGTAAGAAATACATGCTTAGCTATATATATACACATTTTTTTTCTGCCTTTGAGGCTCACTGGTTTTACAGAAGTTGGGAAGATTCATAAATGTAATTTCCAGTAGCTTTGTGTGAGTCATCTATGTCAAGAGGGAAATCTCTTGCTGCCACAGGACATCTTATTTAGAATTCCTTTGGTCAAATAGTGGCCATTTGAAACAGGTCAGTTTATGATCTTTGGCATGGAAGCTGTTTGGAGTTTGTTTGCTGTAGAAACGGTAAATCATAGGCAAGGCACAATTCTAATTTTAGCAGCAATTACAAGAAATATGCTGTTGCATAAATGTGTCCACACAATATATAGCAGAGGAAACAGGAGATGGAATTACATAGAGAATTTGATTGCTTTGTAAGACACCGATTACTGGTCCCTCATAGTGAGTGTAAATCTATAACATGGTTTGTCTGTGTAGCTCAGGCTGTCCTGCCTGTCGTGTATTACCTGAATATTTTCACAATAATATTTCTATTACTTTCTTCTCACCGACTCTCACACAAACTCATGTCTCATCTGTGTCATTCTGTATCTTTTTATTTAGGATACTTACTTGTGTGTAGGGTTTTAACATAAAGAATAAAGGATACTGTTTTGATAATATCTAAGTGTCACTAGAAAGGACGGCTAAAGTACAAATTCCTAGATGTTGATTGAAATATTTGCTTGGAACATCAAGTAAAGTATGTTAGTCACCTTCAGTTTTAGTAAGCTACAATTCATGGAAATATTTATACATACAAAGAGATCTTCCCTAAGATCTGTTAGCTGTGTGATTTGTGTTTGGTGTCCTGCTCCAAAACTCTAAGCAACTGATCCTCTGTTGACTCATGAGGAAGCTGGCTCCTCCTCAATATATTTGCTGCATCCTAATAAGAAAGATCTTATGAAGTCATCCACTTATGCATAGTCCGTACTCATATCCAATTAACACAAGTTCCCTACTATAAGCAATAAACTTCAATTAGTTTGATTATAATCACTAAATAGAAGAGAATCAGTTCTTTCCTCAGGGGACTTATAGAAGAAAAAAGAGATATCCAAATATTACAGCATATTTTTAAAAAGCTACATACACTAAACTTTTGTATTTTATGGCATATTATAAATGCTATGGGAAATATTTGGGAATTTTAGTCTTTAGGGACAAAAAAATCTAATTTTAGATAAAGATAAATCTCATTGCAGCAATGACATTTTGGCAAAGGTTTGAATGGAGTAGGCATTTGGGTAGAAGGAAAAACATTATTCTTGGAAGAAGGTCAAAGGACAGATGCCACTTTTGGCTAAGAGAGTGTTTGAGGTGTTCCATGAATGTGAAGATGGCTAGATTATGTGTTCTCAACAAAACAAGGGGAAAAACATCCTGTGAAGACTTACCAAAGTTTCAGAGAGCCAGAAGTGCAGAGGGTTCTGGATGTGGCATTTACTCTGAATGGCAGATGAATTGCTTATACACCTCAGGCAACGGAGACACATACGGTGTCATGTTCTAAAGAACACGGCTGGTTCAAGAGGAGACTTTCAGGAAAACATGGAAGCAGCATTGAAATCCTTAGTGTGACTACTCAAGGCTACATATTAGAGAGCTGTACTAATATGTTATAGGTACATAAGTTCAAATAAAACATTTACTGATATATCCTAAAGAGACACTTCAAAATAATTCTTTGTTATACCTATAATTTTGTCATTTAGTAAAGATTAAATAAAACTTGCATACCAACGAGATGGGTGTGTTATAAAGAATTGTATATTTGTATGGGAGAGGTTGGAGGGAGGAAATTAAGGGAAAGATTTATTAACTATATTTTTAAAAAATTTAAAAATTAAGCTTATGTGGATTTAAAACCTGGAGATTATTCAATGCTTTTCAAAGTTCACCCATATTTTATTTTATATTTGAATTCTGAATATGTCATTTTGCATAAAACAACACAAAATTATAAAAACTATGTTTAGAGCTATTTCAGGATTTGTTAGAAATTCTGTTCTAACCTTTAAACAAATTGCTTTTATGATTTTTTTTCTAAACTCAAGTCAGCATCTTCCACAGAAACTTTTAACATCATTCTACATACACATTTTAGAAATAATAGTGTTTTGTTTTGTTAGATTTCAGGGTGGGGTATACAGCTCGATGGTTACAAGAAAGCCCTGTGTTTATTCTTTAGTGTTCAGAAAAACATTCTTTGTTTTCTTTAATTAAACCATTGTGTCACTGTAAAAGCAAAAACCTTCATGTACATTGCAAAACGAATGGTTTTCATAACATACAATGCTCTTGGATCTGAGCCAATGAGCTTTAGTTTGTTCCTTTTTTTTAAATGCTTCACTTTTTTGATGTTATGTCGCACATAGTGCAAAGTGCACATGTTGTGTGTAGAGAATCAGGGCCCCAGTGAGATTGTGCAACACAAAGCAGGCAGAGATTGGCACAAACGCCTTGAATTCATTTCACGTTTGATTTTTGAGTAATTGTGTGTTCAGAGGCCTTTCAATTTACCATATTTTTCACACTCCCACATCTAGCTACCTGACTTCTACAGGTGTTTAAGAAGATCTGATTATTTCTGCAAAGACTGCTCAGAGGTTGAGAGTATGAGCTGCTCTACTAAATGACTGGTCTTAGTTCCCAGAACCCTTATCAGGTACTCAAATGCCTATAACTCTAGGAGATTTACCACCTTCTGTCTTCCACAGGTACCTACATGCAAGTGCTACACATAAACTCACAGGCACACACACACTCATGAATAAAAATACATACTTGAAAAAACAAGCTGTGACAATAGATGACATCAAGAGGGAAGTTATGTAGCAGTGTTTTTTTAAGATGAGAGAATGGTAGAGCCTTGAATAGAAACAGCTGGATGTGTTTAGAGAGCACAAACTCTTCATCCAAGGAATTAGGTGTAGAAATTCAAGATTGCAGCACTTTTGGAATCTCCTGGAATGACTGCTTAGACTAATAAAAATTGGTGTCAGTAAAAGTGAAGGTAGAGACAGATGCCAATCATTTACAGCAGAAGAACAGGTCTAACTCTGTCTAAAACAAAAAGAGAATGAGGATAGCGAAGAATAAGAATATAAAATTTCCATGCATCTTTGAGAGGAATGTGTGTTAAAAATACTCAAGCCTAAAAAGGCGTCCTAATATAGTTACTTCAGTTAAAGTTGTTCTTATGGCTTCCACTGAAAATTCATAATCACTTCTGAAATCCAAGTGTGAATTTACCCATTATTAGGCTGGTGAGATGGCTCAGTGAGTAAAAGCATTTGCTGCCAAGCTTGTAGAACTCATTAACTCCCAGAACCCACATGGCAGAAGGAGAAAACAAATGCTACAGGCTTTCTTCTGACATCCTCAATTATGCCATGGATCACACATGCTTTTACAGTCATACACTATTTGTTCATTTAAATTTTCCTAGATATTTACAAAAATTCCTATAAGGGAAAGAAAATTGTGTACTATTGTGTATCATTGTATTTTTATGACACACCTATTTTTTTATTTTATTTTTTCTTATCAGTTACATTTTATTAACTCTGTATTCCAGCTGTGTCCCGATCCCTCATTCCCTCCCAGTCCCTCCCTACCTCCCTCATCTCCATCGTGCCCCTTTCCAAGTCCACTGATGGGGGGGACCTCCTCCCCATTCATCTGATCCTGTTTTATCAGGTATCTTCAGGACTGGTTGCAAATCCCTCCTCTGTGGCCTAACAGGACTGCTCCTCCCTTGGGGGGTGGGGAGGTCAAAGAGCCAGTCATTGAGTTCCTGTTAGAAATAGTCCTTGTTCCCCTCACTATGGGAAACCAATCAGTTACTGAGCTACCACAGGCTACATCTGAGCATAAGAAAGAAGGGGAGTTAGTCTGATGGGGAAAGGATAGGAGCTCCACAAGGACGAAATATATCTGGGCACAGGGTCTTTTCTGAGACTGACATTCAACCAAGGACCATGTATGGATATAACCTAGGACACACCTATTTTTTTAAAAAAACTATGATAACTAATCTTTCAAAGAGAAAGTACATCTAAATGATTTTTCAGGCTTTCCTAAGTCTCTAGAATAATTCAAAGGACACACACTTGCCATGTTCTTATTTAGAAAATAAGTTACATTCTTTGTTGGAAAGCACTTCTACTTATGTAGCTTTTAAGGATGTCTAGACAATCACCACAAATTGAGACACTCATATGAAATATTAATTGGTTTGCTTCTCAGTACTCCTTACTCTCATGCTTGTGGAATGACATTAATTAGATGCTTTGATTTTACTAAATTTGTATGTTTGTAGATTTCTTTTTACCGATTAATTATTTATTAGAATCCTAAGAAAATTACTCACAATTGTTAAATATCTTATAGAAAATAAAGTTACTTTATCTGTGTTAAAATTTATTATTGCTCTCTTTTTCTGTTACAGGTATTTTTCTTTGAACAGTTACTGTACTACTGGGTAAATTATCATGAACCAAAGTCTTCCACCATGATCAGGATGACTGTGTTAAAAGTGTTACTCATAGTAGAGAGAGACAAATGAACATAACATAATACTTATAAATTCTATGTATGAATATAGCAATTATAAACAACACAATTATAAAAATATTTATAACTAAATTAAAAATAAGGCAAAATTACAGAGAAAAGAGACAACATCCAGTATCTTTAATTTTAATTTATGTTTTTTTTTTTTTATGGAAGATTAGGTTTACGGATTTTCTACAGTTCATGAAATTCAATATTGCCTTATGAAAAAACTTTTATGAACAAATTAAACAGAGAAGACTTTTTATTTAAAAAAAAATAGCTTTTACCTGGGGCATTGCGGACATTAATTCTCTACACTAACTTTACCTCCCATCCCCAATCTTGAGCTACCTCCCACCCATGGTTGCAAAATCCTTATTAATGTTCTCCATCTCCTCCATCCACCGTGATCCAGCCAACTGCTCCTTTACCATGCTAACCTATGGTGCCAGTCCATTTCCTTCTCCTCCAATCCTCTTTTTCTTCCTTCTCCCTCACAGTTCCTTGACCTCAGCCTGGAAATCTCAAACTCTACCTCCTTTCTTCTGCCAAATCCCAAACTTCAGCATTTTAAATTAACCAATCAGCTTTAAATTAGGTGGGGAAAGGTGTACACAAAGACATTTATATGTGAAAATGTGCTCTTCACAGTAAGTAACATTAAAATATATATCACCATGCGAACCCTCAACAAGTCTCTTATTCTGTCTTAATAAAAAAAAGGCCATTTTTAAATAATATACAATAAGAACAAGCCTGAAACAATTATAAAAGTCATAGGGATCGGGAGGGGAGGAGGGAGAGGCTTATGGGGGGATACAAAATGAATAAAGTGTAATTAATAAAAAATTTTAAAAAAAGGCAAATTGAAAAAAAAAATCAATCCCTGCACAGATGTAACCCATGGCAGCTCAGTGTCCAAGTGGGTTCCCTAGTAATGGGGACAGGGACTGTCTCTGACATGAACTCAGTGGCTGGCTCTTTGATCACCTCCCCCTGAGTGGGAGCAGCCTTACCAGGCCACAGAGGAAGACAATGCAGCCAGTCCTGATGAGACCTGATAAACTAGGGTCAGATAGAGGGGGAGGAGGACTTCCCATATCAGTGGACTAGGGGAGGGGCATGGGAGGAGATGAGGGATGGAGAGTGGGGTTGGGAGGGGAAGAGGGAGGGTGCTACAGCTAAGATACAAAGTGAATAAACTGTAATTAATAATAAAAATAAATCAATCTTTTAAGAAAAAAAAGTCATAGGTAAGACTTATGTCTACTTTGAAATGTATTTGGCAGCACTGAAGAAAATATCTGTCTTATGTATAAGGCTCTAAGGTTTTGTACTTAAGTTATTTTTATTACAGTTTTTATATATCAACCTAAATAATCTATCTAGATGTAAAACATCTTTTTTTAATTTCTAAGCAATTAAGCTAATTGTAAAACTATGACTATCTAATCTTCATCCCCATCAGGGACTTAAGAAGGAACAAAATTAATTACCTGAGTTAAATATGAAGTGTATACTAGCAGCTTCCAAAAAAAAAAAAAAAAAATCTAGAAGCTTACACTTTCCCTAGTAATTTACTATCATAATGTCCATTAGAAGGTTTTCATGGGATATTTTCTTAAACAAACATTTTCTTGTAAGATTTTGTGCAATCACCTTGCAATGCCTTCAAGTTTTAATCATCCATTCCCCAGTCTGGATGGTCTGGTTACAGGAGACATTTAGATCATTGCATTTTCACTTTGAATAGCTGGAAAGGCATCATTTTTAGAATAAATTATTAGCTGTGTCAAACATAAGAAAACAACATGTAAAATTTAGTGTGACAGAATAAGAAAGATTAATCAAATGTAAGGCTACAGAAACACTTTGGACAAACCCATACAACTGCATCAAAGGACATAGGATTTGTTATTATTGAGAACCAAGAAGTAGTCTTCGGTTTTACATTAGAGTTTTGGAAGCTAACAACACTTTTGGAGTTCTATCTCAATTCAGAAACTACAACAGAACACAGTAATCAGTTTGGGATGTTTGATGAGGGATATATTCTTCAACATTTTGCCATTATCTATCTACCTTTTCAATCTTTTAGGCACATCTTTAATATCTTTTTCTTGGCCAAATTTGAGTATTTTTTTTTACTTAACTTCATAAGAATTGCTTCTTTTTTTAAAGCCAAGTTCTGTTTCTTGTAATTTATATATTTATGTATTAAGCAATTTCTGTAAGCCTATACATTCGTACATTATTGGAACATGGTCCAACAATGAAGTTGTCTGAAAAGAATTGTGAGTGATTGTGAATAAACTCCAAGAAAACAAAACAACAGTCTTGTGACAGCAGCTCTTCAAAAACACAGACTTGTTCTTGGAACGTGCTTTTGTCTCTCTCCCATGTGTAGTGGATAAGAGTAAGCTTGTGTCTGCTTATTCAGTACAACTGGCTATTGTTATCTGTTTATATGCCTCTATGGAAAAACATGTTTTTTGCAAATTGTGGCTTGTCTTTGTGCTTTGATATTTATATGATTCCTCCTAACCCCTCACAGCATAAATTCTCTGATACACTGAATAAGACTGGCTATTGCTTGAGACTAGAGTCTGCCTCATTTTTAGGCTTCAGTCTTCTAGGTTAATCAAAATGACTCTAAGATTCCATCTTATACCTGTTAGAATGGCTAAGGTCAAAAAACTCAAGTGATAGCACATGCTGGCAAGGATGTGGAGCGAGGGGAACACGCCTCCATTTTTGTTGGGAGTGCAAAGGTGCATAAGCACTTTGAAAATCAATCTGATGCTTTCTCAGAAATTTTTATCTTTTAATTCTGTCTCTTTGTGTAAATATTATGGCTTCCTGTTTTGTGTTTTTGTGGGATTTCTGAGCTTTGTAATCAAGCAGGTATGTAAATCTATATCTATTTTTGAGCCTTTTCTTGGGTTCTTTTCCTCCTGTTTATTTGTTCTGTCCTATTCTTATATACTTTTATTTTGTTTTGTTTTATGCATCATATTGTATTTGATTGCACTGTATTATTATCCCTTAAAAGCTTGTTTATTTTTTAATGAAAAACAGAAAAGAGTTTGATCCGAATGGGAAAGAAGGTGGGAAAAAACTGGGGGGAAAGATGTATAATCAGGATATACTATATGAAAACACAAAAACTTTTCTTCAATAAAAGAAAAAAAATGGAGAAGTCAGGGAGACTCACATACGGCTTCCACAGCTACTGATAAATAAATTAGAACTTCAAAAATAAGAATAATAATAAATAATTTTAAAGAGAATAGTATTTCTTTTTTTGTGGGTAGAAGATTTGTATGCTTTTTATTTTTATTTTTATTAATTACACTTTATTCATTTGTATCCCCCCATAAGCCCTTCCCTCCTCCCCTCCCAATCCCACCCTCCCTCCCCTTTCTGCATGCATGCCACTCCCCAAGTCCACTGATAGGGGAGGTTCTCCTCTCCTTTCTGATCTTAGTCTATCAGTTCTCATCAAAAGTGGCTGCATTGTCTTCTACCGTGGCTTGGTAAGGCTGCTCCCCCCTCACGGGGAGGTGATCAAAGAGCAGGCCAATCAGATTATGTCAGAGGCAGTCCCTCTTTCCATTACTATGTAACCCACTTGGACACTGAACTGCCATGGGCTACACCTGTGCAGGGGTTCTAGGTTATCTCCATGCATGGTACTTGGTTGGAGTATGAGTCTCTGGTAAGTTCCCTGTGTTCAAATTTTCTTATTCTGTTGCTCTCCTTGTGGAGTTCCTGTCCTCTCCAGCTCTTACTATTTCCCACTTCTTACATAAAATTCCATTCACTCTGCCTGACAGTTGGCCATCAGGCTCAGCATCTGCTTTGATAGTCTGCAGGGCAGAGGCTTTCAGAGGCCCTCTGTGGTAGGTTCCTAGTTTGTTTCCTGTTTTCTTCTTCTGGCTTTCAGAGGCCCTCTGTAGCAGGTTCCTAGGTTGTTTCCTGATTTCTTCTTTTTCTGATGTCCATCCTCTTTGCCTTTCAGGTGGGGATTGAACATTTTAGTTAGGGTCCTCTCTTTTGCTTAGTTTGTTTAGATGTACAGATTTTAGTGGGTTTATCCTATGTTGTATGTTTATATGAGTGAGTATATACCATGCGTGTCTTTTTGCTTCTGGGACAACTCACTCAGGATGATCCTTTCCAGGTCCCACCATTTACCTGCAAATTTCATGATTTCCTTATTTTTCATTGCTGAGTAATACTCCATTGTATAGATGTACCACAGTTTCTGCATCCATTCTTCAGTTGAGGGGCATCTGGGTTGTTTCCAGCTTCTGGATACTACAAATAAGGCTGATACAAACATGGTTGAGCAAATGTCCTTTTTGTGTACTTGAGCCTCTTTTGGGTATATGCCTAGGAGTGGTATGGCTGGATCTTGAGGAAGCGCTATTCCTAGTTGTCTGAGAAAGTGCCAGATTGATTTCCAGAGTGGTTGTACAAGTTTACATTCCCACCAGCAGTGCAGAAGGGTTCCCCTTTCTCCACAACCTCTCCAGCATGTGTTGTCCCTTGAGTTTTTCATCTTGGCCATTCTGATGGGTGTAAGGTGAAATCTCAGGGTTGTTTTGATTTGCATTTCCCTAATGGCTAATGAGGTTGAGCATTTCTTTAAGTGCTTCTCTGCCATTCGATATTCCTCTGCAGAGAATTCTCTCTTTAGCTCTGTTCCCCATTTTTTAAGTGGATTACTTGGTTTGTTGCTTTTCAGCTTGTTTAGTTCTTTATATATATTGGATATGAGTCCTCTGTCAGAGAAAGGGTTGGTGATGATTCTTTCCCAATCTGTAGGCAGTTGCTTTGTTTTGGTGACAGTGTCCTTTTCTTTACAGAAGCTTTTCAATTTCATGAGGTCCCATTTATTGATTGTTGCTCTTAGAGCCTGTGCTGTTGGTGTTCTGTTCAGGAAGTTTTCTCCTGTACCAATGAGTTCTAGGGTATTCCCCACTTTTTTTTCTAGCCGATTTAATGTGTCTGGTTTTATGTTGAGGTCTTTGATCCACTTGGACTTCAGTTTTGTGCAGCTTGATAAGTATAGATCTATTTTCATTTTTCTACATGTAGACATCCAGTTGGACCAGCACTATTTGTTGAATAGTATTGCTAAGAAAAACAGTTCTCACTGTATAGATACTAATATCTGTACAAATAAAGAAGTAAGAAGGAGGACACTGGGTAAGATCACTCAGAAAGACAAAGAAGATAGACAGAAGAGGGAGAAAACAGGGAACAGGACAGGAGCCTACCTCAGAGGGCCTCTGAAAGACTCTACCCAGCAGGGTATCAAAGCAGATGCTGAAACACATCGCCAAACTTTGGACAAAGTGCAAAGAATCTTATGAAAGAAAGGGGAGATAGAAAGACTTGGAGGAGACAGAAGCTCTACAAGGAGAGCAACAAAAACAAAATGTCTAGTCACAGGGATCTTTTCTGAGACTGATACTCCAACCAAGAACCATGCATGGAGATAATCTAGAACCCATGCATAGATGTAACCTATGACAGCTCAGTGTCCAAGTTAGTTCCTTAGTAAGGGGAACAGGGACTGTCTCTGACATGAACTCAGTGGCTGGTTCTTTTATCAGCTCCCCCTGAAGGGGGAGCAACCTTACCAGGCCACAGTGGAAGACAGTGCACCCAGTCCTGATGAGACCTGATAGGCTAGGGTCAAAAAGAAGGGAGGAGGAAAACCCCCTTTCAGTAGACTTGGAGAAGGGCATGGGAGAAGATGAGGAAGGAATGGTAGGATTGTCAGGGGCCAAGGGAGGGGGCTATTCCTGAGATACAAAATGAGTAAACTGTAATAAATAAATAAATAAATAAATGTATAAATAAACAAATACATAAATAAATAAATGAGTGACTAATGTCAAATTCCTCAACAAAGTATTACAAGTTAAATTCCACAGTATACAAGAAAAATAAAATATTATGAATAAAGAGCTCCCTTCACAAAATGGGAACCATTTTGAGGCTTTAAATTAAATTGAGGAATTTCTCAGAAGTCTCAACAACAACAATTACAAAAACACCTGATTTTTAAAGGATTGGTGAATTATCTCACAAAACAAGTACCTGATGCTGGTCAAAGTAGTACAAAGCAAACATTCTTGATCCTGAATAATAATCAAAGTGATTCAAGTTATTAAAAAGTATTTAATCTTTTATAAAATGATACCTGATTCTGTTGCCATCTCTTCAGGCCACTGTTTATCAAAATTATATAAGAGTAATACTTTTTTAAAATATTTTTTACAAAATTGCATTCTGGATGAAAACAAGTTATTTGGTGTAGAAAGACACAAACACATTTTACTGGGTTTGTGAAAGTGATGACAGTCTTACGCTGCCAAAATTGTGATACCATTCACAATGGGGAAAATTAGTTCTAGTGAGCAATGGACTTCTCTACAACCTATTGGTGAGACTAGAAAATGAGGAAATGACAGAAGAGGTGGATCAGTTTTCCACTTGAGTCTATCTGGCTAGATACCTAGCATAGGGGACATAAGACAGTCCATTTGAAAATAAAGGGATAGTTTGATAAATGGTTGTTCTTAGAATATATCACATTGTAATTAATTGGCACATGTTAAAATCTTATAAAACTTGAAATGGCTGCACATCATATTTCCTCTTATCATTGACTTATAAATATATGTAGAAATAATGTTATCTCCACAAAAGCAGACTCAAATTTGAAAAAAAAAAACTCCTTAAAATTTCACCCAGAATTTCGAAGAAGAGCTAACACTAATACTCCTTAAAATATTCTACAAAATAGAAATAGAAGGAACATTACCAAACTCATTCTATGAAGCCACAGTCACCCTGATACATAAATGACACTTGAACGTAGTAAAATGGATCCTTTTTCTGTTGGTGTAAAGCAGGCCAGTGACCACACAATAAGCTTCTGTTCTGTACCTGTCATTGTTTACATCCTTGTTTGTTCCAGGAGGCTGCTTATGTGGCAGCAGTGTCTTCTCCAACACAGGCAGTTGTCTAGCTGCTGTTTTGTGAATTGTGTCCAGTGAAATGGCATGAGAGTTACACTACCTCATCTCCCAAGTATCCACTGCTTCTACTAGTCCCCATAGGTACAGGTGCCCAAAAAGATAGTGCAACTCTTCAAACACAATTCCTCTACCAGTCTGCACTTAAGGAACAGCTCTAACTAGAGAAGGGCATTCACTGGAAAGGAGCAGTGCACTTGACTTTGAATATTAGCTCTCTTAACTCGGTGTGGGCTCAGGGTTTTGGTTGTATGACTATATGACTAGCAATCTCTCTCCCTCATTTCTTCCCTCCCCTTTAACTTTCCCTCCCTTTTCTCCTTCCCTTCCTCTTCTTTATCTCCTTGAAAATTAAATGAATATAAACACAAACAAAAATCCCATACTTGAATATCATTTTGAAGATATTTTAACATAGAGTGACAATAAACACAATGGTTCTCTTGCAAATGAAAAACCACTTACTTAAAGTGCTTTACTGCTTTGAGAAATCAATAACTTGAGGTTATCATTGGGATTAGTGCCATGATATTCCAGGGATTTCTCTCATTAGAAGAGAGAACGTAAACACGGAGCAAGATTCACAAAGATGATCACATGCACTGTGCCAAGCAAGTTGAATAGTATGATTTTTCTGTGACAATTGTATTTCTTCAACTAAAAATTTGAGAATGGGTGTTGAGATAAATTACTTACCTTTTTAAAATTTCTGTTGTTTTTAAGAAGAAGAGCTATTTGAAACAAATGAAACTACCAATATAGATAACATTAACTTTGAAGGGCATGATACTATAAACTGAAATGCTGGAGTAGAAGTAGAATAAGATTTTTAAGAAATACAACATTATAGGTCTGTTGAACTAAATAAATGTAAAATGCATGAAAAGCCATTGATTAAGCCAGGACATGTCCAAATAACCAATCATTAGTAGCATTTTTTTTTTTTTTTAGGAAATCAAATTCTATATTTTAATAAAGGAAGTGGATAAAATGAACAGGCTAACAAGTTAGATAAAAATCATAGAAGTTAAACATTAAAAAAGAAACAGAACCCTTCTCAGAAGGATGTAAAAATACCAAAGACAACATAATTAGAACACCAATAATATCTGTATTTGAAATTTCCTCAGAATAACAAATTTCCAAATTACCTCCTTGAAAACAAATAGCTGTTGATTTAAATGAAAGAACATGATAGTAGAATGTTATGTGGAAAATTGCAAAATTGAGGATTCTTAAATAATTTAGAAGATTGTGCATATATAAAAACTATATATAGGTAGGACAGGGAAAGATGGTGGCGCCGGGACAACTCTCATTCTGACCAGCAGCACAGCAGGATCGGCACAGTGACCAGCAATTCTTGGCCATAAAACACAAGTGATTGTGTTTCCCTGATGAGAAATATGGTGGGGGATTCAATCAGCTTTAACTCACCTGACTAAACCTCAGAAGAGATCCCGGCTCACCAGGCACTTGGTCGCCAGCCCAGAGCCACATGCCAGCGTGATGTGGTCACTGTCCCAGACTGAACTGTGGGCCCACAACATCACAGACTGGATTTTCCAGTCGGGAGATAACCCCACAGAGCAGGAAACGATTGGGACTGACCTTAGGTCACCCAGACATCCCCTGGAAAAGACTCGGGTTCCACGGGTGCCCCAGGAGCCAGCCCGGAGCCAGAGCCAGGGACCCAGGCACCTGCACAGAGCCCTGCCTACGAGCCTGATTCGCCGCCTCAGATAGAACTGTGGACCCCAGGGCACCAGAGACTGAGTTTCACTGTCAGGTGCAAACCCACAGGGAGGGAATCGGCTGGTCTGATCTCAGAGAACTCTGCCGACACCGCCACCCCAAAAAAGTCTCTGGAAAATTACCCAGTTTAGGCAGACGCCCAGGCTCCCAAAGGCCAGAAAGGCGGAGCCACAGGTGGGCCTCCGTGCCTGTGGGTTCTACTCGCCACCCCAGACAGAACAGCAGTCCCCAAATCAAAGACTGGGTGTCCCTGTCAGGAGGAAACCCCACAGAGGGGGAATCATCAGGTCTAACACTCAGGACACCCAGCACCAAAAGACTTTCTGGATTCACTCAGACTCTAGGCTCTAGCTTTCTAAAGCAGGCAGGAGCACTGTGCTCAGCTGCCATTATAGAGTACCCCTAGGGCACTGGGGCACACAGCTGCACCCTCAGACCTACAAAAGCCAGAGAGCCATTACAGCAGCTCTCAGATACTGTGCCAAGGATCAACCAGTTACCCCTAGCTGGACTGACAAAACTGTGGGAATCCCTGGTCCTTCAAGAGGGCTGCACCCACAGCGTCCGACCAGAGCAGTGCCCAAAGCTGCCAACCCAGACAGGGACACACAGCTTCCTGTCCAGAGTGAGGCACCCAGCCTTCAGACCAGAGTGGAGCCATTAGTTACCAGCCTCCAGACCAGAGTGTCACCCCAGGTGCCAACTCAACCTAGGTGCACATTCTCCAGCCCCAGAGCAGAGCACTCAACCTCTGGCCCAGAGACTTGCTGGGTGATCCTCTCACTTTCCCAGACAGAAATGTGTGCCTCAGGTTAACAGACTGAGTTTCCCTGTTGGAAGAAAACCCCACAGCTAGGGAATCAGCAGGTTCCCTACATGAAAATTTAGTGAGCAGCAGCATACTAAATTTATAACAATTTATAACAAGAAACCCAGCAGTGGGGCAGCTTTCTTAAGAACTTCTATGGGTAAGAGGAGAGCCCCCCCACCTAACAAAGACCACAGCTATTACTCAGGTCTATACACCTGAGGTAAGCAGTGGCAATTCCTGAGAAACACTGGCCATACAGTGACCATACCCAACAAAAAGCAGAGGGGGACTTTTTCAGGAAAAATCATCTTCTAGCCAAGGGGATTCTCCCTACCTCAGGACTCCAGGAAGCACAGAAACTAACAACCAACATCTAAAACGGCCCAATGGGTAGAGGTCAGCATAAAAGCTCAACCAACAAAAGACAGAGCAATATGGCATCTCCAGAACCCAGCCATCCAGGGGCAAACAGCCCTGGACAACGCAGCATAATAGAAAATCAAGAAGATAACCTTACATCTATGCTGATGAAGAGGATAATAGAGGAAACAAATAAAATACGTAAAGATTTAGAGGAAGATAAAAACAAACAGATCATGGCTATCCATAGAGAAATGGGGGAAGTTAAAGACAAGCAGATTATGGCCATCCGTGAAGAAATACGGGAAGATGCAGCCAAACAGTTTGCGGCTTTCAGAGAAGAAATAATTAAATCACTGGAAGAAATAAAAGAAACAGAGTTGAAGAAACTATAAGAAAAAAGAGGAAAATACAATCAGACCAGTGAAGGAAGTAAACAAAACAACTCAAGACCTGAAGATAGAACTGGAAATATTAAAGAAAACACAAATGGAGGAAATAATGGAGAGGGAGAATTTAGGAAAGAAAACAGGAACTACAGAGGTAAGCATAACCAACAGACTACAAGAGATGGAAGAAAGAATCTCAGGTGTAGAAGATACAATGGAAGAAATCGATGTATCTGTCAAAGAAAATGTTAAATCCAAAAAATTCCTGACACAGACCATCCAAGAAATCCAAGACAATATGAAAAGACAAAACCTAAGAATAATAGGAATAGAGGAAAAAGAAAGACTCCCTTCTCCAAAGCCCAGAAAATATTTTCAACAAAATCATTGAAGAAAATTTCCCCAAGTTAAAGGAGAAGCCAATAAGAATACATGAGGCCTACAGAACACCCAACAAATTTGACCAGAAAAGAAAATCCTCCCGCCACATGATAATCAAAACAGTAAGTATACAGAACAAAGAAAAAAATACTAAAAGCTGCAAGGAAAAAAGGCCAAGTAACATATAATGGCAAACCCATTAGAATCACACCTGACTTTTCAACAAAGACTATGAAAGCCAGAAGGGCCTGGATGGATATCATGCAGACCCTAAGAGAACACAGATGTCAGCCCAGGCTACTATACCCTGCAAAACTCTCAGTCCTCATAGACAGAGAAAACAAGAATGACATAAACAAATTTCAAAAATACCTACACACAAATCCAGCATTACAGAAGACACTGGAAGAGAAAATACAACCCAAGAAATTTAGCTTCTTTAAAGAAAACACAGTTCAAAGAATCAACGAAACCAAGAGCTGGTTCTTTGAGAAAATCAACAAGATTGACAAACCCTTAGCCAAGCTAACTAAAAGACAGAGAGACACCACCCAAATAAACAAAATCAGAAATGAAAAGGGGGACATAACTACAGACACTGAGGAAATCCAAACCATCATTAGAACTACTTCAAAAGTCTATATGTCACAAAATTTGAAAATCTAAATGAAATGGACAATTTTCATAATCAATTTGACTTACCAAAGCTGAATCAAGACCAGGTAAATCAAATAAATAGTCCTATATCCCCCAAAGAAATGGAAGCAGTCATCAAAAGTCTCCCATCCAAAAAAAGCCCAGGACCAGATGGCTTCAGCGCAGAATTCTACCAGACCTTCAAAGAAGAGCTAACTCCAATTCTCTTCAAACTATTCCACAAAATAGAAACAGAAGGAACATTACCAAACTCATTCTATGAAGCCACAGTCACCTTGGTACCTAAACCTCACAAAAACTCAACAAAGAAAAAGAATTACAGGCCAATATCCCTTATGAACTTTGATGCAATACTACTTAACCAAACACTTGCAAACCAAAATACAAGAACACATCAAAGATATTATCCACAATGACCAAGTAGGCTTCATCCCAGTTATGCAGGGGTGGTTCAATATACGGAAATCCATCAATGTAATCCACCATATTAACAAACTGAAAGAAAAAAAAACACATGATAATCTCCCTAGATCCTGAAAAAGCATTTGACAAAATCCAACATCCATTCATGTTTAAAGTACTGGAGAGATCAGGGATACAAGGCACATATCTAAACATAGTAAAGGCGATATACAGCAAGCCTATAGCCAACATCAAACTGAACAGAGAAACTTAAAGCAATCTCACTGAAATCAGGGACAAGACAAGGCTGCCCACTCTCTCCACATCTCTTCAACATAGTGCTGGAAGTCCTTGCTAGAGCAATAATACTGTTGAAGGAAATCAAGGGGATACAGATTGGAAAGGAAGAAGTCAAATTATTACTATTTGCAGATGATATGATAGTATACACAAGTGACCCCAAAAACTCTACCAGGGAACTCCAAAAGCTGATAAACACCTTCATCAAAGTGGCCAGATACAAAATTAACTCAAAAAAAATCAGTAGCACTCCTGTATACAGAAGACAAAAGGGCTGAGAAAGAAATTAGAGAAACAACACCTTTCACAATAGCCAAAAATGACATAAAGTTCCTTGGTGTAACCCTAACCAAGCAAGTCAAAGACTTGTATGAAAAAAAATTCAAGTCTCTGAAGAAAGAATTAGAAGAAGATATAAGAAGATGGTAAGATCCCCCATGCTCATGGCTTGGCAGGATCAACATAGTAAAAATGGCCATCTTAGCAAAAGCAATCGATAGATTTAATGCAATTCCCATCAAATTGCCAACACAATTCTTACAGACCTGGAAAGAAAAATTCTCAACTTCATATGGAACAACAAGAAACCCAGAATTGCTAAAACAATCCTCTACAATAAAAGATCTTCTGGAGGTATCTCCATCTCTGATCTCAAGCTATACTATAGAGCAACAGTTATAAAAACTACATAGTACTGGCATAGAAACAGAATGGTGGATCAATGGAACCAAAAAGAAGACTCAGAAATAAAGCCACAAACTTATGGACACCTGATTTTTGACAAAGATACCAAAACCATGCAATGGAAAAAAAGATAGCATCTTCAACAAATGGTGCTGGTCCAACTGGATGTCTACATGTAGAAAAATGAAAATTCATCCATACTTATCACCCTGCACAAAACTGAAGTTCAAGTGGATCAAAGACCTCAACATAAAACCAGACACATTAAATTGCCTAGAAAAAAAGGAGGGAATACCCTAGAACTCATTGGTACAGGAGAAAACTTCCTGAACAGCACAGGCTCTAAGAGCAACAATCAATAAATGGGACCTCATGAAATTGAAAAGATTCTGTAAAGCAAAGTACACTGTCATCAAAACAAAGTGACTGCCTACAGATTGGGAAAGAATCATCACCAACCTTTTATCTGACAGAGGGCTAATATCCAGTATATATAAAGAACTAAAGAAGCTGAAAAGCAGCAAACCAATTAATCCACTTAAAAAATGGGGAACAGAGCAAAACAGAACTCTCTGTAGAGGAACATTGAATGGCAGAGAAGCACTTAAAGAAATGCTCAACCTCATTAGCCATTAGGGAAATGCCAATCAAAACAACCCTGAGATTTCACCTTACACCCATCAGAATGGCCAAGATCAAAAACTCAAGTGACAATACATGCTGGAGAGGTTGTGGAGAAAGGGGAATCCTCCTTCACTGCTGGTGGGAATGTAAACTTGTACAACCACTCTGGAAATCAATCTGGCACTTTCTCAGACAACTAGGAATAGCGCTTCCTCAAGATCCACCATACTACTCCTAGGCATATACCCAAAAGAGGCTCAAGTACACAAAAAGGACATTTGCTCAACCATGTTTGTATCAGCCTTATTTGTAGTAGCCAGAAGCTGGAAACAACCCAGATGCCCCTCCACTGAAGAATGGATGCAGAAACTGTGGTACATCTACACAATGGAGTATTACTCAGCAATGAAAAATAAGGAAATCATGAAATTTGCAGGTAAATGGTGGGACCTGGAAAGGATCATCCTGAGTGTGTTGTCCCAGAAGCAAAAAGACACACATGGTATATACTCACTCATATAAACATACAACATAGGATAAACCCACTAAAATCTGTACATCTAAACAAACTAAGCAAAAGAGAGGACCCTAACTAAAATGTTCAATCCCCATCCTGAAAGGCAAAGAAGATGGACATTAGAAGAAGAAGAAAATAGGAAACAACCTAGGAACCTGCTATAGAGGGCCTCTGAAAGCCAGAAGAAGAAAACAGGAAACAACTTTGGAACCTGCCACAGAGGGCCTCTGAAAGCCTCTGCCATGCAGACTGTCAAAGCAGATGCTGAGCCTGATGGCCAACTGACAGGCAGAGTGAATGGAATTTTATATAAGAAGTGGGAAATAGTAAGAGCTGGAGAGGACAGGAACTCCACAAGGAGAGCAACTGAACAAGAAAATTTGAACACAGGGAACTTCCCAGAGACTCATACTCAAACCAAGGACTATTCATGGAGATAACCTAGAACCCTGACAATGCAGCCACTTCTGATGAGAACTGATAGAGTAAGATCAGAAAGAAGGAGAGGAGGACCTCCCCTATCAGTGGACTTGGGGAGGGGCATGCATGCAGAAAGGGGGGAGGGTGGGACTGGGAGGGGAGGAGGTAGGTGCTTATGGGGGGATACAAAATGAATAAAGTGTAATTAATAAAAGTTAAATAAAAAATTTTAAAAAATTTATATATAATCTATAGAAAATATAAGTAATTCTCTAAAGTGTTTTCAATGAGTAATTAGTAAACTTATTAACTCCCAACTTCTGTGGAGAAACTACCTATCTTTAGAAAATATTACGGGGGCATTAAGGATCTTCTAATTGATCAGAACTTTGCTTGACACTGATCAGAACAGGAAAAATCAGTGCATACAGATGTGCTAGGTAGTTTTTGTCAGGCTGACACAGGCAGGGTCATCTGGGAATCAGGAACTTCAACTGAGAAGATGTTTCTACTAGATTGCTGGTAGGTAAGTCTGTGGGGAATACCACAGACTTGATCAATGAGTGATGTCACCCTCTTTCTTTAATTTCCCATGTTTCCTTCATTCTGAAACCATCTACCTGCCATCTTTGTTACTCTATAGAAAACAGCTATAGGAAGCTCCACACTCTAGATTTTTCCATTTCCATTTCTCTAATCTCTTGTACTGAAAACCATGTATCTAAATCCCATAATTATGAGAGGGTAAATTAGTCGTTGATACTTGCCTAATACAAGCAAAACTCTGGGCTGATTACCAGCATTGCCCCCCAAGAAACAGTAATAATAATCTCATGGCATATTATAATCTACATAGTATTACATACACAGAGAAATCTTGATCTCTACTTCTCAGTCCAGTTAGGCTTCTGATATTATAGTACAGTATAGATTTTTTTAAAGAATAAAATCTCAGATGTAAATCCATTCCAGTTTATAAAAAACTTCAATTTGACAAATACAAAATGTTCTCTGCTGAACTGTCATGCATTCAGCATTATTAGTGTAATGACAAATTGAATATAATTAGCTGTGCTTTCTTTTCTGCTCCTCACATTCCTTGTTCCCTCTCCCTCTCATGATACTTTCAGTTTGCTCCACCAAATATAAATTGAGGATAATAGAAACCAGGGAGGTTTAACTACCACAGTTCTTAGAATTAGAAGGTCCATTATGAAGACACTGGCACATCTGGTGTCTGCTGAAAACCATTACTGTTAGAGATGCGTTATCTCCTCTCTATAATGTAACAACAAAGTAAGGAGTTGCTCACTGCCAGAGGACTTTGTACAGAGCCCGAATAGGCTAAACGTTTTATGAAGCATATCCCTCACTAACACACAAGGCCATAATATGATCTCAGATGACTCTTACTCTCTGTTCTTAGGTCCTTTTTCTTTTGTAGACCTATAGTTATTCACTTTTTCTTTGAGTTTTGAACTAGACTTTTTGTTGTTTTGTTTTGTTTTTAGGATTTTATTGTCTTTTCTAATGTGGTTTTGAAGTGGAAGTTTCTGGTTTCTTTGAAGACTCAGTTTTTTTGCTGCAAGCTGGGCAGGTGATGTTTGGCTGGAGGCTGGTTTGTAAGAAGGTAAGTGATGTTTCCCTGTGAGCTCTCTTGTGCAAGGGGTGCGACTTGGGCCAGCTGAGCATGTCTGTGGGTGGGCTCTGAGAAGAGGCGATATATAGATGCCCATACACAGTGAGGCATGACTTGTGGGGATTAGTGTTGTTGTTTGAACTGGATTGCAGTTATCCTCGGGAATGAGTTTGATAATTCCCCAAAGATCCCTCGATCTTAATTAGTAGGAATTAGATAAAAGAGGTCTACAGCACTTTCCCTACTAATCACCTATCTAAGGTCAGGGGATTGGATGTGAGGTAAAGGTGTTTAAGAACCCAGTATAACATAGGTTTACTGAAAAATCTAAGCCAACATGGTTTCACTTGGTATATATATACTTTGTTTATAATGTTCATTTGTCAAACTGCAGGTGTACAAAGTAGACCTTGGACAAACAAGGAAAAATGTCTGTTATTACTATTATATAAAATACAAGAATAGCAGGATATAAAACAATAATATTAATTTAGTGAGCTGCAGCTAGGCGCAGCCCTTGTGAACAACCAGAGAGTCCCGTTTGGGCAGAGTGCAGGGAATCTTATGAAAGAAGTGAAATATAGTAAGACCTGGAGAGGACAGGAGCTCCACAAGGAGAGCAACAGATCCAAAAAGTCTGGGCACAAGGGTAATTTCTGAGACTGATACTCCAGCCACAGACCACTCATAGAGATGACCTGGAAACCCTGCACAGAGGTAGCCCATGACAGTGCAGTGTCTAAGTGGATTCCATAGTAATGGACACAGGGACTGTCTCTGACAGGAACTGATTAGCCTGCTCTTTGATCACCTTCCCCTGAGGGGGGAGAAGCTTTACCAGGCCACAGAGGAAGACAATGCAGCCACTCCTAATGAGACTTGATAGACTAGGATCAGAAGGAAGGAGAGGAAGGCCTCCCCTATCAGTGGGCTGGGGGAGGGGCATGCGTGGAGAAGGGGGAGGGCAGGTGGGATTGGGAAGGGAAGAGGGAGGGAGCTACAGGGTGGATACAAAGTGCATAAACTGCAATTAATAAAATTAAAAAGTAAAGTTAAAAAAGAATTGAAGGGGAAATGAACATCATAATAAAATTTCTTATCCTGTAGGTTCATTTAAAAATAGATTTAAATATTTTTTAAATAAGAAAATTATGGGAAACAATGTAAGGGTTATAAGAATGCCTTTGGAGAAAAGACAAAGCAAGACAAATAAACATAGAGACTAAAGAAGGTTATTATTATTAATTTATTTTGGAAAATAAAATGAAAGAAACAACATGACAGAGTCTATTTTATACTTAAGAAATCCTAGGATACTCACCAAACATACTCTTGTAAAATGACTGCACTCACTGTTGTTTTAAACTTCGGTAGTTGGGGCAAGGAATGCAGCAGGGTCTCAAAGTGTTGGCTGTGCTCAGACTGGGCTTTTTTCATGCTTGACTCAGCATCCCTAGTTTTGGGGGCTTAAGACTATATAAGACACTTGGAAAAAATTACTAAATTTTAAAGAAACAATCAACTGGTCATGTAGGAAGAAATGAAAAATAACTTGTCAGGGTGTTCAGGGCTTGGTAGGATTTCATTCAGGAATAACATCTTATGTTGAACAAGCAAAAAGAATGACGCTCAAGGATGTCCCTTGCTTTAATTCACAGACTGAACCTTGTATTTTACAAGAAGTCTCTTTACAGCTCTCTCCATTCATGTGCTTTCAGGTAAAAAAAAAAAAAAAAGTCACCCTTTTGTTAAGGCTTGTGTAATAAGGAACCCAGGGAAACCTTTACCCAAAGTGAGTTAAACTGGTATGGTACTCTCTCTCTCTCAAGCCACAGACAATTGAAATCTGTCAACAACTGTGTGCATTTGGAAATGAATCAGATGCAGCTTTCAAGAAACAACACATCTGTGGTGGCCTAAATTTTAATGGTAATATACCACGAGATCCTAAGTATGTGTCTCTAACAACTAAAATGAGGTCCATAAATACTCATGACATAAATGAAGAGATTAGTGTCTGCTTTAAAGATAGATAAAATGTAAAGAATTGTTTACTTGATGCATAGCTAGCATTATATTCAATAAACTTGAAGCTCCTAATAAAGAATTCAGTAGATGATATCTTTTTTTCCATTGTATAGCTTTGGAATCTTTGTCAAAGATCAGGTGTCTATAGATGTGTGGGTTTATTTCTGGGTCCTCTGTTCTGTTCCATTTATCCACCATTCTGTTTCTATGCCAGTACCATGCAGTTTTTATAACTGTTGCTATATAGTACAGCTTAAGATCAGGGATGGAGATACCTCCAGAAGATCTTTTATTGTAGAGAATTGTTTTAGCAATTCTGGGTTTCTTGTTATTCCATATGAAGATGAGAATTTTTCTTTCTAGGTCTGTAAAGAATTGTGTTGGTAACTTGATGGGAATTGCATTGAATCTGTAGATTGCTTTTGTTAAGATGGCCATTTTTACTATTTTAATCCTGCCCAGCCATGAGCATGGGAGATCTTTCCATCTTCTGATATCTTCTTCTAATTCTTACTTCAGAGACTTGAATTTTTTTTTCATACAAGTCTTTGACTTGCTTGGTTAGGGTTACACCAAGGTACTTTATGTCCTTTGTGGCTATTGTGAAGGGTGTTGTTTCCCTAATTTCTTTCTCAGCCCTTTTGTCTTTTGTATACAGGAGGGCTACTGATTTTTTTGAGTTAATTTTGTATCCAGCCACTTTGCTGAAGGTGTTTATCAGCTGTAAAAGTTCCCTGGTAGAGTTTTTGGGGTCACTCACGTAAACGACTGCCTACAGATTGGGAAAGAATCTTCACTAATCCTTTGTCTGACGGAGGGCTAATATCCAGCATATATAAAAAACTAAAGAAGCTGAAAAGCAGCAAACCAAGTAATCCAATTAAAAAATGGGGAACTGAGCTAAACAGAGAATTCTCTGTAGAGGAATATCAAATGGCAGAGAAACACTTGAAGAAATGCTCAACTTCATTAGCCATTAGGGAAATGCAAATCAAAACAACCCTGAGATTTCACCTTACACCCATCAGAATGGCCAAGATCAAAAACTCAAGTGAAAATACATGTTGGAGAGGTTGTGGAGAAAGGGGAACCCTCCTCCACTACTGGTGGGAATGTAAACTTGTACAACCACTCTGGAAATCAATTTGGTGCTTTCTCAGACAACTAGGACTAGTACTTCCTCAAGATCCACCATACCACTCCTAAGCATATATCCAAAAGAGGCTCAAGTACACAATAAGGACATTTGCTCAACCATGTTTGTATCAGCCTTATTTGTAGTAGCCATAAGCTGTAAACAGCTCAAATGTCCCTCAACTGAAGAGTGGATGCAGAAATTGGGGTACATCTACACAATGGAGTATTACTCAGCAATGAAAAATAAGGAAATCATGAAATTTGCAGGTAAATGGTGGGACCTGGAAAGGATCATCCTGAGTGAGTTGTCCCAGAAGCAGAAAGACACACATGGTATATACTCACTCATATAGACATATAGGATAAACCTAAAATCTATCCATCTAAAGAAACAAATCAAGAGAGGACTCTGACTAAAAGGCTCAATCCCCATCCCGAAAGGCAAAGAGGATGGACATCAGAAGAAGAAAGCAGGAAACAACCTAGGAACCTGCCACAGAGGGCCTCTGAAAGGCTCTGCCCTGCAGACTATCAAAGCAGATGCTGAGACTTTATGGCTAACTATTGGGCAGAGTGCATGGAATCTTATGTAAGAAGTGGGATAAAGTAGGTTATGGAGAAGATAGGAACCCCACAAGGAGAGCAACAGAACTAGAAGATTTCAACACAGGGGTCCTCCCAGGGACCCATACTCCAACCAAGCACCAGGCATGGGGATAACCTAGAACCCCTGTGTAGATGTAGTCCATGACAGCGTAGTATCCAAGTGGGTTCCATAGTAATGGGAAGAGGGATTGCCTCTGACATAATATGATAGGCCTGTTCTTTGATCACCTCCCCCTGAGGGGAGAGCAGCCCTACCAGGCCACAGAAGATGACAATGCAGCCATTCCTGATGGGATCTGATAGACTAAGATCAGAGGGAAGGAGAGGAGGACCTCCCCTATCAGTGGACTTGGGAGGGTCAAGGGAGAAGAAGGGGGAGGGAAGGTGGGGCTGGGAGGGGAGGAGAGAGGGGCTTATGGGGGGATACAAAGTGAATAAACTGTAATTAATAAAAAATAAAAAATAAAAAAAGCTGCTGCAAACATGAAAAAAAAGAGAATTCAGTAAATTTAGTTTGCTGAGAGTTGACTATTTTTTGTCATGGATCAGATTTAGATTTTATACTATTTTTAATATAATAATTATTATTACATTGATAAAATGATTGCCTAAGGAGCAGGGCTGTCTGGAGAGAGGTTAATTGTCTCATTATGCATTCCTTTCAGATTTGTGGAGCATGTAATACCTCTCTGTATGGAGCCATCTCTAATTATAGACCCTCAAATACAAGAGTCTAGGATAAGCTGACTGATGGCTCATCAATTTGAAAAGTCAGAGGTTGAGATGAAAAGTTAAGTGATGAGCATCTCTTAACAGATGAACAGGTGCCCACAGGTTAACAATCTGCCAGTAACAAATAGTAAAGGAACAGAACACAGTACACTGAGACATAACCACCAGTATTTTAATTCAGTAACTCTTCCTTATTAAAAGGATCGCAAGTATAATTCATTATTATCTGTTTTTTTTTCATACCCAGATTTATCAATTACTACAGGACTACCTTTGCACTAACCCCAATAAATCTTTATAAACTATGGTGATGGAAATTTGTAGTTTATTATATTATATATGAGAGTTGCACTCTCTGTGATTTAAGAAAAAAGGTTTATGGTAATTCAATCATTTAAAAAGCAGACATGTTTGCATTCTTTTGGCAAATTTAAAATTTAATATTTTGAAACGTTTTTACCATATCCGTGGAACCAGCTTATTGGTTTTAGTTACTAAGCAAGAAAAATTGTTTGAGTTTATAACTGCCTAAGCCTCAAGTGAATAAATGTTTTTATATCAACCATAATAAATGTATGAAGATGTAAGTTATTAAATGTTTACCACATCATCAGTATGAAGATGGATGTTTGCATTCTTGCTTTTCTGGCTATATTTTTATACCTGTTATTTGCCAATTATTTTTCAATATCAATTTAAAAAATTACTAATTTCCCAATGCCAAAGTCAGAAATATAAATGAGATATTATTTCCTTTTTTCAGTTAAAAAAATCTCTCTCTTCTCTTTTTTAATGAAATTCTCAGTCTTGTGAATATAATTTGATCTTAAGTAAAAGGAAAAATATTGTCACTTCATTGCCTCACATTGGACATTACTTTAACCAAACGATGGGCAAGCACAGCCTGTGAACCTAAGAACTATAAGGAGGCCATTTTAAACATGATTTTTCACAGGAATAAGACAAAGAATCCTGGCATTCACAAACCTTAAGTGGTCTTTGCTTGCTAAACATTAGCATGGATGAAACATTATGTATGAAACACTATTTTATGACTATCTTGAACAGAATGATTTATAAAATGCACATTCATGTTATATACATAAAGGTTTAAGCTCCAGGATTTACTCAAAGCAAGCTTTGGGAGATGTGTGTCCTAAAGAGAACAGCTGATCTAATTTTATGTATATTCATTTACCAAGAAGCTATATAAAAGATTCCATTTTGTCTACTTCACAGGAGGAAATTCATTGCCTTGTGCGCTGAGTGCCAGGGTAACAGTGTCAGCAGAATTGATTTCTTTAAAGGGAATCTTATATTGATTGGGTTATGAGTATTTTCTCTTTTTCTTCATGGCTCTCTCTCTCTCTCTCTCTCTCTCTCTCTCTGTATGTGCGTGTGCATGTGTATGACTCTGTGTATGTGTGTGAACCTGCTTCTTCTTCTGATCTCCCTTTTACCAGTTCATTAAGAGCATTCCTGTACCCTAGATCTCAGGTATTAGGAGTCAAGATTTTATCTCAGTCTCAAAATCTAGTACACGACAACCCAAAGGGATTTATTTTTCTCTAATAAAATAAATTAGAATGATAGAGCTCACAGTTAGTGATTCCATTACCCTGCGGCTGGCCTCTGATGTGAATTCAAGCGATTGTGGTAACCTTTCTTGACGTGACTTTGGAGATTTTGGACAATCCTCTGAAGTTTGCAATGAAGTGGTTTTCAATATTCTGGAAAGCAATTCAAAAAAGCCTTAGTTGTCATGCATAGTAATCAAAAAGCAAATGGTTATATATGCTATGTTATAATACACTGACATACAGATTCCAGTTGCTAAATTTAAAAAGCACCAAAAGATCTGGTGGCAGTAATGTGGACACAGATGCGGAATATTATTTCAATACCACATAAATATGTAATTTGTTCTTTCCAATGAGTGTTCCGTTCTGATGAACACAGCTGCTTAGCTTTGTAATCTCATGTGGATAAATGCTGATAGACTCATGGAGAAAAGCAAAGAAGATTCGACTAAATGGATGTCATGATAAATGAAATCTCTAAAAATATCTCATTAAATGTGCATTTTTCCCTTTTGCATTTGAAATCCTAGCCAATGAAGAATACAGTTTTTAAAGACACTGAATAAAGTTGTGTAGTATGTTTAGGAACCAGCAAATGTCTGATTACTCTTAATCTGCTGCACAACAGTACATAGAAATTAAAGTCTAAAACATGAATGCTTTAGTTACATTTCCACATTTACCATTTACTTTAAAACACTTAAAGGCAATGTTGATGTCAGAGATTTTCTTTGATGTACAAACTTCTTCTTGACAAGTAATGATATAATTAGGACAGAAAAAAGAATTTCTATTTTATTTACCATATACTTGCACTTTTACTACTCAGAAAAAAATACAGGTTTTTCTTGAACAGAGATATATCCAGCATCAGTCAGTTTGTTCTAAATTTTAAATTACCTTGCTGTTCACACTTCTGGTTCATGGTTTTGATTACTGATATATGACTGGCTTCAGAGATAAAGCATTTAAATGAGGTCAAATTTCAAGAAATAAGCAATAACTGGGCTTTGATTTTAATTTCTCCACTCCGTATTCCTGTTTCAGCACCAGGCTTGCATAATCCACACATTTTATTTATAGCTGCAACTAATGCTATTGTTCTACTTCCCTGATTTAGAAATATAGAGACTAGAGGACTGGAGAGGTGGCCAGCAGTTAAGACAACTTGCTCACAGAGGAGCTAAGTTTGGTTCTCAGCACCCAAATGGAGTGTCTCAAGTCTCCTAGAATGGCAGTTCTGGCTAATCCAACACCTACTTCTGGCCACTGAATGTAATGCATACATACATTAAGGCATACATACATACATGTAAAAGAAAAAATTAATCTAAACATTTCAAATGATACATAAGATAATATGAGGCTGTGTGAAATTTGGTTTAAAAGGAATTTGAAAGAGATACTCTGTGCAATGTGACATCCCCAGTTGGGATTTAACTTAAAATCACAATTTCCAGTATGGTGAGAAAAGATTCCAACATGCAGAGACTGATAGAGCAAGTTTCTGAAAACTATGTGACTTAATCACTGATGTTATTATATGACATTGCGTTTTCAATACTTTAATGTTTGCAGGTCTTTTTAGTTTATATAATAATTTTCATGTAATACTCTATACAATATATTTCTATATCTCTTATTCAAATCAGCCTGTTCAAGAAGTAAAGATTGTATATTATTATCATTATTATTATTATTATTATGTGTCTATGATATGTGTGAAATAGCACACTTGAAGATTAAGTGGCAACTTTTAAGAGTTAGCTCTATCCTTTCATTATAGGATCTAGGGCATCAAACTTGGGCAATCAGACTTTCGTGACAGGTGTTTTTACCAACTGAGCCATTTTATACTGGTACAGGGAAACTATTTAAAGTTTAAGAGACGTGATTTGACGAAAATTCCATAGAAATAAACATATTGGAAATTAGAATTATGTCATCTTCCTAAGAACTGTAAGGACTTCTGCTTTCTTCAAAACCAGTACATTTGTTATCAACTATGGTTCCGTAATATGTTACAGGAAGCTTTATGCAGATTTAGCTGGAGCATCCGTTGGTGCACACAGATGCACACAGCTTCACCGTCATCGGGAAGTAAACAAGCTCATATTCTGAGTGATCAAGACTTGATCTAAGTGAATTTTGGATCATGCTTTTCTCCTCCTCTCTCCTGCCAGTAAGATGGATTGTAAAGGAGAAAGATTTGTTTTATTGTTTTGCCTTTTCCAGACAAATCAATAAAGTTAATAGAAATAGAATTCTACTTCTCCATAAAGACTTAACCCTCAGCAAAATTGGTTCTCCTTTTAAGATCTTCATGTCGTTATCCACTCTCAGGCAAACCACTTAATCAATAAATGTCTGTTGGACATCAGATCTTTGCAGAGAACTCTGCTGCTCTTGAGGGACTCTGCTGAGTGTTACAGTCTTTATGTCCAATGGCTTGTTCTCTTGTGCCTGTGTCTGTAGGAACTAAAGACAAGGAGTTTTTGACTCACTAAGACAAGCAGCATTTTTGTTGGCATCTCTTACTGCAAGAAATTTTCTCAAATCCAGTGAAAGAGAAACAAACAAGTACCTTTTGGTACTCAAGTAATTTTGAGGAACTTTGGGCCTACTCCAGTCAGTGTGTTCTTTGATACGTCATCATTTGGGGAGGTAGGGTGGGATCGGAAGAAGACAAGGGAGGGGGCCACAGCCAAGATACTAAGTGAATAAATTGTAATAAATAATAAATAAAAATATCCCAGAAAAAAGTTCTCAAATTGTCCCTGTTAACATACTTGTGTCTTTAGCTTTGGGGTTTAATGTCTTTAAAATTCCTCCTTCTTTTCTCTCCTTCCTTTCAGTATCCTCAAAGCAAGAAATTACACTATTGGATTTTCTTGCAGCTGCTATCCCCCCTTCCTCCTCCCTTATTATTTTCTTTTCTACTCTTTTTGTTTTCTTCCCTCGTGTATTTTTTCACACTGTTTTACTAGTCTGCCCATTTTGTGTTTCAAAATAAATTCATGAAAGATCTTGTGGATTTGCTTTTCTTGACTTAGTCAATGATGAACAGTTTGCACATAACACTGTATTGCAAGTTTAAGTGCACATGGCTCCTTGGCGAAGCCATACAATATAATGCGGAATTTCTCCATTTTAAGACATCTTTAAATAACAATTAAAATATTATCATTAAAGAAATAATATTTTGTTTATAGCAATTATTAGTTTGGTATAATTTAATATGTAGTGTGTACTTCACAAAAGGAGAAACACTTACAAGTTCAGAGACTATGTAAGCATTATGTTGAGTAATAGGGAATGCTGAAATTTGAAATAAAATTAGGTGATGGAGAAAACACAAAACTGTGAACTCCGACTTCATGGAAGATAATAAATTTATCTATTGATTCAAAGTAACCATTGCATACTCCACTAGTCTTTTTGGAAACTGTTTCATTACCTTTGCCCTTGACTGCCCTAAAACTCACTATCTAGGCTATGTTCTCTCAGACTCAGAGGCGAACCTGCCTCTGCTTCCCAAGTGATGGCATCAAAAGCATGTACCAACTCTATACAGCCTCCTGAATGTCTTCTTATTATTGGCATTGGGGTAATTATTCTCCTATAGGTAGAAAGATCCTGTCACATTTATGTCAACTCTGCAGATTTTCTTTTATTTCTTTTCTCTCTCCACAAATCTCTACTCTAAATAAAGCAAAACATGTACCCAAAATTATGCACAATTTCTCAGTGATGATGCACCTGGATCTGTGTTTGTCTTCATCCAATCATAGATTTCTGCTGCTCAAAGAAGCAGAAGGTGGCATCTAAAAGGCAATTTTATAGTTATTGCCTTTATACCTCCCTAAACGATATACAATACTACAGTATTAAAGAGCATTTGGTGGTTTGAATGAGCATGGCCTCCATAGGTTGATGTATTTGAATGTTTGGTCATCAGAGAATGGAACTGTTTGAAAGGATTATAAGGACTAGGAGGCATGGCTATGTTGAAGAGGATAGAAGCCATTTGTTCTTCTGCTACTATTCCTCTTACTATTTTTATTACTCTACTCCATCTGTAAACCTCATACACATTATTTTATCTTTTAAAATGCACCTGATGTTTTGTGCAAATTTTAGAAATTAGCTTCAATGAGATTAAAAAAAAAAAAAAGTCCAACCTCAACTGACAAGTGTCAACTGTCAAGACTAATGGAAAAATTAAGATTTTTAACTTAGGACTCTTCAATGTCAGAAGTTCTTCTCCTTACTCTGTCATGCCTGCCTTCTTTTCTATCCAGTGGATAGTGGAGACTTGATTTCAAGTGTGGTTCATTAATTCTTCATGAAAACCAAGTTGATTTGCAGATGTAATTTATGTACCCATATGATTATATGGAAATAATTTTAGTATATATAATTAAAATTAGTTTTATTTAATTTTAGGTACTCCCCAAATTTGTGGATAGGTATATACCCATAAATGTTTGTTCTGTAGCTGATATTATTGTGTTGGAAAGTTATAGAACTATAAGGAGGTAAGCCCTTATTGGAGGACATGGGTTAATGGGGAATGAGCCTTAAGATTAAGCCCTTCACACTTCCTGGTGATTCTCTTCTTGACTGTGGATGTAAAGTGACCATGGGACTCACATTCCTGCCAGCATGCCTTCTAAGACATAATGCATGCCACTGAAATACAAGCCAAAATAAACTTCTCCTTACTTAAGTTGAATTCTTGACAAGTGTTTGGTGAAAGTGACAATGAATATAATTAATGCTTATTGATTTTTAGAGACTTTATGAACATAAATTGTGCTTATTTGATCCTCTGGGCCATCTGGTTACATGACTTCTTATCTTTAAATGCCTATGGATTTTGCTTTTCTCCTTAAAAATCGAGTTTTGGAGAAAAAATTGGTGTGTATTTATTTTAAAGAGAGCATAGAGGGTATATGAGACGTTTTGGAGAGAGTAAAGGGAAGTGGTAATTTAGTAATATTATAATCTGAAAAAGATAAAGTTTTATATTAAAATATCTACCTTATAAGGTTATTTGAAGGCTAAATGAGATACTCATCATGCCATATTTAAACTCTAAAACGAAATATTTGTATAATTTCTGGAGACAATGATGGTGATAAAGTGATATGGTGATAATCTTAAAATCATCTACTGCTAAACACTCTAAATTGAGAGCTTTGTATATATCCTGTACAAGTTCATTGTGCAAAATCCTTCTTTTAATTGAAAAAGATATTTAATTGAGATGAATAACATTATGACATTATTTGGAGACTATGGATATATGGGTTGAGTTTCTGATGAAAAGTTGTGAGATTCCTGTCAGCCACATCCTTCTTAGACTCACCTACCTTGTAGTACCTATCAATATTTTATTTCATTGTGTGGCTGAATGTCATCCCATAGAAATGATGAACATAGGACATTTTACTCCATAATCCATTGGAGTAAATTAGGTTTTATTATAATTTACTGTTGTAAATCATGAAAATGCAAACACTTGTGCACAAATATTTATTCTAACATGTTTTATTTATAAAAATTCATCTATATCAGTAGAAATGTTCACAAAAACACGAAACTTGCCAGTAGCAAATCTAGAGTAAGGGTTAATTTCTTAGTGATTATAGGGTTTCTTTTTGTGGTGATGAGAATGTCTTGGAATTAAATAGGAATTTAAATTGTACAATATTGTGAATTATTTTTTTTTAATTTTATTTTTTTCTTTCTTTCTTTCTTTATTTTTTTCAGTTTTATTTCTCTCATTAGTTACATTTTGTTAATTCTGTATCCCAGCTGTATCCCTCCTTCCCTCCCCAGTCCCACCCTCTCTCCCTCATCTCCTCCCTGCCCCTTTCCAAGTCCACTGATAGGGGAGGACCTCCTCCCCTTTCATATGACTACATTTTGTCAGGTATTTTCAGGACTGGTTGCAAAGTCCTCCTCTGTGGCCTAACAGGACTGCTCCTCCCTTGGGAGGTGGGGAGCTCAAAGAGGCAGTCATTGAGTTCCTGTTAGAAATAGTCCTTGTTCCCCTTACTATGGGAAACCAATTGATTACTGAACTATCACGGGTCACATCCTAGCAGAGGTTCTAGGTTTTATCCTCTTATGGTCTTTGGTTGAGTGTCCATCTCAGAAAAGACCCTGTGCCCAGATATGTTTGGTCCTTCTGTATCCCAGCCGTGTCCCAATCCCTCATTCCTCCCAATCCCTCCCTCCCTCCCTCATCTCCACCGTGCCCCTTGCCAAGTCCACTAATAGGGGGACCTCCTCCCCATTCATCTGATCCTGTTTTATCAGGTATCTTCAGGACTGGCTGCAAAGCTCTCCTCTGTGGCCTAACAGGACTGCTCCTCCCTTGGGGGGTGGGGAGGCCAAAGAGCCAGTCATTGACTTCCTGTTAGAAATAGTCCTTGTTCCCCTCACTATGGGAAACCAATTGGTTACTGAACTACCACAGGCTACATCTGAGCAGAGGTTCTAGGTTACGTTCATACATGGTCCTTGGTTGCATGTCAGTCTCAGAAAAGACCCTGTGCCCAGATATCTTTGGTCCTTGTGGAGCTCCTATCCTTTCCTCATCAGACTAACTCCCCTTCTTTCTTATGATTCCCTGTACTCTGCCAAAGGTTTGGTCATGAGTCTTTGCTTTGAAAACACTGCTAGTTAGAGTCTTTCAAATGCACTCAGTTGACTCCTGTCATGTGTTCAATGCACATCCGATCTGTCTTTCTAAACGAGGATGCCTGCTCTCTTGATTATCTTTTTTAGGTGTATAGATTTCATTATGTTTATCATATCTTATAGGTCTATATAAGTGAGTATATACCATGTTTGTCTTTCTCCTTCTGGGATATTTCACTCAGGATGATCTTTTCTAGATCCCAACATTTGCCTGCAAATTTCATGTTTTCCTCCTTTTTGATTGCTGAGTAGTATTCCTTTGTGTAAAAATACAACAATTTCTGTGCCCATTCCTCCGTTGATGGACATCTGGGTTGTTTCCAGGTTCTGGCTATTACAAATAATGCTGCTATAAACATGGTCGAGCAAATATCCCTTTTGTGTACTTGAGCAAACTTTGAGTATATACCTAGGAGTGGTATAGCTGGGTCTTGAGGAAGCACTATTCCTAATTGTCTTAGAAAGCGCCAGATAGATTTCCAGAGTGGTTGTATCAGTTTACATTCCCACCAGCAGTGGAGGAGGGTTCCTGAACAGAACACCAACAGCACAGGCTCTAAGAGCAACAATCAATAAATGGGACCTCATGAAACTGAAAAGCTTCTGTAAAGCAAAGGACACTGTCATCAAAACAAAACGCCTGCCTACAGATTGGGAAAGAATCTTCACTAACCCTTTATCTGACAGAGGACTAATATCGAGTATATACAAAGCTGAAAAGCAGCAAACCAAGTAATCCAATTAAAAAATGGGGAATAGAGCTAAACAGAGAATTCTCGACAGAGGAATATCGAATAGCAGAGAAACACTTAAAGAAATGCTCATCCTCATTAGCCATCAGGAAAATGCAAATCAAAACGACCCTGAGATATCACCTTACACCCATCAGAATGGCCAAGATGAAAAACTCAAGGGACAACACATGCTGGAGAGGTTGTGGAATAAGGGGAACCCTCCTCCACTGCTGGTGGGAATATTGTGAATTCTATTGACACATATACTTTTAAATGTTTACTTGCCAATATTATGGTGCATGAACTGTTCACTACTTTAAGGAAAGTTTTTAAAATTTCTTATAAATTTGTCCAAACAACAAAAAGTATATGACATAATAAATTAGAAATTTACAAACAACTGTCCTTTCCCAGTTTTCTTAAGGCAAATTAACTTTAAAAAAGAGCCTATAAAAGTCATCACAGCTGACGCTGTCCATTTACATATACCCAGTTTTCCTTGTTGCCATGCTAAAGAGACTTTGTAATTTCTTCTGACAGAATTTATACTATATATTTACATATATATGCCATATTAAATATTTTTATATTTATGCTATTTATAATAGAAATTTAATTGCAAAATCAAAGCTAATGATACTATATGCAGTATAGTCTCACAGTTCATTTAACCTTTGTAATTAGTTTAAGAGAGCATCCACTAATGTACAACTCACCAAACACCAAATTCCACTCTGACCCTGTATAACTAGAAGGTATGTTTTTCAGTTTAACTTTATGTCAAAAACTGGATATAAACCATGTGAACAGTGAAAGTGATATGTATAGGCAGAAAAAATATGTGGGTAGGTTAATATATCTCTAAGCTCTCAGCAAGAAATTTTGTATTTGCCATAGATGGTGTTTAATACAAATCACAGGACTGGTCAAGTTGCAGAGACTAAGTGGCTTTGGAATTCTCGGGCCTTACTATGACATATATACCATGCTACTCTCTTCTCAAGGCTCAGAGACCATTGCAGTAGAGGAAGGGAATGGCTGTAAGAGCCAGAGGCGGCGTATAGCTACAAGGAAAAATTGTTTACCAGACACAACAGGGCATTTGCACATATGAACTCACAACTATGACAATGTGTACAAGATCTATACAAGCTTAAACAAGGAAAAGAAATTACAGCATGAGGAGAGAGCTAAACATGATGCCCCACCCCCTTGCTGAGGAGCTATGGGTATTAATACTCTTTTCTAGTTAGTTTTCTTTAAGCATGTGATCCATAATAAGCCTGAGATGCACAAGCAGATGGCCACATGCCTCAGAGTTTATAGGCAATATTAATTGGACTTGATGGGTTTAAATCAAAATGAACAAACACAGAGTTGGGTGGGTATGAAATGGGGTTTGTGTCTGAGAAGAGATGGGGAAAAGCATGACTATGATAAGATACAATGCACAAAATTCTCAGTATAAAACAATTTATAAAAATAAATGAATAAATATAAATAACAGTTACAAGTGGTCAATGATATTAGCCTTGGAAGAACATCATACACAGGATTTATGTTTTGCACATTATAAATCTATTTAAAACTATAATTTTTAATTGACAGAGGTGAATTAATACCAAGTATTAATGAGGCAGTAATTAAAATTAATATTAGGAACTGAAATGGAGTGTGCAATGATAATATGTCTCTATTCTAGACTCAGGAAGTGTGAAAATAATGAGTGAGATTCAGGGTAATGTGGTTCCATGACTCAGCATATTGAGAAATTTATGCAAAATTAACCACAGGAGTCACTTGAGCAGAGCAGAATTCATTACTCTGCTAGGCTGGTGGCACCCAAGAAGAAAGAAAGGGCAAACAGCCCTAAGCTTTGCATGCTGGTTCCTGCCCCAGAGGCATAGTCCGGATCCACCAAAAAGATGGCAGAAAGATGCGGAGTAACATATAAAATAAAATAAAAATGAAAAGTAGTCTTACTACAGCAGGACAAATTTCTTGACAGAGAAGTAAGGGGCAAGATGATGTTCAAGCCAGGGTGCTGTGGAAGCAGCAGCAGGACAGTGGACATAGGAGACTGACGGAAATGGAGAGGGTGGGGAGACGAAATAGTTGGGAGTCAAACATGTGTCAAGTCTTATTTAAAGATATCTTCAAGTTCCCTCATTCTATATCTTCTCCAGTTAGGTTTCGTTTAGTGTGATACACAAGCTGGTCAGCCACTGTGAGTTTATCAAGCCATTTTGCATTTTGATATTGGCTTCTGATTTCCATACAAAAGTTAAAGAACATTAAAAATCAAGGAATTACAGGATGAATATGATTAAAGAAAGTAAGGACTATTTAACTTACTATTGATGTCTTATCGTTAAACTAACTTATATTTACTTAAACATGCTTTACCACCACTCAGCAATGCTAGTAACCTAATCTGGTCCGTAATTTAATACATGGTACTAAGGGTTCTTTTACTTGGGAGACTACTCTATTTCTCTGAAATATATTAGTTAATTGATTTATCTGTCTCTGTGAGATAGTTTTATGTGCTTTGCAGCAAAGGTAGAGGTTAAAATGACTCATTAAAACTTAATATTAAATAAATCTGGGCCAGGAAATGTCTGACTGTTTTAACTACCTTTCTGTTTGCTTTGATAAAACACTGACAAAAGTGACTTAAGGGAGATTTTATTCTGGCTCACAGTTCAGGGTGTTGTCCATCACGACAGGAGAAGTCAAGGTAGCATTGGTGTGAAATCGATTTCACATCACATTCACAAACAAACAAAAAGTAGAAAGGAATGAATGTGTGCTTCTATTCAGCTCCATTTTTCCATGCACATCAGCTAGAATCCTAGCCAGGGATGTTCCACCCACAGTGGGGGTGTATTCTCACCTCTGGTAACATAAACAAGACAGATAGCCCCTCTATGAGCGTGTGCAAATACCCTCCTCCCAGCAGTTTCTAGTTCTGTCAAGTTGACATTAACATCAGCCACCACATTGAGTATCTTTGTAGTACTTATTTTGCTAATAAAATTTATAGTAAGATATAAACATTTTTTTAAGGTTTAAGTTAGTAGAGAAAGGAATGAGGGGAAAAATAATGAGAGCAAATCATGGTTCATGTGTATGAGGCTACCGTGATAAGATCCATAAAATACATATGTTAAAGTGTTACTTCTCCTTGATAATCAGATGACATAAAAAGAAATAGGTAGACAACTTCATCAACTTAAACATACTATTTTGATTGCTAGAGTAGAGTTGGGGTTTGCAGTATACAGTTAAGAGGCAAAAGAGGGGGGGGAAGGAATTGTCTCTTATTTCCCTTAAAAAGTTTCCAATACTGCCATGCCCTTCTTTACAGTTGAATTGTAAACATAAAAAATTAAGGTTATTTTTTAAATTGTTTGGAAAACATATAAATAATTCAATGAAACCTTCCATTAATAAACACACTAAATTAAGAACCACCTGAAGTAACAAATAAAATTTCTGAGATATTTTTGAAATACGACTTTTTTTCCTTTGGACTCTTCAGCTAATTGTATGCTTTGATTAATACATACTTTAGCAGCCCTGAGTCTTTATGCAGAGTTTGTCTAAGATTAAAACTTTCATACTTAGTTGGAGAGAAACTTATTTGTTTTCTGTTTACCTTCGCTTGCTTTGAAGGTACTCCCTCTTGCTGAGGCCTGCTGACAGTTTAGACATTCTCAAATTTTGATTTGACAAAACCATGGTACTCTTATCTCTGACTTGTCTAATGCCTAGCTAATTATAATTTCCCAATGACTTCCATTTTTGAAAGAAAAGGAAAGCTCTTTTCTGAGGCTTGACGTTTGCCAGCAGATGAAAACATGATCCTGCCAGAAGGGATACGTCAAACAGTTGCTTCATTTCCTGAAATCAGTGACATGAGATCTCAAGGAGGCAGGATAAGTGGGTGTAAAAGGTCTATAACATAGAATACTCTCTGTATTTCATAGCACTGCCACACATACTTGAAAATTAAAAAGATTTTGTGCCTAAACCACCAAAGTAAAACATAGGTTTATTACTCCTCCTGTGTGTATATTCCTCAGCTTATTTTCAGAGCTAAACTTTTCCTCTGCTCTTCTTTTCACAATATGGCACCTGCTTTATTCCAAGGCAATAGTGACTTAATATTTTGTTCAACAATTGGAATTTTATCAATAAAAATTACTATGACTGAAGGGGCTCCTGCAGACCTTGCCCGTTTCTCCCATTTGTCTGCTTTTCTAACTACAGTGCATTTCATTTTTTTTCTTTTTTTAAAATTAAGTTATTTTTCATTGATTACAGTTTATTCACTTTGTATCCCAGCTGTGGCTCATCCCTCATTTCCTCCCAATCCTACCCTCAATCCCTCATCTCCTCCCATGCCCCTCCCCAAGTCCACTGGTAAGGGAAATCTTCTTCCCCTTCCCTTTGACCCTAGCCTATCAGGTCTCATCAGGACTGGCTGTATTGTCTTCCTCTGTGGCCCAGTAAGGCTGCTCCGCCCTCAGGAGCAGGTGATCAAAGAGCAGGCCACTGAGTTCAAGTCATAGACAGAGCTAGCCACCAAGATCTATTCCCTTATTTAGCCACTTCTGCCTCCTTAGACTAACTACCAAGGTCCATTTATTAGTATTGGAGTCCAGCAATCAAAAGCCCCATTTGGCTCACCTAATTACCATACCCAATTAAATTAAACTCCTCATCCTAACACAGCTTTCCCCTTTTACCTTTATAAACTGCATTTTCCTAAGTGCCACATGTCTTTCCTCTCTATCCAGAGGCAGTCTTTTGTTCTCTAAGACAAATACCCACTTCCCCTCTTCCCTTGTATCTTTCTCCTTCTCCCTGGTCCTCTATCTCTTGTTTTTGTTTCTTATTCCCTGCCCTCTGTCCCTCAAGGGCAAATAAATCTTTATGATGATAACTTGGTCTTGGGGGTACTGAACTGAATTTCTTACAATGAATTTTGGTACAGAAAAATTTCTTTATCAGAAATTTACTGGTTTTTGATTGATTGTTTGCTTACTTGCCTCCTTGTTTGTTTGGTTTTTTCTATTTTTTCTTTCCAATAGGTTAGAAAAATGTTAAACTACCTCTATTGACTTCCTATGAAGTTAAAAAACTTTCCATTGCTTTAAATGTATACATCATATATGTATCATGTGTCCCTCTTCTTTATGCCTTTCTTCTTAGACTATATGTATTTTTTTTTTTTTGTAATTAGGTAGACAATAACAGGATTGCAGGTCATTAGTATTAGGTCTCTCCCCCAACATAAACACCTTGAAAAAAGTTTAACAGGGACTACAAGACTAATTATTGTTATGAGAAATAGGTCAAGAGTCCTACCACTGACTCTGGAAAAGATATGACATTTTTTCATTGTTTGCTTTTTTTTTCTTTTATTTTTTTTCAAAAATTTTCTTCACAACTTATTCATTATATGTCTCAATTGAAACCCCATTCCTCAACCCACCCCAGTCACACCCTCCCTTTCTCTTCCCCCTATCTACTTCCCCTAATCCACTGAAAGGGGTCTTTCTCCACTATTGTCATTTGCCATAGTTAGTAAAGACGTGGTAAGGTCACATCATCAGGGGCAAGTGATCAAAGAGCAGTCAACTGAGTTCATGATAGATGCAGCCCCTGATCCTCTCACACTGACATCCACATGGTCACTAAGCTGCCAATCAGCCACATCTGAGCAGGGGTCTAGGTCCTTTGCATGCTGCCCAGGATGTCATTAGCTGAGAAATCCTAACCTTCTACAATTACCATGTGATTTAAAAACAAACAAATAAAAAACAGAACAAAACAAACAAAAAACGTTTACATATTTTGGTGCTTCTCTTAAGAGTCAATCCAGGGGGGCAGAGCCAAGATGGCGACTAGCACACACAGTTTCTGAGTTGTGGAAGAGATAAAGTTCTGAGTTGATGAGTGGAAGAACTTCTGAAGCCAGGGAAACAACGGAGAGACTTTCTAAACAACAGGGAACATCGCAGGAGGTGAAAACCCAGGGACTTGTTTGGGGAAGGCGAGAAACGATCCTTTGATCTCTCGGCACTCCCCTCCCCCAGACCTCCCTCCTCCTCAGCACAGCAGACTCGCCTTTCTCAGCGCAGACCTAACTGCCTGGGGCCTGCAGCCACTGAGGCGGAGCCCCAAGCCCTTTATCTGCAAAGGCCAGCAGTACTGTGTCTCGGAGTCCCAGATTCACATGCGGCGGCTGCACCATCCTTCCAGGGCCCAAGTCTGCTAGACGCCATACTAGCTCCGCAGGAGCGCCATCACTGACGGTTCGGCCCGCCCAATCCCACAGTGACAAAGAATATGCTATATACTCACCAAAACCAGACAGAAACGCCATACAAGCTAGACACACCAGGCGCTGGGCCTCCGAAGCTTGGAGAGCGCAGTAAAGAGACCCCAGGACTTCCCAGAAAGCATCTGGACTAGCAACCCAGTCTCCAGTTACAGCGGGACTTTCTAACCTGGCGGTGGAGCAGCACTGAGCTGGCGGGGCACATCAGCCCTCCAGTTTAAGACTAACCGGGACCAAACCAGAGAACAGAAAGGCTGGTTACCCCGATTCCCACTGACGTGACCACCCTGAAATCTCCAGCTGCAGCAAGACCTCATAACCTGGCAGTGACAGCAGCACGGAACTGGCGGAGCACATCAAAGAAGCAGGGCCAAACCAGAGAGCAGAGAGCCCAGATACCCCGGATCTCTGCCAAGTGTCCTGCCTGTAAGTGAGTGCCCCCTTGAGAATCTGCAGCTCCACTGATCCTGGGTTCTTCTAAAACAGAAGCCAGGCATCGAACCCCCTCCCACCCATATACCCACTTTGGGAAACAGAGGGGCACTTGGAACATTGAAGTTCCTGCTCTGTGGGTCTAATTGAGGAATTAAGGCAGTTAATGCCAGAAATTGCGCTGCAATCATCACTAGTGCCTGCGACATATACATTGCAGAGCCCCTCCCACACACTCAAGGATTCAACATTAGCCATCACTCTGTCGCTAGAGACACACGCCCACACCCACTTACACACACACACATATACACACGCACGCATGCACGCTTGCATTTGCCTCTGTTTGCGCCTGCGTACTTTCCTCCCACAGGTACAGCTAGTCCTCAGCATACGCTAAGGACACGGGACCTCTCTCAACTTCCTGAAGAATTCTCCAGACTCGAGAGAGAGACAGTACCAGTCTGATTGGCAGAATCCAAAAACAAACAGGGAAGGTCTCAGATAAGCCAATGGCCAGGGGTAGGCGAAAGAACACTTCCAACATAAATCAGGACATCATGACTTCACCAGCAAACCCCAAAATCGATGGATACTCCAATTCATCAGAAGCACAGGAAAATGACCTTAAAGCCATGCTTGCTCAATTATTTGAGGCTCATAAGGAGGAAATGAACAAATCTTTCAAAGAGTTGGCCAGTCAATTGGAGGTAAAGAAAGAAGAAATAGACAAAACCCTTAAAGAAACACAGGCAAACATAGCCAAACAAATAGAGGCACAAGTAGAGAAAAAATTAGTGGCATACAAAAAGGAAATGAACAAAGAAATAGAGTCCATCGTAGAGAGACAGGAATCCAAATTCAAACACATAAAAGAAATGGTGCAAGGCATGAAAACAGAATTAGAATCAATAAAGAAAACACAAAATGAGAAAACTCTTGAGCTGGAGAACTTTGAGAAAAGATCAGGAACCACAAAAGTAAGCATCACCAACAGAATACAAGAGATGGAAGAGAGAATCTCTGGAGCTGAAGACACACTTGCAGAAATTGATACTTCTCTCAAAGAAAAAGTAAAATCAGAAAAATTCCAATCACAAAATATCCAAGAAATCAAGGATGCTATGAAAAGACAAAATCTAAGAATAATAGGAATTGATGAAAAAGAAGACTCCAGGCTCCAAGGTCCAGAAAATATTTTCAAGAAAATCATAGAAGAAAATTTTCCCAACTTAAAGAAAGAGATGTCCATAAATATACAAGAGGCCTACAGAACACCAAATAGACTAGACCAGAAAAGAAACACATCATGTCACATCATAGTCAAAACACTAAATCTACAGAACAAAGAAAAGATATTAAAAGCAGCAAGGGAAAAAGGCCAAGTAACATATGAAGGTAGACCTATCAGAATCACACCAGACTTCTCATCAGAAACTATGAAAGCCAGAAGGGCCTGGGCAAGCATCATGGAGACTCTAAGAGATCACAAATGTCAACCCAGACTACTATACCCTGCAAAGCTTTCAATCAACATAGATGGAGAAAACAAAATATTCCATGACAAAACTAAATTTACGCAATATCTATACAGCAAACCAACCCTACAGAAGATACTAGAAGGAAAACTCCAATCCAACGAAAAGGAATTCACCCAAGAAAACAGGGCATACAGATAATATCCCAACAAAAAGGAAAAGAAAACAAGCAATGAAACAAGGTAAGATCATCGACTCCATTACAAAAGGAACTAACATGCATTGGTCAATATTATCTATCAATATTAATGGACTCAACTCACCAATAAAAAGACACAGGCTAACAGAATGGTTACGGAAACAGGACCCAACATTCTGTTGCACCCAAGAAACACACCTATGCAACAAAGATAAACACTACCTCAGAGTAAAGGGCTGGAAAAATGTTTTTCAAGCAAATGGTTCCAGAAAACAAGCTGGAGTAGCCATCCTAATATCTAATAAAATAGACTTTCAACCCAAGTTAATCAAAAAAGATAGGGAGGGCCACTATATTCTCATCAAAGGAAAAATCCAACAAGAGGACATCACAATTTTGAATATCTATGCCCCAAATACAAGAGCACCTACATTCGTAAATGAAACAATATTAAAGCTTAAATCATACATTGATCCTAATACCTTAATAGTGGGAGACTTCAACACCCCACTCTCATCAAGGGACAGATCAACCAGACAGACACCAAATAGGGAAATAAAAGCACTCACAGAATCCCTAAATCAAATGGACCTAATAGACGTCTACAGATCTTTTCACCCAAACTCAAAAGAGTACACCTTCTTTTCAGCACCACATGGAACCTTCTCCAAAATAGACCATATAGTTGGTCACAAAGCAAGCCTCAACAGGTACAAAAGGATTGAAATAATCCCTTGTATACTATCTGACCACCATGGACTAAAGCTGGACATCAACAACAACAGAAACAACAAAAAGCCGACACGCACATGGAAACTGAACAACTTACTACTCAATGACAGCTGGGTCAAGGAAGAAATAAAGAAAGAAATTAGAGACTTTCTAGAATTCAATGAAAATGAAGGCACAACATACCCAAATTTATGGGACACATTGAAAGCAGTGCTCAGAGGAAAATTTATAGCACTAAGTGCCTACAAGAAGAAATCCGTAACATCACATACAAACAACTTAATGGCCCAACTGAAAAACCTACAAAAAAAAGAAGCAGATACACCCAAGAGGAGCAGACGGCTGGAAATAATCAAACTAAGGGCAGAAATCAATCAATTAGAAACAAATAAAATTATCCAAAGAATCAATGAAACAAAAAGCTGGTTCTTTGAGAAAATCAACAAGATAGACAAACCCTTAGCCAAACTAACTAAAAAGCAGAGAGAAACCATACAAATCAGCAAAATCAGAAAGGAAAATGGGGACATAACTACAGACACTGAGGAAATCCAAACGATTATTAGGTCATACTACAAAATACTATATGGCACAAAATTTGAAAATCTAAATGAAATGGATAACTTTCTTGACAGATTCCATCTACCAAAATTAAGTCAAGATCAGGTAGAAAGACTGAATAGTCCTATATCTCCCAAGGAAATTGAAGCAGTCATTAACAGTCTCCCCTCCAAAAAAAGCCCTGGACCAGATGGCTTCAGCGCAGAATTCTACAAGACCTTCAAAGAAGTACTAACACCAATTCTCCTCAAACTATTCCATAAAATAGAAACAGAAGGAACACTACCAAACTCATTCTATGAAGCCACAGTCACTTTGATACCTAAACCACACAAAGATCCAACAAAAAAAGAGAACTTCAGACCTATCTCTCTTATGAACATTGACACAAAAATACTCAATAAAATACTTGCAAACCGAATCCAAGAATACATCAAAGATATCATCCACCATGACCAATTAGGCTTCATCCCAGGAATGCAAGGGTGGTTCAACATACGGAAATCCATCAATGTAATCCACCACATAAACAAAATGAAGGAGAAAAACCACATGATCATCTCCTTAGATGCTGAAAAAGCATTTGACAAAGTCCAACACCCATTTATGTTTAAAGTCATGGAGAGATCAGGGATACAAGGCACATACCTAAAGATAGTAAAGGCAATATACAGCAAGCCTATAGCCAACATCAAACTCAATGGAGAGAAACTTAAATCAATCCCACTGAAATCAGGGACAAGACAAGGCTGCCCACTCTCTCCATATCTCTTTAACATTGTACTTGAAGTCCTAGCCAGAGCAATAAGACAACTAAAGGAGATCAAGGGGATGCAAATCGGAAAGGAAGAGGTAAAAGTGTCACTATTTGCAGATGATATGATAGTATACATGAGCGACCCCAAAGATTCAACCAGAGAACTTCTTCAGCTGATAAACACCTTCAGCAAAGTGGCAGGATACAAAATCAACTCAAAAAAATCAGAAGCCCTCTTGTATACCAAAGACAAAAAGGCTGAGAAAGAAATTAGGGAAACAACACCCTTCACAATAGCCACTAATAACATAAAGTACCTTGGTGTGACTCTAACCAAGCAAGTGAAAGACCTGTTTGAGAAAAACTTCAAGTCTCTGAAGAAAGAAATTGAAGAAGATCTCAGAAGATGGAAAGATCTCCCGTGCTCATGGATTGGTAGGATTAACATTGTGAAAATGGCCATCCTGCCAAAAGCAATCTACAGATTCAATGCAATTCCCATCAAAATACCAACTCAATTCTTTACAGACCTTGAAAAAAAGAGACTCAGCTTCATATGGAGAAACAAAAAACCCAGAATCTCCAAAACAATCCTGTACAACAACAGATCATCTGGAGGTATCTCCATTCCCGATCTCAAGCTGTACTACAGGGCAACAGTAATAAAAACTGCATGGTATTGGCATAGAAACAGAAAGGAGGATCAATGGAATCACATAGAAGACCCAGAAATAAATCCACACACCTATGAATACTCAATATTTGACAAAGAAGCCAAATCCATTCAATGGAAAAAAGACAGCATCTTCAACAAATGGTGCTGGACCAACTGGATGTCTACATGCAGAAAAATGAAAATAGATCCATATTTATCACCCTGCACAAAACTAAAGTCCAAGTGGATCAAGGACCTCAACATAAAACCAGATACTCTAAATCAGCTGGAAAAAAAAGTGGGAAACAGCCTAGAACTCATTGGCACAGGAGACAACTTCCTGAACAGAACACCAACAGCACAGGCTCTAAGAGCAACAATCAATAAATGGGACCTCATGAAACTGAAAAGCTTCTGTAAAGCAAAAGACACTGTCATCAAAACAAATAGACAGCCTACAGATTGGGAAAGAATCTTCACCAACCCTTTATCTGACAGAGGGCTAATATCCAGTATATATAAAGAACTAAAGAAGCAGAAAAGCAACAAACCAAGTAATCCACTTAAAAAATGGGGAACAGAGCTAAACAGAGAATTCTCGAAAGAGGAACATCGAATGGCAGAGAAACACTTAAAGAAATGCTCAACCTCATTAGCCATTAGGGAAATGCAAATCAAAACGACCCTAAGATTTTACCTTACACCCATCAGAATGGCCAAGATGAAAAACTCAAGTGATAGCACATGCTGGAGAGGTTGTGGAGAAAAGGGAACCCTCCTCCATTGCTGGTGGGAATGTAAACTGGTTCAACCACTCTGGAAGTCAATCTGGCGCTTTCTCAGACAACTAGGAGTAGTGCTACCTCAAGACCCAGCTATACCACTCCTAGGTATATACCCAAAATTTGCTCAAGTACACAACAAGGACATTTGTTCAACCATGTTCGTAGCAGCTTTATTTGTAATAGCCAGAACTTGGAAACAACCCAGATGTCCATCAACGGAGGAATGGATACAGAAATTGTGGTATTTTTACACAATGGAATACTACTCAGCAATCAAAAAGGAGGAAATCATGAAATTTGCAGGCAAGTGGTGGGATCTAGAAAAGATCATTCTGAGTGAAGTATCCCAGAAGGAGAAAGACAAACTTGGTATATACTCGCTTATATAGACCTACAAGACAGGATAAACATAATGAAATCTACACACCTAAAGAAGATAATCAAGAAAGTGGACACAGGCGAAGGTGATTAATCCTCATTTAGAAAGACAAATGGGATGTGCATTGAACTTATGACAGGAGTCTACCACAAAAGGCATCTGAAAGACTCTACCTAACAGTGTTTCAAAGCAGACACTAAGACTCATAACCAAACCCTCGGCAGAGTGCAGGGAATCATATGAAAGAAGGGAAGTTAGTATGATATGGAAAGGATAGGAGCTATACAAGGACCAAATATATCTGGGCACAGGGTCTTTTCTGAGACTGACACTCAACCAAGGACCATCTATGGATGTAACCTAGAACTTCTGCTCGGATGTGGCCTGTGGTAGCTCAGTAACCAAGTAGTTTTCCAAAGTAAGGGGAACACGGACTATTTCTAACAGGATCTCAAGGGCAGGTTGTTTGACACCCCCCCCCAGGGGAGGAGCAGTCTGTTAGACCACAGAGGAGGACTTTGCAGCCAGCCCGAAGATACCTGATAAAACAGGGTCAGATGAAAGGGGAGGAGGTCCTCCCCTATCAGGGGACTTGGAAAGGGGCAGGGAGGAGACCAGGGAGGGAGTGTGGGGTTGGGGAGGGAATGAGGGAGTGGGATACAGCTGGGACACAGAGTTAACAAAATGTAACTAAAAAGAAAAAAAAAAAAAGAAAGAAAGCAAGAAAAAAAATGGGGAACAGAGCTAAACAGAGAATTCTCTGTAGAGGAATATCAATGGCAGAGAAGCACTTAAAGAAATGCTCAACCTCATTAGCCATTAGGGAAATGCAAATCAAAACAGCCCTGAGATTTCCCCTACACCCATCAGAATGGCCAAGATGAAAAACTCAAGGGACAACACATGCTGGAGAGGTTGTGGAGAAAGGAGAACCCTCCTCCACTGCTGGTGGGAATGTAAACTGGTACAACCACTCTTGAAATCAATCTGGCGCTTTCTCAGACAACTAGGAATAGCGCTTCCTCAAGACCCAGCCATACCACTCCTAGGCATATACCCAAAAGAGGCGCAAGTACACAAAAAGGACATTTGCTCAACCATGTTTGTAGCAGCTTTATTTGTAATAGCCAGAAGCTGGAAACAACCCAGATGCCCTTCCACTGAAGAATGGATGCAGAAATTGTGGTACATCTACACAATGGAGTTTTACTCAGCAATGAAAAATAAGGAAATCATGAAATTTGCAGGTAAATGGTGGGACCTGGAAAGGATCATCCTGAGTGAGTTGTCCCAGAAGCAAAAAGACACGCATGGTATATACTCACTCATGGAAACATACAACATAGAATAAACCCACTAAAATCTGTACATCTAAACAAACTAAGCCAAAGAGAGGACCCTAAGTAAAATGTACAATCCCTATCCTGAAAGGCAAAGAGGATGGACGTCAGAAGAAAAAGAAAATAGGAAACAACCTCGGAACCTGCTACAGAGGGCCTCTGAAAGCCAGAAGAAAACAGGAAACAACCTTGAAACCTGCCACAGAGGGCCTCTGAAAGCTTCTGCAGTATAGACTGTCAAAGCAGATGCTGAGCCTGATGGCCAACTGATGGGCAGAGTGAATGGAATTTTATGTAAAAAGTGGGAAATAGTAAGAGCTGGAGGGGACGGGAACTCCACAAGGAGAGGAACAGAACAAGATAATTTGAACACATGGAATTTCCCAGAAAATCATACTCCAACCAAGGACTATTCGTGGAGATGACCTGGAACCCCTGCACAGATGTAGCCCATGGCAGTTCAGTGTCCAAGTGGGTTCCATAGTAATGGGAAGAGGGACTGCTTCTGACATAATCTGATTGGCCTGCTCGTTGATCACTTCCCCCTGACTGGGGAGCAGCCTTACCAGGCCACAGAGGAGGACAATGCAGCCACTTTTGATGAGAACTGATAGACTAAGATCAGAAAGAAGAGGAGAACCTCCCCTATCAGTGGACTTGGGGAGTGGCATGCATGCAGAAAGGGGAGGGAGGGTGGGATCGGCAGGGGAGGAGGGAGGGGCTTATGGGGGGATACAAAATGAATAAAGTGTAATTAATAAAAAAAAAAAAAGAATAAATATTAGTAGAATCTAAAGAAAAAAAAAGAGTCAATCCAGCTGGACTTGTCAATCACTAAGGACAAGAAACTTCCCCTTACAAAGGCTTCTGATCTATTTTGTTACATTCATCATTTTTCCCTCTATGTGGTTGGTACAGTGTCCTGTGTTTTCAGTAGATTAATGTTTCTGTGCAAAATGGGTAAATGAACAATCTTAGCAATGTTAAATTTACTTTCTATTAGCCCGCATGAAGTCTCTCTGTCAAGTTTACTACTACTGATATAGCCCATAGTGAATTCTTTGACTTGCTATGCTTTCGGAAATTGAAATCTTGTCCCTTTCATGTAATGTCCAGTTCTAAACTAAAGTCTTCCAATTAGCTTTTAGCTCTACATTAGATCCAGGACTGATTGCTAGTTGAGGGTAAGTCACAAAAACTTACAACATCTTTGCTTTAATTCTAATAATCAAGACTTATAATCTTCCCATTAGTTTCTTTATCTTATTTCTATACAAAGGTTTTAATTAGGTGAAACACAATTATTTAATATAAAGAATTACATCATGTGTAAAACTGTCAAGGGTTATTTATTCTAAGAAGTGAATAATATTGAAAAAAATACCTCATAAGCAAAGCTTGCCATTTATTCTAAAAGGTTACTATAAATAAAAGACATTACATTAACTCAATTTTATTCAATACAATTTGCAAGTGGAAAATAGGAAAGCAAATCAGAATATTCTATCTTGCTTTTTGTATGGAAGTGAGCTAAAAGGATCTTAAATATAAACACTATTTTAAAGCCTGAATGAGCATAAAATGTAATATATATATATATATATCATATTATATATATACATACTATATATATACATACTATATATATTACATCATATATATATATATATTATGATCTGGATTCTCTAATATGTTCTTATAAAATATATAGCAAGTATCACAAGTTTGTCTAGAAATTCTATTACAAAATACTCTGCTCAATAGAGAACCACTAAAGTGTGAACTGATATCATTGGTCTGATCAAGTTCTTTGCACATCCACAGAAAGAATGTATGTTACTGGTTTCTCAAGCCAGGTAGGGAATGCTGATATGCAAACTAAAACCATTTAAAGCCAGTAATATCCCACTTGTGCTCTCCCAATTAATTGATCACTTTGTTTTGCCAGTGGATTGTTTTTCTGTTTTTGTTGTGGTAGTGATAGATTAATCAAAGTTAATTAATTAAGGTACTTGGGTAAGTCCTTGAGTCAGTGTTTTTCCTTTCTCCTGCTGCCCATGAATAAAGATTTATAAGGAAATTTCTAAGAGTTTGTGAGAAAACTCTAAGAACACAAGACAAAGGCCTTCTGACCTCTGTTTTGGAATTTGCTTTCATGACCCTTCTAGCATAGTAAATAGACATGGGCTCATTTCAGCTTACTCATTATCTATTATTATCCAGATGATGTTTCTAAGCACAGGTTGTCCCTATGACTATACAGAGCCTAAACTTATGTGGCCTTTGTCATTTGACTTAGTTTAACCCTAAGAATATAAATTATCTGAATAAAGTTGGTTATTGAACGAGACTTCAGGTTCTGCTTGCTGTCCAAGGTTCACTCTGCCAACTAGAGAGGTAACTTCTTGTGAGTTTCTCATAATCTTGGGACCCAGTCCATCTTCAGTCAGAGGCATACTTTCCTTCTAGCCTCAGGAAGTCCATTAGATTCTGATTCACTCATACAGTCTGGGGAATCAAATGTGTAGCTGTGACAAAACTTAAGTCCCATTCATCACATAAACTCTGAACCTCTCAGATACAGGTGACTGTGTAATCTTCCTCTTAAGTCACCATTCAGCCCAATGTCTGCTACATTTTATAATCTCCCAGCCTTAGGTCCTCATCAAATCTCAGGCTGCCATTTTGTTTACCCTTTTCTACAGAACCTGCTTTAGAGAATAACCTTCATTATTCTGCTTCTAGTCACAGAAATAAGAAGTGACAATGTCAAATGTTGCCAGGACATCCTGCAGCCACCCCGGGGATGTTGATTAAACATATGGGGTGCACCATGCTGGTGAGCAGGATAAAGAAGATTGTGGGCTTTGCCTTCTTTTTTTATTATTAATTACACTTTATTCATTTTGTATCCCCCCATAATCCCCTCCCTCCTCCCCTCCCAGTCTCCCCCCCTCTCCTTTCTGCATACATGCCCCTCCCCATGTTCACTGATTGGGGAGGTCCTCCTCTCCTTTTTTCTGATCTTAGTCTATCAGTTCTCATCAGAAGTGGCTGCATTGTCAGGGTTCTAGGTTATCTCCATGAATAGTCCTTGGTTGGAATATGAGTCTCTGGGAAGTTCCCTGTGTTCAAATTTTCTTGTTCTGTTGCTCTTTGCCTTCTTTTTACACCAAAAAAAAAGCAACAGATAGGACAAATCAATATTCACGCCACATATATCTCTTCCAGTATTCATAAACTTTGATTCCAGCTAAGAAGCTCTTTGAAAATTGTTTAAAATTTATGTCTCTGGAAATCACCAATATACCACTCAGACACTCTAAAATTCTGCTTAGAAACTGCATTTTACTCACAATCAACAGGTAACTAATTCTGAAGCCAACACTTTGCGAGAGTGCACTGCTCTGGGGCTCTCAAATGACTCTCTCAAGCAGTGTTGTCATGAGCAACTAAGTTGTTTTTTACATTCCTGTAATTTATAAAGACAAAACAAAACTCTAATCAATACAATAAAACACAATGGAAAGAGAAATGAAAAGACTCCAAAAGGAGTCATTAGAACCACAGTCACACGCTATAAAAAAAAAAAAAAAAAAAGAACCAAATTTACAAGTTCCTGAGGAATGCTGGCCTGGAGGTCAGCACTACCACACTGGATGCAAGCTCTAGGTGGAGTACTGGCTTCGATCTTATTTGGAGAGAGCTTCAGCTGCTGTTACCAGAAGCCGGTATTATTGTCCATCGGGAAAGGTATTTTAATATTAAATATCTTAATATCTTAATGCCATCTCTCTCTGAGAAGTTTGAAGAACGTCATCTAGTATATGTGTATGTGTGCCTATCTTTGTTATAAGTTGAATCTCATTTTACCCCAGGCTTACTGCTATGAACAGTAAATTCACATTACTTCAAAGAAAATACTGCCATTCTTATTCTGGTCAGCAATCATTTTGCTTTTTTGTGTATGAAAGGAAAAAGGTGTAGCCTAGGAGAAAGTGAGTTACTGTTGTAATATTATTTGTTATTGTACCTGGTCTTGGCTCTTCCTTTGTGTTCTGACGAGGATGACATGAATTGTTACAATCTGTCATACTTTCCTGTCATGATGGAATGAAGACTCTGAAATCTTGAGACTCTAAGTGGTTTCTATCAGCTATCTTGATCACATTGCTGAAACACTGGTGAATACTGGTTTGCCTTCTTGATTCTGTAACAACTACCTGAGATACATCAATTCAAAAAAGAAAGTTCATTCTAGCTCATTATTTTGCTTATGGTCAGGACACAAATAAAAGCAACAAAGAAAATAAGATCTTAAAACACCTATTGACAGCATGTCCTGAATGACTGGAAGACCTTATACTTAACCTTCAGCCGAAAGCTGTATCACCTCCCCATCCACTTATTTTAATGCAAGCCTACAAAACATAGACCTTTTTGACATTACACTAAAGCAGGTACTTTTACCTCTTCAAAAAATTTTTTTTTCTTAAAATAACCACTGTTTCTTTTCCAAGGAAGTCTCTTTCATCATAGAAGTGAGAGAATTTTTTAATAGATTGATGTCCCTGGATGAAGCATATGATAGAAAAAAACCTCAAGAAAATAAAAATATGAATTGTAACCTCATTTTTTTAGTTCTCATTCTAAAGAGTAATATCATTGTGGTTTTTAAATTGCCAAAACAATCAAAGCCTGACATTTCTTTATAGAGATACTCATAATAATATAATAGCCTCCCCCTGAGGGGGGAGCAGCCTTCCAGGCCACAGAGGAGGATAGTGCAGTCAATTCTGATGAAGCCTGATAAGCTAGGGTCAGATGGAAGGGGAAGAGGACCTCCCCTATCAGTGGACATGGAGAGCAGCATGGGAGGAGATGAGGGAGGGAGGGTGGGATTGGGAGGAAAAAAGGGAGGGGGCTACAGCTGGCATACAAAGTGAAAAAAACTATAGTTAATATAAAAATAAAATTTAATTAAAAATAATAAAATAGCATTTTATCTTACATGGTGGAACTGTCAAACAGAATGCAAGCTTGAAATAGTATAATCACCTTTAGAAATTATAATTCATCTAACAAATACAGGCTCATGAAAATTCTAGAAAATGATGTTATGACTTTGTTTTATTGTGGAGTGATTGATAGAAAAGAAGTTGGTGTATTTTCTGTCCATAAGTTAACAGGTAAGGGTGTTTGCTTTTGTAAATGACCTGGATTTATTTTATAAAACAATAAAAAGCTACAAGGACATTTTGAGTTTGGGAACCCAAAAGTGAGGTAATATGCCCTTTCTTCCTATAGAACACTGCCTCTGCAGGATACGGCTCTGATCACAGCAGTGGATGTTCTGATATCTTCAATTTCTCACATTCCTCCTAGGAACTTGCCCGTTCTGCCTTGGGCAGCAAATGAGTTTATAAGGAATGAGCCAACCATAAAGGGTAGCTCATAAGCTCTCAAATTTTAATTTAGTTTGAATGCAGGCTCGCCTTCTTGTGTGCCAACAAAATTCCCATCAGCAGACTTGTAAATTACAGGATCTCATTGAAGTGTGAGTGCTTTCAGTGTTGATGACTGCCCATTGTTCATGGACACAGCTTAGATGGAGCTGCTTGTGTATCTGCTGCTTCTGATGATGCATTTGAGCACACCACCTGACAGCCTCTTCCTGAGATTTTTCTATCTGTGTCTTTTTTTAAGATGATTTGTGAAGTACCATCTCACTATGTAGCCTGAGTTGTACACTCTGTAGGCCATGCTAGCCTAGAACTTACAAAGGTCATCCTGCCTCTGACTCCTGAGTTCTGGGATTAAACATGTGCTGGGCTAGCTTCTTCTTCTTCTTCTTCTTCTTTTTTTTTTTTTTAATCAAGAGTTTAAACATTCAAAACTACAAAAAGAAGAACAGATACAAGGAGATTCTTTCTTTTTTTTTTTTTTTTTTTTTGTATACTGATTCTTTCAGTCTTCATTGTCACATGAACAGACAATCTGTAATTTCAAGGTCCATTAACCTCTCTGGCTTCTACTTTGTCACACAGAGAATCCTTTGACCTAGACAAGAATATGAGGCCTTCTGAGAATTTTCATCCTTTTTCTTCTATTCTTATACCTTCGTAGCAATACAAAGAGGTGAAACTAACAGTGAAATTCAGGCCAAGGACAAGGATGATTGACTTTGGTTTTAAATATTTAACAACTGGATAAGCACACAATGCAGATATCTAAACCAACAGTCTATTTGGCAATTCTTGTAAATGTAAATATGAATTCATTTTGGAATGCCAGGCTGAGACTGATCTTCTGTGAGGCTGGTAGTTTGTATTACTTATATAATGCTACATGACAAATTGGGTCAAATTTGATCAACTTAAAACATATCTACTATCTGAGAGTATATAGGTCACTCATCTGAATGCACTTGTTTGGCTTATCTAGTGTAGTCTATACTCTAAAAATTAGCTAGGCTGTTCTTATCTAAAGATTGGTCTGAGGTGAGACCTACTCTGTTCCTGAGATTGGCGAGATTCCTCACATGCTGCTAGACAAGGGCTTTGTCTGCCTCAGTATCAGTTAAAAACACTTAGGTTAAACACTGCTATACATAAAAATAAATAATGTTTTTTAAGCTGATTTCTCTTTTAATTGAAAATAGAATTTTTGCCTCACATAACATATTGTGATTACAGTTTTCCCTTTCCCTACTCCTCACAGTTCTCTTCTGTTTCCCTCCCATCCAGATTTACCCTTTTTATCTCTCATCAAAGCAGATGCTGAGACACATAGCCAAACTTTGGGCAGAGTGCATGGAATCTTATGGAAGAAGGAGGAGACAGAAAGACTTGGGGGGTGCTCCAAAAGAAGACCAACAGAGCCAAAAACTACTGGGCCCTGAGAGCCCTGCAGAGAGTGATACCCCAACCAAGGACCATACATGGAGAAGACCTAAAACTCCTGCTCAGATGTAGCCCATAGACTCTGTCTCCAAGTGGGTTGACTAGTAATGAGAGCAGGGGTTGTCTCTGGTATGAACTCAGTGGCAGACTCTCTGATCACCTCCCCTTGGACAATACAGCCTCACTAGGCCACAGAGAAAAACAATGTGGTCAGTCGTGATGAGACATGATAGGCTAGGGTCAGATGGAAGGAGAGGAGGACCTACCCTATCAGTGGACTAGATGAGGGGAATAGGAGGAGAAGAAGGAGAGATTGGGAGGGATTGGGAAGAGATGAGAGAGGCTGCCACAGCAAAGATACAAGGGATACAAAGTGAATAAATTATAATGAATAATTAATTAAAAATTAAAAAATAAAACATAAACAAAACCAAAACATTGGCATAAGACAAAATAAATAAAAGAGAAAGAAAAAATCACAAAGGAAGGTATAAAAATGAGACAGTAGCTGAGACCTATTCATTTGAACACTTGGGTATCCCATAAAAACACTAAACTAAAGCAATAATGCCTAAAAAGCCATAAGGTAAAATGACAAAACAAATAAAATAATTTTATAATTAAAATAAAGCTTGCCTACAAGGCCACAGGGGAAAAAGATGAACAAAGTCCTCATATGAACAGATGAGCTGAGGTAAGGGGGCTTTCCTATTCTGAGAAATAGGGGGGAGGAAAAGTGGGAGGGAGGGTGGGATTCAAAGGAGAGGGAGGAGGGGCATATGACCAAGCTGTAAATTGAATTAACTAATAAAATCATAATAATAGTAATAATAATAAAAAGCTCTAACACACTATGAAGCAAGAAACCATCAAAGATGGCATTGATTTCTTTTTCTTGTTGGCAATCTACTACCAGGCATGCAGCCTATCCTTAATATATCTCTACCCAACAGTATATCAAAGCATATGCTGAGACTCATATCCAAACTTTGGGCAGAGTGCAGGGAATCTTATGAAAGAAGGGGGAGACAGAAAGGCCTGGAGGGGACAGGAACTTCACAAGGAGAGCAACAATACCTAAAAATCTGGGCCCAGGGTTCATTTGTGAGACAGATATTCCAAACAAGGACCATTGATGGAGATAACCTAGAACCCCTGCACAGATATAGCCCATGGCAGCTCAGTGTCCAAGTGGGTCCCTAGTAATGGGAACAGGGACTATCTCTGACATGAACTCAGTGGCTGGCTCTTTGATCACCTCCTCCTGAGTGGGGAGCAGTCTTCCCAGTCCACAGAGGAAGACAATGGAGTCAGTCCTGATGAGACCTGATAAGCTAGGGTTAGATGGAAGGGGAGGAAGACCTCCCCTATGAGTGGACTTGGAGGACAGGGGCATGGGAGGAGATGAAGGAAGGAGAGTGGGATTGGGAGGGAATGAGGGAAGGGGTTACGGCTGGGGTACAAAGTGAATAAACTGTCATTAATATAAAAAATTAAAATTATAAAACATAATGCAAGTATTTGCGTTAATTCCATAGTACAAATTTATAAAATACTCCCTATATAATTGCATAAGCCTTTAATTATTAAAGTATTTGCTCATGGTTAAAAAATATTATTTTATTTCTACAGTGAGATTTCTTGGAGCCTTGGAAAAAACTAAGTTTTCATTTGAAAGGGATTACTAAAAGCAGGTATGTTAGAGAAGGGGGCATGTGTCCATCTCCTTCAGCTCTAAGATCATGTAATGCAGAGCAGTGTAGGGCTGTGCATGCTGCCTCAGTTTCTGTGAGTTGATAAGTTCCTCAATCCTGAAGCCTTCTTTGATTAGTGTCCTCCATCCCTCAGCCTTTTACACTTTCCACCTCTTCTGAAAGATTCACTGAGCCCTGAGGGGAAGGATTGGATTTAAGGGTGAGTGTTCCAAGGTCTCTCACTCTCTGAATACTGTCTCGCTGTGTCTATGTTACCATATGCTGCAGAAGAAAGCTCTCATGATACCTGAGAAATACACTGATCTAAGAGTGTAACAGAATGTCATTAGGAATCATTTTGTTGAAGATCTTTTTGCCAGTATGTATTTCTGACATCTACATTAAAAATTAGGTTTCCCTAGATGTGTGGATTTATGTCTGTGTTTTCAGTTTATGTCTCCATAGATCAACATTTTTGTTATTGTTGTTTTTGTTTTGTTTTGTTCTTTAAAATATCATGCTCTATTGTTGTTGTTAGTATAGCTTTGTAGCACAACTTAAGATCAGAGATGATGATACCTTATGAAGTTCTTTTACCATTCAGGATTATTTAGATAGTCTGTTTTCTTAAATTTTGTTTTGTTTATTTTTTGTTTGCTTGCTTGTTTGTTTTTTGTTTTATTATTTTTTGTGTAGGTGCATTCAAGATTGTTTTAGCTATCTTTTTTGTTGTTGTTATTGTGGTTGTGGTTGTTTTTGTTTGTGTGTGTATTCTCATATGAACCTGAGAATTTAGTTCTCAAGATCTGTAAAGAATTGTGTTGGAAGGAATACTGACAGAGATTGCATTGAATCTGGAGATTGCTTACAGTATGATGACAATTTTTACTATGTTAATTCTACTGATTCATGAACATGGAAGATCTTTCCATTGTCTAGTATTTTCTTTTATTCCTTTAAAGACTTGAAATTTTTACCATACAATTCTTTCTTTTGACCAGTCAGGGTTGTTCCAATATATTTCATATTGTTTGTGCCTATTGTAAAGGATCTTTATTCCCTGATTTCTTTCTCAATCCATTTGACATTTTCATATAGGTGGGCTACTGAGTACTGTGGATTATTTTTATTTCAAGCTACTTTGCCAACAGTGTTTAATAGATGTAAGAGTTCCGGGGGGAGGGGAGGATTTTAGGGTCATTGGTGTATTCTTATATATCATCTTCAAATTACTTCTTTCTAATTTGAATACCTTAGTCTCCTTAAGTTTTCCTACTGCTTAGCTAAAACTTTAAGTAGTGTATTAAATAAGTATGGAGAGAGTAGATAACCTTGTCTTGTTTCAGATTTTAGTGGAATTGTTTGGAGTTTCTTTCCATTTAATTTGATGTTGGTTCAGGCTTGCTTTAAAGTCCTTTATTATGGTTAGGTATGTACCTTTTACTCTACTATCTCCAGGACTTTTATCATGAAGAGGTGTTGGATTTTCTTAAAGGCCTTTTCTGCATGATGATCATGTGGTTTTTGTCTTTTTTTTTTAATATGGCAGATTTTTTCTATTGATTTATTTATATTGAATCATCCTTGTGTCTCTGAGATGGAGCCTATTTGATCATGGAACACTGCAGATATTTCTTCTGTTACAAAATAAAACCAAAAATTGGGAATCTGAATTTCTTGTCTTTAAGAGAGTCAATATTTATGCAGCAATAAGAACTGTTAACCAGAGAGCAAGTATGAGCTGACATTAAATTAGTTAAGAATTAAACATACTTAGTTTCTTCCATGACTTCAAAAGTTTTATTCCGAATGAAATTTAAGTATCCTTCCTAGTGTCCTTCTTAGTGTTTAGCTTCTTTAGGTCTATTGACGGTTAGCCTATATTATATAGCTAATATCTGTTTATAAGTGAGTATATATCATGCCTGTCTTTCTGTTTCTGAGTTACTGCATTCAGGATGATCTCTTCCAGTACCATCCATTTGCTTGCAAATATAATGATTTCCCTGTTTTTAATAACTAAGTAGAATTCCATTGTGTAAATGTACCACAATTTCTGTATCCATTCCTCCGTTGAGGGACATCTGGGTTGTTTACATATTCTGACTATTACAAATGAAGTTGCTATGAACATAGTTGAGCAAATGTCCTTATTGAATGATGGGGCACCTTTTGGGTATATACCCAGGAGTGGTATAGCTGGATCTTGAGGTAGTGCTAATCCCAATTTTATGAGAAAGTACCAGATTGATTTCCAAAGTGGTTGTACAAGTTTGCATTCCGACAAGCAATGGAGGAGCGTTCCCCTTTCTCTACATCCACTCTAGCATGTGTTGTCACTTGGACAGACACCAGAAGTGGTGGAAGAGATGAAACAGGATGGGAGCTTACTATAAAGGATCCTCTGTAAGGATCCATCCAACAGGGGATCAAAGCATATTCAGAGACTCACAGCCAAACTTTGGGAAGCACGCAGGAGTCTCATGGAAGAAAAGAGTGGTGGGAATAGAGGGACACAGAGGGGACAGGAGCATCACAAGGAGACTAACAAAGCTAAAATATCTGAGCCCAGGGGGTCCTGTAGAGACTGATGCACCAACAGAGGACCATGTATGGAGAGGACATAGACCCCCTGCTCAGATGTGGCTGATCGGAATCTCAGTCTCCATGTGGATCTCTGAATGAGGGCAGCAGGGGCTGCCTCTATCATGAACTCAGTTGACTGCTCTTTGATTCCTCGCCCCTGATGATGTGACCTTACCAGGCCACGGATGAAGAGGATCTAGACATTCCTGATTGGGGAGGGGGGGCTCACAAAACAGATAACCATCATATATTTACATTACCATCCTGAACAGTAGCAAAATTACAGTCATAAAGTAGTAACAAATTAATTTTGTGGTTGCAAGGGTCACCACATCATGAAGAGTTGTATTAAAGTGTCACAGCATTAAGATGGCCGAGAACCACTGTCCTAGAAAGATGATGCTATTTATCGCGTAAAAGCTGCAAAGCAGAAAATGAGTAATGTGCAAAGGTTCAGGTCATGCAGCTAATTTATAGCCCGAATGTCCTACTTCTCTGAACGTAGCACTAACTCTTAAATTTTGTCAACATCATAAGACAACATAATCAGGACATAATATCCAAAGCATGGCAATTAGAGATACCAAACTTGGTAGATGTTCAAGTCACTTACATAAAATATTACTGTACTTGCAATATATTACATATCATCCTCTATACTTTAAATATTCTCAAGAATATTTTAATAAGTAATTCAAAAATAGTATGCAAATGTTATAGTGTCTTAATGATTGAACAATAAAGTGTCTAATTACATTTGGTGCATATAAAGTTATTTTTGGTCTTTGTTTTTCTTTTATTTTTTCCCCAATGTTTTGACATCCACAATTGGTTCACTCCACAGAAGAGAACTTGGTACAATCTGCAAGGACAACTCTATTTTTTAATGGTCATTTATTTTAGGAATGCAAAGTCACTTGTCCTCTTAAAGGCTTGTAGAAGGTCCAAAGAAATGCAATATTTCCACTTAATAAATAGATAATAATTAATATTTGCATCACAAAAATGAAACAGAATACAAAAATATTTTAGTTTTAAGACAAGCTTAATAGATATTATAAGACACAACTTTTTATTAACAGTTGGGGTTTAATGACTATTTTACACAAGTCAGTGATGCTGCAATTTTGTTATGAAGCTCTACATTTATCACAGTGCCTCTTTACCCACTCACAAACCTGTGTCAACTATAAAGTTACAGCATATGTCATGAACTCTCCTTCTCTTTCTTCATCCCTTCTCATCCTCTTTTATTTTTACATATGTTTTTACTTATATTTGTAATGCTAAGCATAGAAGTCAAAGATTTGCAGTGTCGAAGCAAACTTAGTGCTGATCAATGTCCTCATCATCCAGCCCCGCAATAACATTTCTGAAAGAGCCTTTGAGAAAACACTGAACTGTAAAGTGGCAAGATACTCTGAAAACAAAATTTCTATTTCACTGCATGAGGAAAAGCAATTAAAATTTGGATAACATTAAGACGTTTAGAAAGACAGATGGGATGTGCATTGAACATATGACAGGAGTCTACTGAGCACATCTGAAAGACTCTAACTAGCAGTGTTTTCAAAGCAGATACAAAGACTCATGACCAAACCTTCGGCAGAGTACAGGGAATCATATGAAAGAAGGGGAGTTAGTATGATGGGGAAAGGATAGGAGCTCCACAAGGACCAAACATATCTGGGCACAGGGTCTTTTCAGAGACTGACATTCAACCAAGGACCATGTATGGATATAACCTAGAACCTCTGCTCAGATGTAGCCTGTGGTAGCTCAGTAACCAATTGTTTTCCCATAGTGAGGGGAACAAGAACTATTTCTAACAGGAATTCAATGACTGGCTCTTTGGCCTCCCCACCCCCCAAGGGAGGAGCAGTCCTGTTAGGCCACAGAGGAGAGCTTTGCAGCCAGTCCTGAAGATACCTGATAAAACAGGATCGGATGAATGGGGAGGAGGACTTTCCAAGTCCCCATCAGTGGACTTGGAAAGGGGCATGGTGGAGATGAGGGAGAGAGGGTGGGATTGGGAGGGAATGAGGGAGCAGGACACGGCTGGGATATAGAGTTAATAAAATGTAACTGATAAGAAAAAAATAAAATTAAATAAAAAAAGAAAAGACTATCTTCATAACAACAAAAAAAGAAGTGGATTTATGCTTTAAAATGTTTTATTACCTTTATTTTGTGTATTAGAATGTGTGTGTGTGTGTTTGTGTGTCTGTGTGTGTGTATGTGTGTGTGAGAGAGAGAGAGAGAGAGAGAGAAAGAGAGAGAGAGAGAGTTGGGAATACTGAAGGGGAGAGAGAGAGTGTGTGTCACATATCCTGTGTGTGTGGAGGTCAGAAGGCAACTTTCAGCAGTCTGTCCTTTCACTAAAAGTGTCCTGAGATGGAACTTAGGTCATCAGACTTGGCAACAAGTGTCTTTCCCCAATGAGCCATCTCACTAAGCTCTAGACTAATCAACAATTTAAAAGACGTCTTATTAAAATCTTTCATTTATTTTTGCAATTATTTTTGAAATATTTTTTCAAATTGCAATCATATTTTGAAATATGATTCACATCTTTTACGGTGCAAGTTTCACTGATTTTATTACGTTGTCATAAGTTGCTGATTTTATTATGTTGTCATAAGTTCACCGTCAGGCAGATTCTGTTTATCACCTAAAACAAAAGGAAATCCTGTGAAAATTAGTACTCTATTTTTGTTTTTGTTGTTGTTGTTTTGTTTTTTTGCTGTTGTTGTTATTTTGTTTAGTTCTGTTTTTACTCACCTATCTCCTTCCTGCGAATGGTAACCAAATCCCAATCTATCTCTACGTAGACTTTTTAAAAGGGGGATTATGTCATCTCTAGTTCAAATGATTGACTTTATAGAAGGAACAGAGCTTTCTCCAAGGGCATACATACTGCATCAGATATCACAGCAACACTTTATTATTGCTCTGGGTGGACATCATTTTACTCTGTGCTATATTACACGCTGACATAATTAACAATGAACTCTTTAGCTCTGTATAACCTGCAGTTTTTATAAATAAAGCTCCTCTTAACAATTATAAAAATGAGGGACTCTAGGGTGAACTGAGGAATTTAGAGAAGTTATAGAAATTTAACCAATATACTGTTGAATCATATGTGATCTTCCCGGTGCTGTGCTAGCATCCCTACATTCCCCTGAGTAGGTGTTTGGAATACAGAAACATGCCTTTACCTTCATCAGCCACACTCAAGGAATCATCAGCTCTCGCTTTGTCTGGAAAAATAGACTCCTAATTAGACAGACTCTGTGTTTCTAGCCTTGTTTAACTAATGATTTCACTTCATTTAAAAAAAAAAAAAACTGAACAGAAGCAATTAACAAAATCAGATCATTTTTTCTCTTTTGCTTTGAAATTTTTTAGTGCTTTTCTTGCTTAAAAAGAAATTTTTACCATTCTTTTCACTATTCTAAGCCAGGACAAGGTTGGTCCCTGAGTGTTCCAAACAGCTTGACCCTGGGGCTTTCAGGTTAAATAATAGGGCTTTCTTGCTACTCGTGAAATGTACAAGGAATGTGTGTTTTTCGTTTGAGTTTTCGCAAATCTCTTGCTTTAGTGGGATCTCCTCTCAGCAGCAGCATATATTGTCCTTCTAAAGTGAATCTGTGGCAGAGGGAATCGGTACCTTCCTCACAGAGATGTCCTGTCTCACTTGGAGTATGTTCTGATGTACGTCGTCTTAACTATCATTCTGACACTATTTAATTTTTAAATGCTCATCACCCCTGGTGTAAATTGTATTTTAAATTTTTGTTTGTAGCAGATGTCTCTTTTACAAAGTAAGAGCTGTGAAATAGAAATTAAATGTTTTATTTCTCAGGGTAACAGAAGTGGGTGTTAGAAACTGTGAAATGACTCAAGAGGAAAAAAAAAAACTTGCTGCCAAGCCAGACAATCTGAATTTGAACCCTAAAACCCCACATTGTGGAGGCAGAGATCTGATTCCTGGAAATGGCCAGCAATTAGGCACGATGGCACAAGCATGAACATATATACAAATCACATATTCCCATACACACAAGTATAGGCACACACAAGTATAATAGATAGATAACTACAAAAGAGGCTGTCAATCAGAACTTTAGTTATTATTTGCTCAAGACACTTTTCAATTATCTGAAAGAAAATAGATACCATTAACTGTATGACTCTATAGTGGATTGTGTTACCCTAAAATTCTAAAATAACCAGTTTGTAAAATCATAAGAGCATTTTTACTGGTACTGCCAAGAACTTTTAAGATTCCTTGCATTATTTTTGAAAGACAATGTCCAAATCCTTTCCTAAATTAAATGTAGGATTAATATTATAAAACTCTACATTTTAAGTTACAGTTATCTATTTAAAAGCAAAAGTAAAAATTAGTAAATGTTTATAATTAAAGATTCTCAACCATACAACAAGGACATTTGCTCAACTATGTTCATAGAAGCTTTATTCATAAGTAGCCAGAATATGGAAACAACCTAGATGTCCCTCAACTGAAGAATGGATATAGAAATTGTGGTACATTTACACAATGGGATACTATTCAGCCATTAAAAACCAGGAAATCATGAAATTTGTAGACAAATGGATGGATTTAGAAAAGACCATCCTGAGTGAGGTAGCCCAGAAGCAAAAAGACATGCATGGTATATACTGTTTTATGAGTACAAATTAGCCATATAATATAGGATAACCATACTAAAATCTTTATACCTAAAGAAGCTAAACAACAAGGGGGACCCTAGGGAAGATGCTTAATTTTTATTCAGAAGGACAAACAGGATAGACATAGGAACTTGTAGAAGAGAGGGAACAGGACAGGAGCCTATCACAGATGTTCTCTAAAAGACTCCACCCAGTAGAGGATGGCAGCAGATGCAGAGACTCACAGGCAAACTTTGAACAGAGCAGGGTGTCTTATGGAAGAAGGGGAACAATGATTTGGAGAAGAGGGGAGCTCCACAAGGAGACCAACAAAGCCAAAAAAGCTGGGCCTAGGAGAGACTGCCATGCAGCCCAGCTCAGTCTCTATGTGGGTTCCCTAGTGAGGGGAGCAGGGGCAGTCTCTGACATGAACTGGGTTACCTACTCTTTGATCACTTCCCCCTCGCAGGGCTACCTTGACAGCTCATAAAGGAAGAAGATCCAGGCAGTCCTGATGGGACCTGATAAGGCAGGGTCAGACAGTAGGGGAGGAGGACTTCTCCTATCAGTTGACTACGGGGGGAGGGATAAAGTAGAAAGAGGGAGTGAGGGTGTGACAGGGAAGAGATGAGGAAGGGTGCTGCAACTCTCTTACAAGTTGAATGAGTTGAAAAATAATAATAATAATTAAAAAGAAAACTAAAGACCTTGTAATAAGTTGTAAACAGACATAAATTTAATCTTTTTTCTAATATTTTATATGGTGTGTCTTTGCTGTTTATAGTTCTAAACTATATGTAGACAACCTATTCCAAGAATAGAATTTGACCATAATCTTATCATCTTATCTAATTTCTTCCCTTCAGCCTTCCTTACTGTCTCCCTTTCTTGTCTTCTTTATTCTCCTAGTCTCTCTTTAAACTCTCATAATTGTACATATGAACAAATGATCTTATGTGTCTATAAATAGTCTAAGAGCCACAAATGTGATAAAACATGATGATTTCCCTTCAGTTTCTCATTTAATTCACTTCATATGATATTCTTCCATTGTATTAATTTTCTCCCATAAGGCATTACTTCAGTCTTCTCTGTTACTGAAGAAACCTCCATTATGTTATATACCTCCCTTTTCTACATCCAGTCATCGGCTGAGGAACACTGGGGATGAGATCAAGTCTTATCTATTGTCAAAAGTGTCTTTGTATTTTGAGATAGGTTGGCTATGTGGGGATTCTATTTTTAGTTTTTGAGTAACGTCCATATTATTTCCCATAATGCTACATCAATTCATATTCCTACAAGCCATAGGTAAGTGTTCTTTTCCCCATATTATTGCCAACATTTGTTATTGTTTTCCTTAATGAAAGTGTTCCAATAAGGATGAGAGGTATCTTTTGTTATTGTTGATGTTGTTTTTTTAAATGTAATATTGCTTTTATTTTGCACGTGAATCATCTTAGTTAAAATATTGCTTTGAGTCTCATTGCATAATTAGAACATTTAAAGTCCTTGAACTATTAAAGGCTACAGGAAATTTTTATTGAAAATAATTTTTTTCTCTCTTACAATAAATCTGGACCACAGTTTCCCCTCTCTGCACTTCTCCTCCCAGCTTACCATCCCCCATCTCTGCCAGAATCACAATCCCTCCAAAGGACAATGACCAGTCACACAAGACAAAATAGAAGACAAGGCAAAAGCCTTCACACTGAAGCTGTACAAGACAACCTAAGAGAATGAAAAGAGTCCTGGGAGCAGATAAACAACTCAGAGATACAGCTATTCCCATAGTGAGGAGTTCCACAAAGTCACCAAGCTGACAGCCGTAGCATATTCAGAAGACCTGGTGTGTGTGTGTGCGTGTGTGTGCGTGTGTGTGTGCGTGTGTGTGTGCGTGTGTGTGTGCGTGTGTGTTTGCGTGTGTGTGTGTGTGTGTGTGTGTGTGTGTGTGTGTGTACAAGCACACATGCATGTCACAATGATGTGTCAGAAGACAGAAGACTTCTTGTGGAAGTTGAGTGTTTTCTGGGTGTGTCTGAGAGATCAAACTCAAGTTGCCAGCCTTGGGGACTAACACTGTGATTCACAGAGCCATCCCTTATCCCATAATTTATGTTTGTAGAGACAAGCTATTTGATTATCAAAACACATATTCTATCACTGGAAGCTTTTTTTTTTTTTTTTTTTTTTTTTTTTTTTTTTTTTTTTTTTTTTTGCTAGTAGACATCTCTCACAACTATATCAGACTGCTCATTTATATCACAGGATCACCATTCTTTGAATTACTTGGAAAAAGGACAAAGCTGAGCAGTGATGCCCAATGACACTCTGCTCTGTAAAAGAGGGTAGAGATTTATTTTGACATTTTATATCAACATTCACTAATTAATTAAAACGTATGGACTGCAATCGATAACAGTCATTAAGAGACTAATACAATTGTGTGTAGAATCAAAACCAAGTGCTGAGGAAGCTATATTTTGCAGCCTAGTTCCAGGTCTGCATTTCCCCTGCAGACTTGCTTAACTTCAGAATAAATTCCTCATGATAAAAAGACTTCAGACAGGTATTGAGGCAACTATCCCAAGGCTGTGAATCAAGGAAAAAAATGATTGGTAAATATTGACTGCAAAAGCCATGAGTGACTGAAAATTTCTGTGATGCATCTATTGACCATAATATTCCCTCTTTTGCCACGCCCCTTTTATTAAGGAGCCATCTAGTAGGATGCGTGAATAAGTAAGAGGCTAAGTAAGATTCTTTTCTGTTCCAATGACAGAATGAAACAGAAAAGAAAGGGTTGGATTCTGTTCATATTTTCAAGTTACAGTCCATTACAGCAAGGAAATCAAGGTGATAGGAAATTAAAACAACTGGTCACATCATAGCCACAGAAAAAGGAGGCAAAATGAACATGTGTATATTTACTGCTTGGACCACCTCCTCCATTCTTACAGTCTTGGTTCCAAAACCAGGGAATGGTGCCACTCACAGTTCTCCGGATCTTCCCACACCAGTTAAAGCAATGAAGACAATTTCCCCACAATTGGCATCCTCAAAGACCAACATGATCTAGGCAGTCTTTCTTAGAGACTGTCTTCACAGGTGATTTTATATTATGTCAAGCAGACAATTAAAACTCACCACAGGAAGCATAAAGACCTTCGACTCTGTGCCTGTGCACTTGACTGCAGTATGATTGTTGGTGAAAGTAAGATTTTCTTTAATAATCATCAGTTCTGGATAAGTCATCCTTCTCCACAGAGAAACAGAAGCAGTGAGGATGACATTATGTATCAGACAAAGTGAGAAAAATGCCACCTCAGTCATAAGTGTCATAAGAAAAAAAGAAGTAACTTTTGTGCCCAGTTTTACAAATGATTTGGTACTTTTTCAAATAGATATTGTGGGAGCAAACCTGTCTTGCCACTTGAATACTGGAAATGATGTCACTGACTGTACTTTTGAAATATTATAATTCATTTAAACAATCAGAATGAGGAGCCTCATTCAAGAACTACAAAACTCTCTTTGTGACAGTCTAGCAACACTAGTTTTTATTTTTATTTTATATTTTTTAAACTTTTCATGGGATGTGAGTCTCCATCAGTTCAAGAACCAGCCAGTGGGATCAAGTTTGTGGATCTTATCATCTCTTTTCATAATTTCTAATTAAGTAGTGTAGTTTTTACCTGAGGGAAAAGAAGAGGAGAATTAGACGAATCCTGATGTTCTTTTACATCCTGCCCTGCCACAATCTGTGAAGATGCTCTTGGACTGAGAACTTCCTGCCCAAGCCATCATCACTTTGGAGATTTTACAATAGTAAAGCCACTGCCAAAATCTGGTAAGCTGGGCACTGGGGAAGAGAGAACAGTCATGTTTAACTATCCTCGCTAAGACTTTTCACAATTGCATGTGACAGCATGCCCTTTTGTTCCGCCTCTAGCTCCTGAGTTCGGCCTCTTAGCTTTACTCTTTTAGCCCCATTACCTCAACATTTACAATCTAATTTTCAAGCACAGAGGTTAACTATGTAAAAGAAAACCTACAATATATAATATATAACCTTTCAGTGAAGGGATATGTAGTATCGTGATGCTTTGTTTTCATACCCCTCACTTGCCATGTGGCTCTTCAGGCAAAGACTGGGTTTATCTTTATCTTATTCAGCTATTGCTTCTCTGTACAGATGAGAACTATATGCGTATACAATAGAGATTCAAAAAGCTACTGAAGTGGCAGGAGGCCGCTCAGTGGGCTAAAATACTCATCATGAAAGCCTGAGAGGGGAATCCACTCTCTGGAATACATGTGTGGTGGTATATAAATGGCTCATATATTTGAATGTCTGGGTCCCTTTCTACATGAAAGGGAGAAAGAAATGTCCTGACACATCAGTGTGGCTTTTGTAGTATAAATAGACCAAGATGGCAGCTCTATAGTGATATTTCCCTAGTAGAGGAGAAATTAGTGGTTTGAGCAGGTAGAAGAGGAAGCAGATGAAGAGGTAGATTGGGTAAGGTTTTTGAGAAAAGGGAAGGTTCTAATAGAAGGAGAGGAAGAAGTGTCTTAGCAAATAGAGAGAAACCCACGTGGCATAGCAGGGAGGTACTCATGTGGTGGGTGCTCTGGAGGGCATAGCAGGCTCCAGGAGAAGAGAGGACATTTATCTAGTAAGCTAGGAGGGAATGATGGTTAGAGCAAGTGGGAGGAAGAAGCAGCTAATAGGCAAGCTCTGGAACTTGAAACTAAATATGGTGGGTGGCAGAAGCCGGCAGAAACAAATCATTCATGTGGACACAAAGAGAGTGAAATCAGCAACTTAATTCGGAGAGGCTGAGCCCCTTTGAAGGGAACTCATATGTTTCAGTTCTATGATTTTTTCAGCACATGATTGAAAAAATAAAATAAAAAGAAGAAGGATATGACTACTCCTAATGTGTGCAGTATATTTTTTTATTATAGATGTAAGGAAGAAAGCAGGCAGAGGGAAAAGCCTATGCTGAACATGACACCAGACTAAAGCAGGACATCTGAGGAAGACTGGGAACAGTGAAAGCAAGAGAAGAAGTTGGAGGGGAAGATCATGTATCACAAAATGCATAATATATATATGTATTATATATATGTAGTATATATATGTAGTATATGTATGTATATATGTATATATGTAGTATATGTATGTATATATGTATATAACATTTTCAAGAAATAATTTAAATACATAAGCAACAAATTCTTGGCAGGTAGATAGGAGACCTGAATGAATTAAATCTCAACTCTTAAGAGTAGACTGCTCTAGTGTCTATAATCTGGTGCCTTAAACCGGTTATTAGAAATGATGGCTTAGCTTTTTCTCCTGGATAGTTATGTATGGGTTGCACTTCAACATATGTATATTCAGTATAAGGGATGGGATTATCTTCAGAAAACAAGGCCAGTCTAAATTAGCAGGAGTTACATAACTGTTAGGAGGGGCACAGGCTGTTACTACAAGCATATTACCTAATCCCTAAAACTGGTTTGAAACTTGAGATGTGCTAAAGTCAACCCAATTATCTTTCAGGCAATTATTTGGCTTGAGCCTTAGACTTCACGCTTATTTGACACTCACTCAGAGCTTGCTCAAATGTAAAGGATAAATTGGTGCCTGCTTATATTACAAATGCACATTTGCATGCTCCATTCTGCTCACCAACTATGCCCTTCACTTTAATCCACTCATTAATAATCATAAATTTACATGGATTATGTAAACACTGAATAAAAATGTCTGCTTAAGCTTTCAAACGCATTTTTCATTGTGGGACATTTTTAATTTCCATTCTATTTTTATAAAAATAAATGCAGATATAATTTCCATATTACATCCATCTTAGGATAGAAAAACAACAGGGGTAAAACAACATTTGCCTTCTTGTTTTGTGCCACTGTGGGGAATGCATGTGAATCTGCCCCCCTTCTAGTTTAACACAAAACGTAATGCATCAGTATGCCCCAGTAATCCTTCACCTTATTTCCCTCACTGGGTAGCCTCCAACTTTCCATGATCACAGCCTCCAATTAGTGAATATTCAAGGCTTTCTCTTTCAATGTCTGGAAACTTTGCACACTTCTCTGTCTGCCTTTGAGTCTCTGCCAAATTCAAAGCTTTACTGAAGTAACTTTTAGGACTTTTTTTTTCAAATATGTTTATACAGGAACTCTGCCATGCCTGAATTTTAGAGAAAATAACCTCTTTGCGAATCTAAATATAGACACAAGTACAAATAGTGTATAGAATACAAAATAGAAGCAACCACTATTGACAGTGAGAGCAAACAGAGATCCATGATTATTTCTATACCACTGATGCATAGTCAATGTACAAATTGACTATGGGGTCAACAAATTCCAGTGGGTAGTATACATTAACCAAATATTTTCAAGCAGATCATATTTGCCTTTGGTGTCTAACTTTTCTACTAGTTTCCCTGTACTGCCTAGACAACAAACTATTGTATAAACCTCTATCTCAAAACAACCCAGAGCTGTTGCTATCTTGTCAATTCCCAGGGGGTAGGAGAAAGGCCATGCTCTGCTAACAGTGGAAATATCACCAGTAATATAAGGAATTCTGGGAGGTGAAATTTAGAACTAAATGTTCTGTATCAACAAGTTTTATGAAATTGTGTGTAGTTGTATGTGTGTGTGTTGTGTATGTGTGGGTGTGTGCGTGATGCTGAATCTTACTATAATCAGGACTAAATTTTAAAAATCAAACATTTAGAATTGAGATGATCTATGTTGCTTTTAGAACTAGTGTCGATATTTATTCATGGAATCTGCTTTTGTTTCCTAATGCTTTAATGTCTTACAGTGTTTTCCTTCTTATACTATCTTTCCATGAAAAGAGGTGCTTTCACATATTCTACGTTGTAGATCTTTAAGATACAGCTTCTTTTAGCTCATGTATTTTCTGATATTTGGTGCTGCAATTAAAAGTAAAGAAACAAAAGCACACAAGGAGGCCCACTCGGATGACTCAGCAGATGAAAGCACTGATGGTCTGACTCTGTCCCTGCCGGATCCCACAGTGGAAGCAAAAGATTTGTGCTGCTCTGCCCTCCACGTGTGAGCTCTGTCACACATGCCCCCACACAAGCGCGCACACACACATACCTTAGTGAAAAGTAAATTTTTAGAAGAAGGAAAGAAAAATGAAAATGACCGATACTATGCTTTCTTTATAAATATGTATAAGCTGTAATAAAATGATACAGATCATTTTACACCTGGAGAATACAGATCTTTCCATGTTTGGAGAAATTCAAATATACCTGCATTTGGATTTCCTTTCTAGTTTCATTATCATCACATAAAAATGATTAATGTACTGATGGGAATTATTGACATGCTGCTGCAAGGTGTAGACTAACTCATGGAAGAAAATCTTAGCTCCTTTACGACATCTTCAAGCCCAATTATGTGGAGAAATATGACAGAGTGCTGAGGAAAGAATTTATCATGATCTAAGGAGACAAAACGCCCGTCACTAAAATGCAGGACTTTTAAAGATAGACAGAAACGAACAGTTTTACAGTTTCCAATTTACTGCCTTCGTGAGCAGTAAATCAGTTTGGCATTAGGGCAGACTTTCTTTTTGTTCTGAAGGAATCTAGTTTTCAAATGAATCTACGATGTTAATTATTCAGTCACTTGGTTGGTCTATCTTTTGAACAGTTTTCTGTCACGATGGAAAAAATGAAACCAAGTACAAATGTCATTGAATGTGAGGCTAGTTAGTCTGTGTGGTGCTGGGGATTGTGAAAAGGCGAGGAGAACTCATCCTTAGTGCAGCTAGAGAACATTAACTTTCCATATCGGCATGGGACTTTTACTGTCCACACTTGGATTTGAGCCACCTATTGATTAATAAATAAATAAGTAAATGCAATTAATAGTGAAATATAGAGTCATAATTACAGGTTAAATAAACAGAAGGAAGCATTAAAATATAACTATTGGGTAGTTTTAAAGTGAAAGTAAAACATACAATAATTTCTCTCTTATGTGCCTAAAGTCATAAAAAGGAAAGATAGAAAGTAATTTTTAAAAGATTAAAAAAGATGAAGAAAACCACAAGGTATATATTAATGATTCAGCACAAAAACAAAAACAAAAGCAACAACACAAAATACCTAAGTGAAACTAAAACCTCAGAAAGCAAGAAATATGGAGAAAACCTCCAGAGTATTTAGAGAAATAAAACAATACTTTACATTAAAAGGAAAATTAATGAATCTGATGAGAGGTGCAAATAATAGAATCCAAAAAAAAAAAAATCAAATAAGATTTTTACCTAGCAAAAGCAACTACCAACCATCAATTATATTTTCTCAAATATCCCTTTAACAAAAGTAACATAAAGGTAATTCAAGGCAAACATTACTGAGTATTTGTTTAGCTATACAACTATTATATTGCAATTCAGAGCTCTATAAGATAATTTCATGCTATTGTGGACAAATAAAAGCATTCAAAAATACATAGTACTAGGTAAGTTTTAGGTAAATTATTATCAACAAAATAAAACAATCAAAATGGGTTGTGGTATATGTCTCATGAATTATTAAAGAACAAGTAAATAATACCATAAAAGACAGATTATGAATGAAGTACTCTAATGTCAGAGTACTTTCAGGCAGTGAAGAATGAAATGATTGATATCATATTCTCATTAGTGATTTATTTGTTTAAAATCCATAGATTTTTATTAAAAATAACAAATAATGTTTCAATGCAATTCCCATCAAAATACCAACTCAATTCTTTACAGACCTTGAAAAAAAGATTCTCAGCTTCATATGGAGAAACAAAAAACCCAGAATCTCCAAAACAATCCTGTACAACAACAGATCATCTGGAGGTATCTCCATCCCCGATCTCAAGTTGTACTACAAAGCAATAGTAATAAAAACTGCATGGTATTGGCATAAAAACAGAAAGGAGGATCAATGGAACCGCATAGAAGATCCAGAAATAAACCCACACACCTATGAATACTCGATATTTGACAAAGAGGCCAAAAACAAAATTAAATGAAATTAGGTAGAAAATCATAATTAATAAAAGAAAATGGAAAGGGGGTTCACAATTCATGTCTTGAGGTCAGTGAAATGGTGAAAGTGACAATAAGAAAGTATTTATTTGAACTGGATAATAGTGGAAATATAACATCAATACATTGGGTTTTTAACAAAAGGAAAACCTTCAAGGTGTTTATATTCAATAAATATAAACTGATATAATAAAAAGAACAGTTATAAACCAAGGATTTAAATATTTATTGTAAGAACTTAGAAAATAACTGTGAATTTAACAAAAAACAGCATTTGGTGAAGGTAACAAGATTAGCAATATCTTGGCAAGACAGGAACAAAGAAGGAGCTGAGGGATGGACAAAAGGAAGGAGGGAGGAAGGGAGAGAAATGGGGCGGAAACTATGGGGCTGTACATTTTATCAAAGAAAATAAATTGGTCTTAAAAACGGACTAATATCTGGGAAAACAACAACATACATTTGCAATTGAAACTTGGTTTTCTCTAGTGGAGTGTCAAAAGTGTTATCAACCACTTTCAGGTCAGGTCCCATGCCCAGGAGTAGCTGACAGACAGAAAATGGATTCCATAGTTTTATATGGATTTCCAAGAAGATTGAAAGCAAAAATGTCCCTTAACACATTTGTTAATAATAATAAATTAATTAATTCCTAAAGGTTTCCTCTTAGATGTGGATAAAAAGTATTGAATTTATAAATGCTATATGGGCTTAATTTGCAAACACACACCATATAAACATACTATATGTAAAGATTATCTACAAGGACCACCAAGAAAACAAGAGTAAATGATAATTTTGTATTAACTCTCAAAGAAATTAGGCATAAATGTAGAATGTGAAGCACAAGGTTTTCCTGTTGAAATTACAAGGCATCAAAATAGATTCAAAGTGAGCACAATCAGAATGTCAATGAGTATTTTTTTATTATTATTAAAATTGTCAAGACTCTTTTCTAGATCCCACCATTTGCCTGCAAATTCATAATTTCCTTGTTTTAAATTGTTGAGTAGTATTCTATTATGTAAATTTGCCACAATTTCTAAACCCATTCCTCAATTGAGGAACCATTCCTGGGTTGTTTCCAGATTCTGACTATAGCAAATAAAGCTGCTATGAACATGGGTGAACAAATGTCCTTGTTGTATACTTGAGCATGTTTTAGATATATGCCTAAGAGATCAAAGCTGGATCTTGAGGAAGCACTATTCCTACTGTCTGAGAAAGCACCAGACTGATTTCCAAAGTGGTTTTACAAGTTTACATTCCCACTAGCAATGAAGGATGGTTCGCTTTTCTCCACACCCTCTCCAGCATGTGTTCTCACTTGAGGGTTTTTTTTTTATTAATTTATTTTATTTTTTATTTTTTTTACTATTAATTACACTTTATTCATTTTGTATTCCCCCATAAGTCCCTCCCTCCTCCTCTCTAAATTCCACTCTCCCTCCCCCTTCCTCATGCATGCCCCTCCCCAAGTCCAATGATAGGGGAGGTCCTCTTCTCCTTGCTTCTGATCTTAGTCTATCAGATCACCTCAGGAGTGGCTGCATTGTCATCATCTGTGGCCTGGTAAGGCTGCTCCCCCCTCAGGGGGAGGTGATCAAAGAGCAGGCCAATCAGATTATGTCAGAGGCAGGGATTGCCTCTATCACTTGAGTTTTTTATCTTAGCCATTCTGATGGGTGTAAGGTGAAATAGAAAAGATCATCCTGCATGAGTTATCCAAGAAAGAAAAAGGCAAACATGGCATATACTCACTTATAAGTGGAGATTAGACATATAATATAGGAAAAACATACTAAAATGTGTACACCTAAAGAAGCTAAAAAACGAGGAGGAACCTGGGTAAGATGATCAGTCCTCGTGCAGAAAGGCAAAGGAGATGGACATTGGAAGATGGAGAAAACAGGCAACAGGACAGAAGCCCATCACAGGGGGCCATTAAAAGACTTTACCCAACAAGGTATGGAAGGAGATGCTGAGACTCATATCCAAACTTTGGGCAGAGTACAGGGAATCTTATGAAAGAAGGGGAAGATAGGACGACCTGACAGGGACAGGAACTCCACAAGGAGAGCAACAAAACCAAAAAGTCTGGTCCCAGGGGTCTTTTCTGAGACTGATAGTCCAACCAAGGACCATGCTTGGAGATAACATACAACCCCTAGAACCCCTGCACATATGTAGCTCATGGTAGTTCAGTCTCCAAGTGGGTTACCTAGTAAGGGAACAGGGACTGTCTCTGACATGAACTCAGTGGCTGGCTCTTTGATCACCTCCCCCTGATGGGGGGGAAACAAGGCAGCCCCTGCTGAGGAGAGTTGATAGGCTAAGGTAAAAGGGAAGGAGAGAAGGACCTCCCCTAACAGTGGACTTGGTAGGGCATGGGAGGAGATGAGGGAAGGACAGTGGGATTGTAAGGGAGGGGGTTACAGCAGGGATACAAAGTGAATAAACTGTAATTTATAAAAATATAAATAAATTTTTAAAAAGTAGGGGGGCGGGGCAAGATGGCAGCACCGGGAGGACTCTCATTCTGAGGAGCAGCACAGCAGGATTGGCACAGAACTGGCGGCCATAAAACACAAGTGGTTGTGTTTCTCAGGTGAGAGGATACCCCACGGTGAGGGATTCAATCAGCTTTAACTCACCCGGCTAAACCGCGGAAGAGATCACGGTTCCGCCAGGCGCTTGGTCGCCAGCCCAGAGCTACCCGCCAGCGCAATCTGGTCACTGTCCCAGACTGAACTGTGGGCCCACAGAACCATAGACTGGATTTCCCAGTCGAGAGATAACCCCATGGAGCAGGAAACAATTGGGACCGACCCCAGGTTACCCAGGCATCCCCTGGAAAAGACTCAGGTTCGGTGGGCACCCCAAGAGCCAGTCCGGACCCAGAGCTGGGACACAGGCGCCTGCCTGCATGCCTGATTCGCCGCCTCAGATAGAACTGTGGGCACCAGGACACCAGGGCACCAGGGCACCAGACTGCGTGTCTCTGACAGGAGGAAACCCCCAGCGGAGGGGGTCAGCAGCTCTAACGCTTAGGACACCCAGCAGCAAAACACATCCTGGACTCACGCAGACTCTAGTGCAGGCAGGAGCACTGTGCTCTGCTGCCATTATTGAGTTCCCCTAGGGCACTGCATCCTCAGACCTACAAAAGCCAGAGAGCCATTACAGCAGCCCTCAGATACTGTGCCAAGGATCAACCAGTTATTCCTAGCTAGACTGTCAAAACTGTGGGAATCCCTGGTCCTTCAAGAGGGCTGCACCCACAGCGTCTGGACCAGAGCAGGCCTGCAGCCGCCATCCCAGACAGAGACACACAGCTTCTGGTCCAGAGTGAGGCACCCAGCCTCCAGACCAGAACAGTGCCCCCAGGCGCCAACTCAACCTAGGTGCACATTCTCCAGGTCCAGAGCAGAGCAATCAGCCTTTGGCCCAGAGACTTGCTGAGTGCACCTCCCATTTTCCCAGAACAGAACTCTGCACCCCAGGATAACAGACTGAGTTTCCCTGTTGGGAGAAAACCCCAAAGCTAGGGAATCAGCAGTTTCTTCAAGAGGACTGTACATGGAAATTTAGTGAGCAGCAGCACACTAAATTTATGACAAGAAACCCAGCAGTAGGGTAACTGTCTTGAGAAATTCTATGGGTAAGAGGAGATCCCCCCCTGCCTAACATAGACCACAGCTACTACTCAGGACTATAAACCTGAGGTGAGCAGTGGCAACTCCTGAGAAACACTGGCCATACAGTGACCATAACCAAAAAGCAGAGAAGGACTCCTTCAGGAAAAATCATCTTCCGGCCAAGGGGATACTCCCTACCTCAGGACTCCAGGAAGCACAGAAACTAACAGCCAAAACCTAAATCAGCCCAATGGGTAGAGATCAGCGTAAAGGCTCAACCAACAAAAGACAGAGCAATATGGCATCTCCAGAACCAAGCCATCCAGGGGCGAACAGCCCTGGACAATGCAGCATAATAGAAAATCAAGAAAATGACCTTATTATATCTATGTTGATGAAGAGAATAATAGAGGAAACAAATAAAATATGTAAAGAATTAGAGGAAGATAAAACCAAACAGATCATGGCTATCCATAAAGAAATGAGGAAGATAAAGACAAGCAGATTATGGCCATCCGTGAAGAAATATGGGAAGATGCAGCCAAACAGCTTGTGGCCTTCAGAGAAGAAATAATTAAATCACTGAAAGAAATAAAAGAGACAGAGTTGAAGGAACTAAAAGAAAAAGAGGAAAATACAAGCAGACAGGTGAAGGAAGTAAACAAACAAATCAAGACCTGAAGATAAAACTGGAAATATTAAAAAAAACACAAATGGAGGAAATAATGGAGAGGGAGAATTTAGGGAAGAAAACAGGAAGTACAGAGGTAAGCATAACCAACAGAATACAAGAAATGGAAGAAAGAATCTCAGGTGTAGAAGATACAATGGAAGAAATCGATGTATCTGTCAAAGAAAATGTTAAATCCAAAAAATTCCTGACACAGACTGTACAAGAAATCCAAGACAATATGAAAAGACAAAACCTAAGAATAATAGGAATAGAGGAAAAAGAAGACTCCCTTCTCCAAGGCCCAGAAAATATTTTCAACAAAATCATTGAAGAAAATTTCCCCAAGTTAAAGGAGAAGCCAATAAGGATACATGAGGCCTACAGAACACCCAACAAATTTGACCAGAAAAGAAAATCCTCCCGCCACATAATAAT